>NC_035109.1:207573934-207896017 GCF_002204515.2 Aedes aegypti | reverse complement strand
AGCAGCTACAATAATTCGACGCGTATCTGTGGTTATAGTGATGATGAAAAACTCATGCATCTTCAACGTTGCCTCAAGGTGAACGCTAAAGAGGCAGTGCGAGGGCATCTTTACCCTCCGTCATCTGTACCCCAGATCA
The DNA here is from genome assembly GCF_002204515.2 of Aedes aegypti. Classification (NCBI taxonomy): domain Eukaryota; kingdom Metazoa; phylum Arthropoda; class Insecta; order Diptera; family Culicidae; genus Aedes; species Aedes aegypti. Next base: position 207,895,878 of record NC_035109.1, on the reverse strand, counting down.
TGACGACCTTGGAAACCCTCTACGGACGGTCGGAACAAATAGTGAAGTTGTTGTTGTTGTTGTTTGAGAAAGGGACTTTAACCCGAAGGTCATTCGTCCCTTATATTTAGTGAAGTGCCTGATGAACAAACTTCTTGCAATACAAACTTCCAAGGCTGACAAGTTGGAGAGCGTTATAAGTTTCGGACTCGTGGTTCAAAATCTCTGCAGTCAGTTGCAGGCGATGGGAAAGGATGCCCAATTGTAATTGTTCCAACCCTTCTCTGCTGCAAGAACTAGTGGACAAGCTGCGGGCGAATATCAATCTGGACTGGGCTTTGCACCAACGACAAGTTCCAATGGTGAATTTGCGCGCTTATATGACCACGATCGTGTCAGCAGCCAGCAACGTCACACTCTACGTAGAACCGTTGCGGAAAGGCGAGGAGTAAGGATTCGTCAATGTACATTCATTAGAATCTGAACAGAAAACCGATCGTAACGTCACGAAGGAAAGCGTTGGCGCAAGTACAGTCCATCAACCGAAGCCGAATGTGTGGATGATGGACAGACACAAAGTGAAGAACTGCATCAGTTTAAAAAATTGTCGCTGGCGAATCGCTGGAAGACCGCTCAACAGTTGAATCTGTGAATGCGGTGAAAATGATTGCGAAGCCCGTGATCATCAGCTACTGCATCCAGGAAACCCTCAAATACCGACTTCCGACCGAAGCAACAACGTCAACGACAGGGCAGACCACTTCCATTCCGTCAGCAACAGTGAACGTTAATCGGCAGCTTCCATGCCCGGTGCTTTTTTTCGCATACTTCCGGTAATTTTATACGGGAAAACGGCATTTAACGACGACGGATCATCGTACACGTTGATGGACAAGTCCTTAGCGAACGAATAAAGTGTTGAAGGCAATACCGAGCCGCTGTGTTTGCAGTGGACCAGCAATATTAAGCGGACTGAATGGGATGCCCAAAACGTGCAGCTAGAAATCTCTGCCGTTGGTCAGAATCAGAAACATTTGCTGGAATTTGAACAAACATTGGAGAGTTTGAACCTTCCACCGCAACTCTTGCAGTATGAAGAAATGGCACAGAAGCTCGAATATCTCCGGTAGACAGTTATCCCAGTACCGCTCCACGCATTTTGATCGATATCGATAATGCAAAGGTATTATTAACCTTAAAGAAGCCCGAAGGTAGGTACAATGAGCCAGTGGCCGCAAGAACAAGGCTAGGCTGGACCACAGACGTACCACAGATGATAATCACATCGACCATGTGATGATGGTGTACGCTGGGCGACGGATTTTAACGAAATTTGCTCTGTGTTACGTGGTACGTTTGTTTGCCTGTGGCTGGACTATTTATGGGAAAATGCAAGGACTCAACGGTAAACCAGACCACTATCCTCTCCACATATGTGAGAGATCGAACGATCAGCAGCTTCATGATGCAGTGAAGGGCTTTTTCTCCATCGAAAACGTCGGCGTCGCTTTAGTTTCGCTCGTGGAGGGGGAAGAAGATCGAAGGTCGCGGGAGATACTAGATGCGACAACCGTGTGGACACCATCTGGACGTTTCCAAACAGGCTTGTTATGGAAATTCGACTACATCGAATTTTCAGAAAATCAATTCATGGCAGAGAAGCGGTTGATGTGCCTGGAACGAAGTATAGCCAAGAAACCGAAGTTGTACGTTAAACTTCTTGAATAAATCCTTGATTTTCAGTTGAAAGGGTTTCTCACAAGCTGATCGAAGTAGACTCTAGCAACAGCGATCCAAGAAGAACCTGGTATTTGCCGTTAGGGGTGGTACAAACCCTTAGCAAGCCTGTAAAATGTATCTTTTTAATCAGCATTACACAGAAATTGATCTGACTATGTCGCGAGCAAAGCTAAGACAATATTTTAATTCCTTAGGATATAATACGGTCAACCCTCCATGAGTCGATATTGAAGGGACCGTCGACTCATGGAAATATCGAGTCATGGAACAGCAATGCTATGGAAAGCTGCATGGACCATCATAGTAACCATGAAATTTGATTTTTAGTATGGTTTCATGAGGCGATATCGAGTAATGGATCATCGCCTCATTGAGGTTCAACTGTACAACATAGAATTAAGCAAACATGTACTGCCGTTATACGCATAATTGTTCCATGTTACATTTTGTGCTTTTTGACTTTTTGTCATTAAACAGATTATTTTTACGTATAGTTTTAGAAAACACTCACTTAAAATTAACTTTGTTCGGAAACTCAATGAAAAGCAAGCCAAGTCATTTTGTCCCATTGTTGAATTTCCATGCATAACTGTCCCACTACTGAATTTCTACGCATAACTGTCACACTATACGATTCGCTGCGCAGAACTCGAGCAAAATATTCAGTAGGCAGTTTTGAATTAGCTGGTGTTTGGGAAAATCGTTTTGAACATCTTCTTATGTTGGCTTTACATCCCATATGGAACACAACCCGTTTTATGTGTTTGAATTATCGGGATGCATTCATCATTGACGTCAAATTTGATTGAAATTTTCAATATCAAAATATTATTTCCCATCCGTTTTTCAATAAATTTCAGTTGCATTTTCAGGGTCGATCAAAAAATTCTTCTAGTTTTTGGAACCGTGGTCATCGATTAGAAATTTATCTTAATTTTGGATTCATCACGGGAAGTACTGAAATAATCCCACTTGAAGAATCAGTAACCACTTTAATTTCGAGTGGCTGGCTTGCGACAAACCAACTTCATGATTTAGCAAACGAAGTCTAAATAAAAATAGTTCGACCGATATTGGATGACTTGGCCACATGCTTGGTTCCCAGTTAACACAAACTCGTATACGATAGCGTATAAGAGTACAAAAGTGGAGGCGATATACGTACACGGGTAGAAATCAGAATCTTAAAACAAGATTATGGCTCATGATATCATGATTCTAGTGTGTTTTCATCTTATGAAAGTACACCATGATTTGGACTCATGATATCTTGAGTCAGATTGCCGTAACGCAACACACGCGTTAGGTTTTTGTTGCTGATTGCTCGGAATCATGATTCAAATGCCAAAAATGCGGAGTTGCGCATCCGTTTATGATCGACAAAATAAAAAAAGTTAAAAATAGCATACATTGAGATTCGAGCCAGGAACCTTCCGATTGTAAGCCACGCACTCTACCACTCAACCGCTTCATCATCTTGATAGCAAAGTGCACCGCTCATGTTTTCACACTGGATGTTACGCTTATGAGGAATCATGATTATGACTCCAGGAACCATGATTTGTGATCCTGATATTATGACCTAACCGATTTATGAATTTCATGATTTGTAAATCATTGTGTGGGGATCAGATTTTTATCCGTGTACATGCGCCATTAGGCTGCATGCAAATGGTATGTATATCGCCTCCACATTTGTACTCTTATATCTCATTATATACGATCGTGTGTTTACTGGGTTGTTCCGTATACCGGTACACTGGTGGAAGTGGCCATTATATTGGCGAAGCTGAAACCTGGCTTGCGAGATATCAATGCACACTGGTCCAGGAAACTAATTTAGGCGGACATGAGGTTTTCGTCAAGATTTATTGATTTTAGAGCCATAGTTTATTTAGAGAATATGTTCAGAATTTTCAGTACTACAAAATGTATGGAACAAAAATTTTTTTACGGTGATCGCAAGAGTGACGTATACGCCAACTTTTTTATTTTAACGAATCGTAAGTTGGTATGTTCAGCAAAGTTGTAGCAAATGATCATAGAAACAACTTTGCCGAACAAACTTTTTCTCGGTTTTGCTTCAGAGCCGAGATAATTAAGTATTTTTAATAAAAAATCGTTTTTTGCTCTTAAGTGTTTTATTTTTTAGTTTTATTGGCCTACTATGTTCTACAAAGTTTTTATACTTATCATTTGCTACAACTTTGCTGAACATACCAAAGTTGTATTTCTTATGGTTTTCATGTTATTTGAGTTTTTCATCTTAAAATTAGCTATTTTGTATGCCTTGTATCTCAACTATGAGCACCTCAAAAAAATATATCTTTCCACAAAATGATTTTGCAGTCTTTTAAGTACCTGTGAGCAAAATTTGGAGAAGATGATATTTTTCTATCTCGTTTAAAATCGATTTTACTAATAGACGATATGAGATAAATCCATATTTATTGAATACTAGTGGTCCCGGCAAACTTCGTCTTGCCATCAAGTAGGCTGTTGAAAAACGCCATGTAAGTCCCGTGTAGAAAATGACAGATTAGTATTCTCCTGTTTTCCCCACTATCCCGAAGACTTTCCTAAACTTTTTTTTCGCACAAACACGTCGGAGCTCTGGACGAATTCAATAGTGAAAGAATCATGTAAGTCCAATCACCCGTTCTCAAGCCATTTCGTGACATACAAACACCATTCCATTTTTATTTATATAGATTCATACATGTTCAACTCACAAAAGTCATGGCTACCTTAGCATATCAAACAAAAGGTAACACGTGTATTTATATAGAAATATAGAGTACATCGTCTTTCAGTTATTTTCGATTAACTTGGAAGCTTCTGCAAGAAATTCATCGTATTTTCCTCTACCAGTATTTGATCTATTCCTAAGCACGATCACCGGGTTGGAAGTCAACATAAGCCGTATAAAATACATATACAAAATTTACAGTCCGATTGGATTCTGTGGCATGATTTTCCCAGAATCTTCTGATGGATTTATTCCGCATTTTTTATGCTTCTTCGACGGCATGCCGGACAACATCACTCTATGCGAAAGTAGTTTTTGCACCGTTGGAGAGAGTACATACCAATCGTAGAACTGGCGATACTAACAGTACGTTTCTGACAAAAACTGTTCAAATGCCTCCTCGTTAATCTTCCGATTAAAGTTGACTACTTTTAAAATGATTGAGATCTGTGAAAAGAAGTTATTACAAGTGTGGAAACGCTAACAAAAGTGCGCAATTGAATCAAATCGAGTAGGTGTCTTCGGGAGACTTATTCTTCGTAAATCGAAGAATAAGTGTTCTGCAGACACCAACAGGATTCAATGCAATCCCTCACTTTTATTCACACTTTCGGACTGATGAGGCCGCACTTCGCAGTCCAGTAGTGAAAGAAATACACAATATCTACTTCCCGTTAAAAGCAGCATGCCGTGTTACGACCATTTGAGTTCCTACCAACTGGAAGAGGTTCGTACAGTCTCAGCCCTAACCTTCCTGTGAGGGCTTTTCGTGGCGATCCTTTAGAATGCTGTTACACTTACTGATACGTCTACAACTATTGCACGGAAGTGGTGTTATCCGGCATGCCGCGTTACCAAAGAAAAACATGAAACGTGGAATCCATCAGAAGATTCTGGGAAAATCATGCCACAGAATTCAATCGGACTGTAAATTTTGTATATGTATTTTATACGGCTTATGTTGACTTTCAACCCGTTGATCTTGCTTAGGAATAGATTAAATACTGGTAGAGGAAAAGACGATGAATTTCTTGCAGAAGCTTTCAAGTAAATCGAAAACAACTGAAAAACGATGTACTTTATATTTCTATATAAATACACGTGTTACCTTTGGTTTGATATGCTTAGGTAGCCATGACTTTTGTGAGTTGAACATGTAGGAATATTCAATAAATATGGATTTATCTCATATCGTCTATTAGTAAAATCGATTTTAAACGAGATAGAAAAATATCATCTTCTCCAAATTTTGCTCACAGGTACTTAAGAGACTGCAAAATCATTTGGTGGAAAGATATATATTTTTGAGGTGCTCATAGTTGAGATACAAGGCATACAAAATAGCTAATTTTAAGATGAAAAACTCAAATAACATGAAAACCATAAGAAATACAACTTTGGTATGTTCAGCAAAGTTGTAGCAAATGATAAGTATAAAAACTTTGTAGAACATAGTAGGCCAATAAAACTAAAATATAAAACACTTAAGAGCAAAAAACGATTTTTTATTAAAAATACTTAATTATCTCGGCTCTGAAGCAAAACCGAGAAAAAGTTTGTTCGGCAAAGTTGTTTCTATGATCATTTGCTACAACTTTGCTGAACATACCAACTTACGATTCGTTAAAATAAAAAAGTTGGCGTATACGTCACTCTTGCGATCACCGTAAAAAATTTTTTGTTCCATACATTTTGTAGTACTGAAAATTCTGAACATATTCTCAGAATAAACTATGGCTCTAAAATCAATGAATCTTGACGAAAACCTCATGTCCGCCTAAATTAGCTTCCTGGACCAGTGTGCAATGTCAAAGGTGGTTCAAATCAAGTCTTAAGGTGGTTCAAATGTATTTGAATGACTTGACCACATTTCGGATTGTTCCGAATTCCCAGTTCGCTGGGGGAAATGGCCACTAAACTGTCGGTTCTGAAACCTAGCTGGCAACATTAAACTTCATAAATTCCCAAATCAAGGCTAAAGAAGTGTAACTCAAAGGTTCTTGGATGACGTGATAACATGCCAGGTTGTTTTGGATACCCTGTTCCCCAGAGAAAGTGGCCATTATATTGGCGGTTCTGAGACTTGCGACATATTAAACGTGATGAATTTGCAAATCAAGTCAAATGAAGAATAGTTCAAGAGTCCAGATGACCTGACCACATACTGGGTTATTACGGATAACTGGTTCTCAGCGCAAGTGGCAAATATGTTGGCGGTTCTTAAACTTAATTTGCGATGTATCAAATATCATGATTTTGAAAACCAAGTCCAAAGAAATGTCAAATCGTGTAATGATTTGTATCGTGAATTTTGAGTTAAATATTGATTCCGCAGAAAAACCTGGAATTCGCAGATTAGTTTCTGTCAAGCCTGTAGCTGGAAGAGTCGATATAGGAATTTATTACATCTTATGAACTCTCTAACTTACTCATCCACTCTTTTTATAACTAACTCATACATTGTCTCATTATCACACATACAGAAACTTTGCTTTCCATCTCATACTATAAAATCGTATTTCTTCACTTCCCCACACGTGGCTCCGTTTGGCACATGTCACTTGAGCCTTCATTAGGTGCTTTAACATAGTCTTGAGGTTATTCGTTCTCTACATTCGGTACAATATATACGTAAGAACGGTCATCTATAGCAGTATGCTTAGAACATAATTGGTCACTACTTTCAGTGGGACTGTTATGCGTAGAAATTCACCAAAAACCTCGTATTTCTAGGCACAACAGTCCCACTTTGAATTTCGTAGCTAAATTTACTTTTTTCCAGTAACACAAACTCTTGACTCTAATAAACACGCTATTCTTTATACTATTGTAAAGATTTTAATTTAACTTACCACACACCTGGTCAATACGAGGCCTAAATGAGTTAGAATCTTTAAACGCGTTTTTCTCGATTGCATGTTTTAGAACATGGGACAATTATGCGTATAACGGCAGTGTAGTCTACTATTGATTGACGAAATAAATAAATAAATAAATAAATAAATAAAAGTCAGTATAGTATGGGATACTTCAGCAAAAACTGACGATGTCTCTTTGAACTCTATGCTACTGAAGGGCCCGGATTTTCTTACATCTCTGCCGTCCATATTTTTCAGTTTTCGTGAGCGACAAGTTGCGCCATCGCAGGCGACATTAAGAAAATGTTGCACTAGATCCTGATTCGGCCAGAGGACCGGCAATCTCAGCGCTTCTTGTGGCAGGAGAACCCAGAAGATCCGATACAGGATTTGGATGGATGTTGCAACGTTCTTTGACCCGTGCTCAGCCCAATATAACAACAATAGGAATGCCGAGGAATGGAAGAACGTGTATCCGGAAGCTGCCGCAGCTATCGTGGAGAACACATACGTGGACGGCTATGTGTAGGGTTCTTGATTATATACATGCTTTAAAACCACACATACCTTTCTTACTATACATTTTGAGCTATCGCATAACTGTATATTCGAGAGACTTTGATGATGATGACTGGGGTAGAGGGAGAGGGAAAGAATTTACGAAGTGGATAGCACGCAACGGAGATAAGCTGGAGATAAGTTTCTTGAATAGTATTTTAAAAGTAAGGACAATCAGAAATCCCTAGCTCATTTTTTTAGATTGAATTAAAAGAAGACTCCAAATATTTTAACTATCAGCAAGATAATTTTCATGTTCAATTCAGATACTGTTACTGGTGAATTAGGCTAAGGTGAAGATATATCGAAGCCAATCCCCGAAATTTCTAGAGCATAAATCTATAGAATCATATGAGCATTCGGGTGAAAAATTTGATCATTTTGATCAGCGAGTGACTATTGATCAAATTTATAGCTCAAATGAATGTCTATTTCTCTAGATTTGTGCTCAGGAAAATTCTATGTTTGGCTTTGATGCAGCTTTACCTTTACCCGTATAGGCCTGAGTGAAAGCAAAAATACTGAAACCCTCACCGCTCAGCTAATTCTTAACGGATTCAAATGATTTTTTGTCAGTTCACTGGCCAACATATCCAGTTTTTGGAAGTGGCTAGAGGAACTCGGAAATATTCCTGAGGCCGAAGTTATTCAAGTCTAGTGAAAAATGCCTATTTTTGTTACATCTCAAGTTACCTTTATTTATTTGCAATGACAATCATTTCAATTTGCATAAATCATTAAGATCTAATGTTCAACATTATAAATGAAGAGTTTTTCACCGTTTAAAATATACCTGATGTGGCCATTCGGACGTAATGTCCGGAAGAAGCGGCTGTAGATTTGTTGGATACTAAACCGTTTCAAATGTCGAAAAGCAGAAATCAAACATAATTGTGCACTAAAATGCATTCCCATAAGCTTAGCACAGATGTTCAGATACAAATTGTCCACTTTATCATAAGTTTGAGGCGTCTCGGGACCCGAAAATAATCATTTGTATAATTAATCAAATGCAAAACTCATAGTTATCCAACTTAATCGTTTCTCAAAAGGTTTGAACTGATGAAATTTTCTTAAAATTCCGTAATGTAGTGGCCACATGATAGCCGACTCCGGAAATTATCTGTGACTTGAAATTTGCCTACCTTCAGGGGCACAAACGCACAGTACCCTTCTCACCCGACCTGGCCCAGTGATCCACCGGAATAACTCCGGCCACACGAATATTTCCACGTTTCTCTGTCCATTTCTAGAAACTAGATATGTGTGCAAGTATACTGACAAAAAGTCATTTGAATCCATTAAGAATTCGCTGAGCGGTAGGGTTTTAGAATTTTTGCTTTCACTCAGGCCTATACGGGTTAAATATTGCACTTTGCAATTTAATATTTGATAAACATGAAAAATGCCTTAAATCTTCAAAACACTATAGCTTGCATTGCTCTCGATGAACTGATTTCAAATTCACGGCGAGGAAGCAGAACTGATGGTATTTTTTTCGTTCATAGCGGTTTTAGACAATCCGTGACTCTGTTCTATATAGCACTGGATTTCTCTCCATTTGCAGGAAGGGAATTAGGGGGGGGGGAGGGTTTGGAACAACTTGTACCACGTCTTGTAGCTGATGTTTTTGTGCGAATCATTCATATCAACCTCCAGTCAGACGATAGGAGTAGAAGATACCGTAAGGGAGGTTGTCGTGTTTTAGGAAGGGCATTCCATGCACGACCGACGAGGGCAAGATGAATGGATGGAAAAATCTCTTGACAACAAGCAATTCTTTTGTTGGAGAAAATTGTACACAAGGTATTCCTCCGCTATCACATTTCAATGGAACTCTGGAATTGGAGCACCCATCATTGACAATCGTGTGTGTGTGCGGTAGGCGCAGCAGAGGTGTGCAGAGCTATTCATATTACAAATTAAATGCCATTTGGCACCCATCACGAGGGAACTACAGACGTGGAAGAGAACTGGATACGATGTTGAGCTGTCAGACAATAAGTGTGAAATACTATACATATCCGAATTTGGTGTAATTTGTCATTTTACGACAAGAGACTTTGCACTTCTATGGATGAATGTGATCATTCTGATATCAATAATCTTTTTGTCCTTTTAGGAGCTTAACTTAAAAAAAATGTTTCGAGTGATTTTTCATATGCTCTTTCAGCATTTTCATGGAGTTGTTTGATGAGATTCATCGAAACTTATTCCGATTACAAACATTTCTCAACTTATTTAGGGCTATGGCTTACTGCCTATAACAACTAATAACAGTTTTCATCCAACGTTTCAGATTTACGTATTGGCAAAAACATTCTAATGTTCCTCAAAAAAATCAAGTTTGTACGTAGAATGTTTTTTGAATAATCTTCCTGAAAGGGTTAAGGTGCCACGCCTGGGTGCGTTGTTTTATATACTATTCAATTATCAGATAATCAGCACAAGTTTACGCTCATCAAGTAATTCACATAAAATACAGCTAATGGTGACAACTAGTATGTCTTGATCATATTTCAGTCCCATATCACCCGTTTCATCGTAAAATCCATCTAAATACCCATTAACGGCGCAGCGACAGCAACAGGAAACACCCAAAGAGGTAACGCACACGGTGCGGTGTGGATATAAAATTGCCAGATGGTTTTATGGCCTTGTTATATTCTCCTCACCAAGCGAGATCCAGCGACCGGATGCAATCTATTTGTCCGCCATTAGTGCAGTTCCTTATTATGGAGTCATTGGACGTAAGCGATAATGAAAACAAATGGCGAGGAAAATAGTACAGTAAGTCATCAATTAAAGCAATAAATGCGACTACGGACAAAGTGAAATGGAGTGAAAGTGCGCTTCCGGATACCTTCCATACCTTGTGAACACTAGCACGCTTCTTTGCTCACTCGACAAATGGTAGGATTCGGCAAGGTTTCACCGTTCCACATTGGTACTGCCAATAGGCCAAAAACCACAAATAATTTGACTTGTTTTTCTCTCCCATACGTTTTTCAGTATAAATTGCGATCTTAAGAATGTAGAAACATGAAATTAATACTCCTCCGTCTCCCTAACCTTGATTAAAACGCGAAATTCTATGCAAGTTTTTTTAGAAACCTTTAAGTTTCTAAAAAACTTGCATAGAATTTTAAGAAATGCGGTTGGATTCAGCTCCGTTATGCCAAATGGCGCTTGAGCCTGTGAGGTAAACGATTAAGTAAAGTAAACTAAGACCATACCAGATGGAGCAGGATTTCTTAGTTTTAAAATAAGTTAACAAGTAACACTTCCATTTCACTGTATGAAGAAGTCCTGATAAGATGTTTCTAAACTAATATCAATTAAAACAATCTTGTGAATGTTTTGAAAGTCAAACATAATTGGATCGGTGATTTCTGATGATATTTTTCATCAAATATTGTAAAATATAATATGAATATGATTTAAGACCGCAAAAAGAATCACTGTGCGTTCTAACGACAAGTCGAGTCATGCACCTTGACTGTTGTGTCGTCGCTTGGCCTCCATACAGGGCATACGGCACAGAGCAATTGTCTGGCAGCCAAGAAAATGCTTTTGCTGATGAAGGATGTGTCACACGTCAAGGTAGCTCAAACGACGTGAGCGGACTTATCCATAAACCTCACCGATGCTGGTTACCTACATAAAATGCAGGGACAGCAACAAGAACCACAATCAGTCCAATGTCAACCGTGACGTGTAGAAATAGAGGGCCTTAAAGTGCGACTGAATGGGTGGTGGAGCAATCGAGATAGTCCAGGTGCTCTGATACATATGCTAGGAGTCCATCAATTTTGGGAGCAATGTTAAGCTTACCGATTGTGATGTATCTAAAATGCTTAACGAATGGATCAATGTAGGTTGACAATATTAGGGGAAAAGTGAAAACTTTTAATCAAGGCACATAATTAACAGGGGCCCAGATAGCAGTAGCGGTAAATACATAGCTTTCAGCATGACCATGTCGTGGGTTCGAATACCACTGGCCGAGGATCTTTTCGTAAAGGAAATTTTCTCGATTCCCTGGGCATAGAGTATCTTCGAACCTGCCACACGATATACACATGCAAAAATGGTCAATCGGCAAAGAAAGCTCTCAGTTAACTTTGGAAGTGCTTATAAGAACATCTGAGAAGCAGGCTTTGTCCCAGTTGGGACGTAACGCCAGAAAGAAGAAGATATGTTCAGAATGATCCTGCCTAACACTGCATCAGTGAAAAGGAGCCACATCAGTGTGTATGTATTTTATCCTAGATTTCAATTCTTTTCAGAATTTTTAATATGCTTCACCCGTGGCACATTATGTTTTGTTTAAATAACAGAAAATTTTCAAACGAGGTTTTCGGCGAAACCTATTTATTGTGCTCTAGAGTAGCCAGATCTGTTAGTAGCGAGGTCATTATTCATTTATTGACATATTTTTTCCTTCAAATAACATTAATGTCATAAAATAGCCCTGAATAACAGATGTTTTCCACGATTTTTGGAAAATCTGTTATGCAGATCTTCATGAATACGCCAGGAATGGACGGTGCAACTAGTTAAAACTCAGCAGAAAGCTGAGAAGAAAACTAACAAGGAATCCACCAGAACTTTGTTTCGAACATCATCAGAAATCCAATAAGAAACCTAAAAAGGTTTTGGCTAGAATGTTACCAAGAATCAATTGTAAACTTTGACGTAATTAATTACTATAATTATATTAATTACTCAGGTTTCTCAATAAATTTGTTGATAAAAACTTAAAAGGAATTAGCTTTGGAACTCCTCATGAATACACCATAAAGACGGTCATGATTTATGTAATCCTTTTGGCTTACTGACCTTTGGCATATTTACTGCCTATAATTATTTAACAGTATAAAAAAAGAACAACCTATTGCAACAACCGTTTAAAGAAGAGCAAATTCGACCAAACGTCGGTTCCGTCAATCGTACCGCTTATTCATGAATGGAGGAATTCCACGTGCAAGAGTATAAAAATTTTGCTAGAATATGTTAAGGATTTCATCAGAAATTAAACAATAATCTAGCCAGCAATTATCTGATTTGGAACCCATTCGAGATTTCATCTATTACCCGCAAGGGGTTTTCCTATAGATTAGTGTTCGTTCCATCGATTGTGTCACTTGTCCCTACGGGGGAGAGCGGTGCAATAGAAATCAGACGTGTCCGATTCGCGCAGTGCGAAGAAAACGTGGTGTAATCCAGTCATAAATGTTTGGTCTATCGATTGTATTACTTGCTCCAGCTGGAGCAAGCGATGGGACCGGAAACTCCCACTAACCCAATGTACTTTCCAAGATAATTGTGGAGATGCAGAGGTATATTCAGTCTTTGAACTCTCGATTCGTGCTCTTTGAGAATGGTTCGCTAATCCCAAGTACCATTCATTACATCTATGTGCATTTTCGACTGCTCCGGTCAATCACGGAGTGCAACTACGAGGCGGTCATCTATTCTTGAGCTCGTGCTCATTATCCGCAAGGGTTTTACTTACAAATTCTTTATGGAATTTATCATTTTTATTATATTTGAAACTTGAAACTTAATAAGCCAGTTCATTCGCCCCAATTCAAATTGTATTGCTCTGGAGTGGCCAAATCTTCGTTTATTGACAAGTTCCCTCGAATTCATAAAGATTGAGACGTCACACGGTATGTATGTTTTGGACATGAAACGGAAATGTCCCCAAACTGGTCCTGACGGAACCGGCTACCATGTTCCGGAACGGTTCACTTATTCGAATTATGTTGAAATGATGACAATAGACCATTATCTTATATTTTACATAAAATTTCAGTGTTGTTACTGCAATAAATAAAAAATAATCACATTTCCCAAATATGGCAACTTTGTGACCCCAGTACAATCCGGAATATTTCTGGAATGGTTCCGAATTCAGCATTCTCCATTTATGACAAATAACTGAAACCTTTTTAAAGTAAACTGTCGGTGGTTTCAAAAAAATCGAAAGGAAATTGACAAAATGGCAGCTATTTGAAAATGCCTTGTCGGAGGCCGGTAACGTAAAGGTAAATGAGAGCATGTTGTGAAAAAATAAAGCAATTAGGTGCATCCGTCTTTGAGTAATGAGCGTTATGAGCGCTGGCCAAATAAAGATCTTGAAAACTATAAAAAACCTCGTATCGTAATTTTCAGATATCTCTGGGAATAATTAATCAATTTGTATGATTTTTAGAGTATAGCTCCTTATTACATGGCATTTTCTAGCCCACATTTTATTTTTTCGATAAGTTGACGAAAAACAAAATTTCCGCCTAAGACATTTTTAATGGAAAATGTCGGTCCACCAAAGAATATTGGAATATCTTTAAAACCAGATCACCAACCATCAACTAGAAGAGTTTTTTTTAGAACTTGTGAAAAAATGGTGCAAAAATACCGAGAAACAAAAAAGGTATCGCGATTTGAATTTTTTTTCTTAAAAAATGAAGCTGCCGGTAGAGGGGTTAAATAAAGGTTCTGGACACTCACACTGAATGTTGTCAATGAATAATGATAAGCAGTTATATATATATATATATATATATATATATATATATATATATATATATATATATATATATATATATATATATATATATATATATATATATATATATATATATATATAAATAATTATGAATGCCACTACCCCGAATTCCATTACCCCGAATGCTATTTTCCCGAATGTACAAGTACCTTGAATGACATTGCATCGTGATATTGAAATTCGGCGTAATCTTGTAACGTTTTACGTTTTTTCGTTAAAAAATCAATAAAAAAGTTTGTGAACTTCTGACGTTTTTATCTGTTAAGTAAAATTATTTGAATTTGAAGAAACGAGTCTACTTCTTTTGAGCAGACAAGAAACCTGCTCACGTAAAGACCCAAGTAACAATTTTAGTTTTACGAATTACTTCCAGGGTGCTATAAATAAACGCCCATAAAACCACGGTCAAGGCACTGTTGCCTTCATCGCATCCCCCAAAACCTCTTGTAGATTAGAACGTGACTAGTTGGCCCACTCTGAAAGAGGCTATGAAGTGTATAATTATGTCACACGAATAAAGCAAAATAGCATTTATGGTAGCTATTTTGAGGCCACCTGTTCTGGATGAATGTCGCATCATCTTGAAAATGATTTTATCATAACGTTGATCTGGCCGGATTTATTACAACGTAAACAAAACAAAAAAAGACTTAAAACACGTCAGTGATAATTAATTTCGTAGTGATTTATATTTAAAGTGGTTTATTTGGATATAGTGCACTCAAATATTTAGTGCGGAGTGAGATTTACTGTGAAATGTGATAAAAAAGAAGTGAAATTGCGGGTGCCCCCTCTGAAAAAGGTATATTTAGAGTTATTTAGCATTTGCTAAAATAAACCGCCAGGTGAAGAATAAAACATATTCAACATTTCTTGGTTTGGTTGGGCAGTAATTGTGATTTAAACTATATTCTGTCAGTTTAATCATCACACTGTAGCATGAAATGCGCGAATTCATGGAAATAATATGATTTGAAAATGTGAAATTGTGGCAACCGGAGTGAAATTAATATGGCGGAACCATAATTGATTGATTGTCATTGACAAATGCTGTTTTGTCATCATAAATACACAAATAAGGGCACATTGTTATGATTCGGCATTTTTGGATGTAAAATTGCCATAACAAAAGCTGATTGAAGATAATGCAGCTTTTTTTCGCTTTTCATGGTAACCAAGAAGCATTCAACAAAGTTTGCAGTTTGGGTATGATATGATGAAGAATATACGCAGAAACAATGAAAATGGAAATTAGTTTGTCGTTTTTTCGTCAGGAATAAGTGTTCCCAATGCATCGCAATGCATCGCAATGCATCTGCAATGCATTTGAAGAGCCCAAATACTGATTTAATAGGTATAAATAAGGTAAGTTATCAAGATTCAAGTGCAAGTCAATCAGTTTAAAAGCAGCTTTTATGACAACAAGATGTATTATATCAATCTTTTATCAAAGCCGTCACAAATAAGTGTCATGCAGCCACCATATGCAGTTTAAATGAGGTATTATATGCTATAATAAAGCTGGTTTTGTAGCCACAAAATTATGATTTTATAGTTTGTCTCTGAAAGGTTTTGAAAACAACTAAGAGCTGACTTACAAAATATAATGTCTTAGCAACGTTAAATGTCGCCTCTAGCTATCATAGCATTCGCGTAACTGTCATAAAATTTTAATAAATCCACACGAATGCCAACTTGCTGTGGAATTGTTACTTGGGGAGCCTATTCTTTCAAAAATTGGGCCCAAATTAATTTGATATGGCGAGAGTTTGTGCCTTCGGTAAACGAACATGGCTAAAACGAATATAAACATTACAAAGGTTTGCACATCACTACACATATCCTATAGAGTAAAGTGGGGCAAAAGTTCGAGTGGGGTAAGAGTTTATATTTAAGATTTCCAGTTCAATTCAAAACAAATCTTATAAATGTCATGGTGGGTCGAACGCTATTCAAGTAAGAGACTTTCAATCCAAATATCATAAAAATCGATTGAGATTTGGAAAAGTTATGGCTATTTGTTGTTTTTCGACGTGAAAATTGTAATTTTTGGTCAAACTTTCGTTGCATGGAACCAATTGAAGATAAAATCTTTTTCAATATTTTATGTAAGGGCGTTTCTAGGCCTATCATAAGGTTGCTTTGAGGTGTATTAGTTTTTGCATGAATGCTTGAAAACAATTTTTGGCCCATAGTGGGGCAAAAGTTCGAATCAGCGGGGCAAAAGTTCGACCCATGTATAAAATCGCGGAAAAATTTATAAATTGCCTAAAATCCACATATTATTTTCAAATTTAGTTAAATTTGTCTGATCGTGTGAAAATTGTCACCAAAATTTTACATTTCCACATAGTTTTGTGAAAAACTGCTGTTTTTGAGTATAATTCAATTAACCCGGTTTTGGGCAATTTTTTGATGAAAATTTAGTGTGTATTTTTCGTCAAACTTAAGTTAACGACTGGTGTAAAGTATGCCTATCATAAAAGGATCGATATTTTGTGTTTTAGCCAGCAAACTTTTGCCCCACACTAGATTCGAACTTTTGCCCCACCGGTGGGGCAAAAGTTCGAATAAGACAATTAATTTTGAAACTGTTATAACTAAAAATGGGTAAATATTTTGACACAAGTTTGTTCAGCAAAATTCTAGCCAATATGTTGAAGGTTCACTGTATGGTATTTATTTTGTTTTAACTGCTATTGTTTTCCTGGAAACATTGATTATACCACTAAGGTCGAACTTTTGCCCCACCTTACTCTACTGGGTGACGTCAATTTAGTACATTTTGTCTAGACACAAACCTTATCGACAATATACGTAACACTGAGCTCAATCAAGGGGCCCAGATAGCCGTAGCGGTAAACGCGCAGCTATTCAGCAATACCAAGCTGAGGGTCGTGGGTTCGAATCCCACCGGTCGAGGATCTTTTCGGGTTGGAAATGTTCTCGACTTCCCAGGGCATAGAGTATCTTCGTACCTGCCGCACGATATACGCATGCAAAAATGGTCAATCGGCAAAGTAAGCTCTCAGTTAATAACTGTGGAAGTGCTCATTGAACACTAAGCTGAGAAGCAGGCTCTGTCCCAGTGGAGACGTAACGCCAGAAAGAAGAAGAATGAGCTCAATTAAATTCAAATTCAAATGATTTTGCTTAAAAAGATAAAAACTTCAAAAATTCACAGACTTTTTTATTGATTTTTTAACGAAAAAACGTAAAACGTTACAATCTCATACGGGGTAATGGCATTCGGGGTGATGAGGTAGAATAAGTTTGAAAAGATAATAAATTTATCAATGCTTGTAATTACAATAACTGAGCAACGAAAATACTTCAGAGAATTTTTTACAAAGAATGATGATCTTTTTAAGGAATGATGAATTCAATGATATTCGTGCTTCTAACGTTAAGCAATTTTCGAGGACTATTTCATAGAAATTCAAAATATCCTAATAGTACGATAAACGTGGAAAAAATAATTCTATATCACTTGGCAAAATTACCCTTGAACTTCTAAAAATTGCATGCATAAATCATCCCATCTTTCAATCCAAAAACGACTGAAAAATAAGAACATTGACAAGAAAAATTTTGTCCTATATAGGCACAAATTGCCATGTAGAACGATTCGTTTTTGACTTCTGATAAAAAGTCTGTTTGCCCAAAATAAACTTCATATATAATGTTCATCCGTTTTGCACAAAATCTAGCTCGTCTTTTTATGTTTTGGACCAAATGATTTTTTAAATCAATCAAAATACTATTCCGATGAAATTTTCTAAAGCCATTCGAAAAAAAAGTCCCTTCGGCCAAATGTACTTTCGACCAAATGTCCAAAAGCTGGATACAGGCATCAGAAGGCCCGGGTCATTCTCTTGTTTAGGGCCCTTGGTATAAAATGAGCGGGAAACACTTAGCATAGGAAAGTTTAGTACTATGATAATAAAATATCGGGAATCTCCAAAATAATGTAGGGGAACATGATCCAAGTTGGACCCAGTAACAGTTTTTAAACCATATCTTTCTAGCACAATAGAAGAATGCGTTTTGAAAGCCCAACCAAGCGTGTTTTCACCATGGGAGTCCTAATTTACCCAACCCTCATAAGAAACCGGTGTCCGACCATTTGGCCGAATGCTATTTGGCCGAAAGCGTTTTGGTCAAATTGCGAACAAAAAAAAAACAATGAAATTGCTTCAAAGCTGATAAGTAGGATTCATAAGTGAGGCCCAATAACTGATCAGCTTATAAATTTGTCGATTTTCATGATGCGTTAAGTCATTAAGTCAGGACGAAGTAGTGAACTCGCGTCAAAGATCTAGGTTGATTTATTGACTCATTTACGGGTTACCAACGGTGTGCTAAGGTTTAACCCCTCTACCGGCAGCTTCATTTTTTACCGCAAGAAAAAAAATTCAAAAAGCAATATTTTTTTTGTTTCTCGGTATTTTAGCACCATTTTTTCACAAGTTCTCAAAAAACTCTTCTAGTTTGAGGATCCATGTCGATATTGATGATTTGTGATCTGGTTTTAAAGATATTCCAATGTTCCTTGGGGGACCGACATTTTCCATACAAAATGTCTTAGGCGACCATTTTGTTTTACATCAACTTATCGAAAAAGTAAAATGTGGGCTATACAATGCCATGTAATAAGGAGCTACTCTGAAAAAATCATACAAATTGGTTAAGAATTCTTAGAGATATCTGAAAATTACGATATGAGATTTTTTGAAGTTTTCAAGATCTTTATTTGGTCAGCTTGGTACCAGCAACATAAATGCTCATTACTCAAAGACGGCTGCTCTAAATTGCTTCATTTTTTCACAACATACTCTCATTAATGTATTGTTCCAAATAGTGAACATCTGAATACGTTAAAAAAATCTGTAGCCTAAGATATATACGTGGGTTATGATTAAGCGTCGGTCCCCCAAAGGAATTTCGGAATATCTCTGGATCCAGAAGACCAATGATCAATATCGACACGGATCCTCAAACAAGACGAGTTTTTTGAGAACTTGTGAAAAAATGGTGCAAAAATACCGAGAAACAAAAAAGTTATCGCGATTTGAATTTTTTTCCTGCGGTAAAAAATGAACCTGCCGGTAGAGGGGTTAAAGTTATTTTCATCAGAAATTAAAACTTCTTCTAAACATAGGCTATTTTTTCGATTTGTACTGGCTCCATTACTATTGGCAATAATGAAGCTTATATGTTGATTGTGCATCTTCTTCTTTCTGGCGTTACGTCCCAACTGGGACAGAGCCTGCTTCTCAGATTAGTGTTCTTATGAGCACTTCCACAGTTATTAACTGAGAGCTTTCTTTGCCGATTGACCATTTGATTGTGCATATTCCCTACTCTAAATCATCGGTAGTTCTTTGCAGTTATACTGATGATAATTATATATTAAATAATAATTATTGTTTGCATTACACATGCTTGAATTTTTAATATGAGACTTTTCCTTCTTTGATCGTAGGCTGTTCTTTCATATTTGAATATTATTCATAGTTAGTTGGGATTTTGGCTTATAATACGGTCATAAAAAGCCATAGTCATAAAAACATATTTTTTAAGGG
Organism: Aedes aegypti; assembly: GCF_002204515.2. Lineage (NCBI taxonomy): Eukaryota > Metazoa > Arthropoda > Insecta > Diptera > Culicidae > Aedes > Aedes aegypti. The sequence continues at coordinate 207,875,835 of NC_035109.1, read as the reverse complement.
TTTACGTAGGTGAGATGTCATTCTCCTCCAAGATTAATTCTGTGCCTAATAATCGAACGACTCGATGAACACTTACGACAATTAGGCTCACTGTTTCTTCGTTGTCAAAAGGAGAAGCCAAAACTCGTGGTTGCCAGAACTATGAATTCATTTTCTTAGTACTTTTCAAAGTATTGAAGCAAGCTGGAGGGCGAATGAGTCGTAAACTGTATTAGTTACTGTCAAAAGCTATCTACAAACGCAATGAGAACAGAAGTTTTCTGTAGTTGACAGCTGTGTGACAGTTATTACTGCTAGTAGAGAAGTCAATAATTGCTTACATGTACGATATTCTCCTTTCCGCATTGACTGTTTCTTGAACTAATGCTAAACTGCTGTATATCAATGATCATTTACCCTTCTTTAAGAATAAACTGTTCTATTAAATTTAACTTTGAAATTCATTTTAAATACATGCCAACTGTACTTCACTATTATTCACACAATTTCGGCCAAATGGCATTCGGCAACAAAACTGGTTCTGGTGGCTGACCAAAATTTTTTGAAAGCGAAAATAAATGGTTTAAGCTAAGTTCCGATATTTTCCATACAAAATATGATTTGAAAACATGCACAATTTTTATATGTTTTTCACATCCAGTGGGGAAAAATCATTAACTTTATGTTCTGCCCGAAAAATTTGCACATTTATTTTTTTAACGCTCGAGAATCAAGATTTTTTCAGTACATTTGTTTATGTTATAAAAAGTGGGTTGAACTTAAGTCTATCGTGTTTCTTAGATTTCTCCAGAGACTTTTCCATGTTCACAACGGAAACAAAGGCGTAATCGTTCACTATTGCAACTTCTACTGTTTTCCTCCACGCTGAATACATTTTTATGTGGTGGAGCTGTTGAGCTAGGTGGAGTGCTAGTCGCAAATCCGTATTGAACCATAGCAAAAGATCACACTATTATGTAATGCACACATTTTGCGATTTTCAAACTAGTTGAGAACAAAGAAATAAAACATAGAAATATCAACACCACACAGTCAGATATAAGCTTAGGCTGTTTTTTTACTTATCTCGTTTATTTGGCATAACAGAGCCAAAATCGATAAGCTTAGGCTGATGGGATTCAATTATTAAATAACACAGAAAGAGTGGGTAATTATTGTGGTATACAGAAGCTTGAAAATAACCTTAATTGGCAGAGCACTTCAAAATAATAAACTACAGTGCCTACCGATTTTGGCAACAAGGCGTGATTTTTATGTTGCCAAAATGGGGATGCTACCAAATTCGGGAATTTTGAAACGCCTATGATCTTTATTTCTTTATTCTTAATCTCTAAAAGTATCAGAAAATACATAAGAAAAAACTAAAAAAAAAAACCATGTAGTTGTTTGTCTATTGGTTATATTTTTTACTTGGAAATCGATGAATATCTGCCTGAACAAATCTTTGTTTTTGGCATGAATTTGTGTAAAATAAATTGTATTCATTCGTAACGTGTTAGTGCGACTTAATCTGAATCTTCTTTCCGGTTTTAATCAGAAACCAAGATGAAATACCTTCCTTACTTACCGATGAAAATAACACACAATCATGCGGCAACTATCCGGAATCTCATGCCAAACAAAAGAACTCATCATCAGCTCCTCGATCTCATACTCACCACCCACCATGATATGCATGTATAATAGCAGCAGCACGTGCTCACTGTGTGTTACTTCGACAACAAAACACCGCTAAGCCTCAGTTCGACGTATCGGTTGTGTCTACCTGCACTAATTATAGAGATTGCAGCAGCCAATCAATGAGCTATCCCCAGGATCACGCATGTGTTCAACCGTGTCGTTTGCTATCCAGTGGCTAGGCTTCCGTTCAAGAAACAGATACCCACCATTTCCACCTTCCCCATCCAATCCATCCTCGGACCTCGGATGACAATAGAGTAATGCTTTTGAAGCCTGCCAGCATAGGAGAGAAACCACACCATTCATCATGAAATTAATTAGACAATCGGTTAGACCGTGGTTTTCATCTCATCACTGCTCGGGAAAGGAAAATCCTTCGTATTCTAGCGGTTGCACTACCGAGCTTCGTATGCTACATATATGAGTGTGTCACGACATATGCCTTCCATATCTGTATGTGTGTGTGAGGATGGTGGTGCCAAACCAAGATGTGTCGTGCCGGTGAAGAATGTGGTTTAATCCTGCGAGCTGAGTGACGGATTCTCAGACTGGTACTCTCCGGGAGCCAAGCTTACCACATATCAACCGCACACGTGGGCATGTCGCACACTGGGTAATAGCGAACGGGATGAAGGCCATGTAAGCTGATACTCATCCGATCAGATGGTGGCAGAAGGAATCCAAATTAAAAATGAGCATGAAATGAATTAATTATTTAATTTCTACATCGAGGGATTCTTTTTTGTGCCTAGTTTGTGTTAGACTTTTGAAGCTTTCCCTCTAAATCTTCTATTCAAATTATCAATGTGTATTAATTTGACAATATACTTACAATATTATACAAACCTATGAAAAGAGGTTTGTTGTATTCTTTAAAAATATTTTATTAATTATTTTATTTGACATATGATCCAATGTTTCAACATTGGATATTCTATGTAACTCATTGGTATAATACCAGGCAGGAAGCTCCAGAATCATTTTCAAAATTTTATTTTGAATTCTCTGCAGATCTTCCTTCCTTGTATTACAACAGCTAGTCCATATTGGCACAGCATACAACATGGCTGGCCTGAAAATTTGTTTGAAGATCAAAAGCTTGTTCTTAAGACAAAGTTTTGATTTTCTATTAATAAGAGGATAGAGACATTTTACATCTTTATTACATTTGGCTTGAAAGCCCTCAATGTGATGAGCCCTAGATACTTAACTTCTTCTGACCAATTTATTGGAACCCCTCTCATCGTGACAACATGTCTACTTGAAGGTTTCACATAAAGAGCTTTTGGTTTACGTGGGAAAATTATTAGTTGAGTTTTGGCAGCATTAGGAGAAATCTTCCATTTTTGCAAGTATGAAGAAAATATATCCAAAATTGTTAGGAATCGACTACAGATGACACGCAGGCTTCGCCCTTTAGCGGAGAGGCCTGTGTCATCCGCAAACAAAGATTTTCGACATCCCTGAAGTAAGTCAGATGTGAAAATGTTGTATAATATTGGTCCAAAAATGCTGCCTTGAGGAACACCAGCTCTTACAGGAAGTCTTTCAGACGTGGAGTTCTGATAATTAACCTGAAGTGTACGATTTGACAGATAAGTTGAAATTATTCTAACAATGTATGTTGGAAAATTGTTTTTTTTTTTTTAAATTTTACAATCAAGCTTTCATGCCAAACACGGTAGAATGCTTTTTCTATGTCTAGAAGAGCAATACCAGTAGAATAGCCTTCAGATTTGTTGGAACGGATCAAATTTGTTACACGTAAAAGTTGATGAGTGGTTAAATGTCCATGGTGGAATCCGAACTGTTCATTGGCAAAATTTGAATTTTTGTTGATGTGAACCATTCTGTTCAAAATGACCTTTTCAAAAAGTTTACTGATGGAGGAAAGCAAACTGATTGGACGATAGCTAGAAGTTTCTGCAGCATCTGGTTTTTAAATTGGTACAACCTCAGCATTTTTCCATTTCTCAGGCAAATATGCCAACAGAAAACATTTGTTTAATATATTACCTAAGAATAATTAGCTACTTTCTAGAAGTACCTTGATGAGGATGTAGAAAATTCCATCATCGCCAGGAGCTTTCATATTTTTGAATTTTCTAATAATAGTTCTCACTTCTTCCAAATCAGTCTCCCAGGAATTTTCGAAAACATTCTCTTGATTGAGAATATTTGAATAACTTGATTTGCAATGCTCCTGGCTTAAAAAATGGAATTTGGTAAAGTTTCAAGAGCATTGTCAATGTTAAGTTTTGTTTGTAAAGATATGTTAACATCAGTTGAGCTGATTGGATTGAGAATCGCTTCATGGGATATTTGAAATGCAACAGGGACATGATCAGAATCAAAATCAGCATGAGTAATTAATTGGCTACAAAGATGACTAGAGTCGGTTAAGACCAAATCAATCGTAGAAGGATTAATAGAAGAGGAAAAACATGTAGGGCTATCAGGGTATTGAATTGAGAAAAATCCTGAAAAGCCGTTGGAATTAGTTTGAGAATTATTTCATGACCGATGTTTGGCATTAAAGTCACCAATGACAAAACATTTTGACTTATTGCGAGTCAATTTTCGAAAGTCAGTTTGGAGCAAATTAACTTGCTGTCCAGAGCATTGAAAAGGCAAATAGGCAGCTATGAAAGTATATTTACCAAGCTATGTTTCAACAGAAACACCTAAAGTTTCAAAAACTTTAGTTTCAAATGACGAAAACAGTACGCCTATGAAAGATGATTGCAACCCACATGCCCCATCAAGTCGATCATTACAATAAATAAAAAAAATAGGATCTCTTTTGAGTTTAGATCCAGGCTTCAAATACGTTTCAGAAATAACTGCTATATGCACGTTATCAGCTGTAAGAAAATCAAACAGCCCGTCCTCTTTACCATTCAAAGAACGAGCATTCCTATTTAAAATATTTTAATTATTATTTTCCGCTTGAGTTTTTGGTAGACGAAGAGGTGGAGTAGAAATTTCCTGTGGCGGCAGGGTTTTTTTCCATTTGATTTGAAACAATTAGTATGGGTACTCATAGTATGTAAAGGGGAGGAGTTCAAATTACCTGCTACGATATCGGCAAAGGATTTTCCTTGGGTGGATACATTCGAAAATAAAAGATTCGAACGGCTACCCGACGGAATAACATTAGTTTGTGAATGACCATGATTATTATCCACCTGATGGGTATGATTCCTATTCAAGCGATCGTTAACTGAAACATGAGAATTATTCGATACTCTACCAGGGAAATTCCGGAAACGACCGTTATCGTAAAGGACATTACTGTTCATCTTCCTGGTACGAGCCTCGACGACTCGCCTACGCGAAGGGCAAGCCCAAAAGTTTGACTTATGATTGTCCCCGCAATTTGCGCATATGAACTTATCGGTATCTTCCTTCACAGAACAGACCCCTTAGCGTGAGAAGAACCTCCGCAAATCATGTATTTAGCATCCATACGGCAATTTTTTGTACCATGACCCCACTTTTAGCACCAACGGCACTGAGTGGGGTTCTGGTAATTTCCTCCAGGTTTCTGGAAATGTTCCCATGTCACACGGACATCGAACATAAGTTTTGCTTTTTCTAAAGCTTTAATATTATTTAGTTCTTTTTTGTTAAAGTGAACTAAATAATATTCTTGAGAAAGCCCTTTCCGAACAATGCCAGATTGGGTTCTCTCTTTCATTATGATTACTTGGACTGGGGAAAATCCAAGTAAATCATTTATTCCATTTTTGATCTCTTCAGGTGACTTTTAGTCACTTGAGAGACCTTTCAAGATGACTTTGAACAAACGTTCAGTTTTGTCGTCATAAGTAAAAAAATTTGCTTCTTCTCTTCAAGATGTTTAAAAATAAGTTTGCGATCTTTTTGCGAAGTTCGCGATAGTCTCCTTTCTTTGCGATTTGGAAGGAAACCTTGATTTCCCTAATGGAGTTCAAGATCTCCTGCCTAAATCCCCCAAATTCGGAATAACTGACCACGATAGACGGCACTCTTTGCTTCCTGACTTGAGTCAATGAGCCTGGGCTAGAGACTGCTTTGATTTGGTGTTCGGAAAATTTGTCGAAAGCTTCGAACTGATTGCTCATTTCGATGCAATTATCGACAATATCCATTTCAGCCTTGGAAGAAAGCGCGCATTCTAGAGAATCGTCCTTCATTCCATTTTTGCACGTTTTAAAACCACGTTTTAATTCAGAGCACTATTACACTGCAGATTTGCCAGGTGTTATAGCTTAAAGCTTGAGACAGAAGTGACCGTGAATCAATTACAAGCTTTACATTATCTCAAAACGTTCGTTCAACAATGGTCAAACATGTCTGAATGGTTCAGTTTGTGTTCATCTTCCGAACTGGGCAGACGTAGGAGCTATTCGCTAGTATCGGAAGTCACGGGCTTTAGTAGATTTTTAATCGATCGTTTTTTTTTTCTAAAATACCGGCGCGCAGGTGGTTTAGTGAAGTGACACTCGCGTGCGTTGTAATGGCGCGTCGCGAGAATACATTCCGCATTGATTTTGCGAATGTTCCCAAAAAACCAAGCTACGAAGAAGTACACCACTTTGTGTCTTCAAATCTTGGGCTACAGCGTCATCAGGTTCAACGAATACAGTGTAGCCGAAGTTCGAACTGTGTGTTCGTTAAAGTCGTCGACCTCGAGCTAGCTCAGAAAATCTGCGAAGACCACAACGAGAAGCATGGCATCGAAATTGACGGGCAGCGATATGTGCTGAAAATTAGGATGGAGGATGGAACTGTGGAGGTTAAACTGTTCGACCTTCCCGACGACATCTCCGAACAATGTATCTCCAATTTCTTGAGTGCCTACGGAGAGGTACTCTCGGTACGAGAGCAGATGTGGAGCGATCAATACACCTTTGGTGGTGCATCAACGGGAGTATGGATCGCCCGGATGCTAGTCAAAAGGAACATTCCCTCTTATGTCGTCATCGACGGTGAGACTACCTTCTTGTCTTATTATGGACAGCTCCAGACATGTAAACATTGCGGAGATTATGTGCATAATGGGGCTTCCTGCATTCAAAATAAGAAACTCCAGATCCAGAAAATTACTGCCGATCAGGTCACGAAACCAACATACTCAAACGTCGCCAAACAGTTGACTAAGCCAAGAGTCACCACATCTCGTCTCTCTAGACCAAGCATCCCAACAACTGCAAGCAAGCAGCCGATCCCAAAAGACCCGAACGGAGCGAAACCAACACCAACATCATCAACAACATCATCCTCGACATCAACCACGACCAAACAACCACTAGTGTCACTCTCGCCGGTGACTACCACAGCGTTTAAAAAGCCAACTTTACCGCAACAGCAACAGCACAAGCTCAATCGGATCAGCGATGGCACAGAAACCGACGACTCGATTGCATCGAACAGCAGCAGACGCACACGACGACACCTGGAAAAGAAACCCCGCTACGACGACGGAGAAACCTCGCATGAAGAAGGAATGGCACAATAATGGATTTAGCAAGCTACAACATCGCCACTATCAACATCAACAACATCACGAACTCAACTAAACTCGATGCCCTACGCACATTCGTACGCACCATGGAATCAGACATCGTCTTCCTACAAGAGATAGAGAACGAGCGACTATCAATACCCGGATATAATGTGATCTGTAATGTTGATCACACAAGGAGAGGTACAGCGATTGCGCTGAAAGACTACATCCAGTATTCACACGTCGAAAAAAGTCTAGATGGCCGACTAACAGCGCTGCGTATAAAAGACACTACCCTCGTCTGTATATATGCACACAGTGGATCAGCAATGAGAGCCGAGCGAGAACGTTTTTTTAATCACACTCTGGCATATTACCTGCGGCACAACACGCCGCACACTATTATAGCCGGCGATTTTAACTGTGTATTGCGACAGTGTGACTCCTCAGGACGGAACGATAGTCCTTCTCTACGAACAACCATACAACAACTCCAACTCTCCGATGCATGGATCAAGCTCTGCCCTCGATCACCGGGGCACACCTACATTACCGCACATTCCTCCTCTAGACTTGACCGCTACTATATTAGCAACAGCCTCTGCAATAATCTTCGTTCGGCTGATACCCACCTGTGCTCTTTCTCTGACCACAAAGCGGTCACGATGCGAATATGCCTACCTTCTCTTGGAAGAGCACCGGGACGAGGATTTTGGTCTCTCCGTCCGCACCTCCTCACCCCAGAAAACATCGAAGAGTTCCGTTACCGGTGGCAATACTGGACAAGACAGCGAAGAAACCATGGCACTTGGATGACTTGGTGGGTTTCGTATGCAAAACCAAGAATAACTTCCATTTTCCGTTGGAAATCCAAACTAGCATACGATACTTTTCATCAAGAACACCAACGTCTCTATGCTCTGCTGCGACAAGCTTACGATGACTTCCCTGGGCATCCGCATGTGCTCGCTAGGATCAATCAGCTGAAGGCAAAAATGCTTAAACATCAACGGAGTTTCACGCAAATGTTTATGCGCATAAATGAAACTTTCATCGCTGGCGAGGAAATTTCGGTTTTTCAACTCGGAGAAAGAAAACGGAAGAGAACAACGATCACACAACTGCAAGAGGATGGAGGAGGAATTATCCAGCATTCTACAGAAATAGAACAGCACATTTTACGATATTTCACCGAGCTATACTCCGAGCCACAGCAGCCCAACAACGCACAGATCGACGATGCTTTCGAATGTGACTGTGTTATTCCCGATCATGACGCTGCCAACGAAGCCTGCGTAAGCGAAATCACTACTACTGAAATTCTAACGGCGATCCGAACCAGCGCACCAAAAAAAATCTCCAGGTCCGGACGGAATACCGAGAGAATTTTATCATCGTACTTTCGACATCATCCACCGAGAGCTTAATTTGGTATTGAACGAGGCACTCACGGGACATGTTCCATCCACCTTTGTAGACGGCGTCATAGTACTGGTGAAAAAGAAGAACAGTGATGATACTGCCCGCTCGTACAGACCCATCTCGTTACTCAACGTTGATTTCAAAATCCTCTCCCGGATACTCAAAGCCCGTCTGGAGGAAGTAATGAGAGTTCACCAGCTTCTCAGTCCGGCGCAGAAATGCGCTAATTCTCAACGAAACATATTTCAAGCCACCCTTGCTCTCAAGGACCGCGTGGCACAACTCATCCAGCGAAAACAGAGAGCAAAAATGATCTCGTTCGATCTAGACCACGCGTTCGATCGGGTTCGACATTCGTACCTATATCGAACCATGCGGTCTCTCGGGTTTCATAGTGGTCTTGTTGATCTACTCTCCCGGATTGATAACGTTTCTTCGTCCCGACTGCTCATTAACGGACATCTCTCGGCACCCTTTGCAATCGAACGGTCTGTTCGTCAAGGTTCTCCGCTGAGCATGCATTTGTTCGTGATATATCTGCATCCCCTGCTGAGCAAATTGGAGCGGCTTTCCGACGAGGATCTTGTTGTTGCCTACGCAGACGACATCACCGTGATATGCTCATCTGCACACAGAATAGGAGAGATGAGAGATTTGTTTTGTCGCTTCCAAAGTGTCTCTGGGGCAAAGATTAACTGGAGCAAAACAAAATCAATTGATATTGGCTTCGTGGAAGGCAACCCAATACATCTTCCGTGGTTGGAAACGAACAACACTATCAAGGTTTTAGGAATAACGTTTGCGAATTCGATTCGTGTGATGACGAAACTGAATTGGGATGCTATGGTGGCAAATTTTTCTCAAAGAACCTGGCTGCAATCATTACGTTCGTTAACGTTACATCAAAAAGTTATTCTTCTAAACACTTTTGTGACGTCCAGAATTTGGTATCTCGCTTCGGTTCTTTCACCGTTTGGAGTACATACTGCCAAAATAACAGCGACAATGAGGAAATTCTTATGGAACACTATACCCACTAGCATCCCAATGCAACAACTAGCACGCGATCGTGCGCACGGTGGCATGAAGTTGCATTTACCGGCATTGAAAATCCCAGCTCTGCTGATAAATCGCCATTTACAAGAGATCGAATCATTGCCTTTCTATCGGTCGTTCATTACACACATTAATCCCACTCGCAACATTATTCCTGCCGATCTTCCAGATCTTAAAACAATCTGTCAACGTTATCGGCAGCTCCCTCCGTATGTAAAGCAGAATCTCTCCTCCGACCAAGTCCACCGTTTCTTTATAGAGCAAACTGAACCACCGAAAGTTGAGCGACGTCACCCCGAATGCGATTGGCAAAAAATTTGGCGATCTGTACATTGTCGATTCTTCACTTCGGCAGAGAAAAGCAACCTTTACCTGGTACTTAATGAAAAAGGTTCATATCGAAAATTGTTACACACTGTCGGACGAGCGGATGATGATTCATGTCAGCAGTGCAATGGTGTAACAGAAACTATGGCGCACAAATACAGCGAATGCCCGAGAGTACGCCCGGCTTGGAATCTGTTGCAGCAAAAAATAGGGTCAACCCTAGGATATAGGAGAAGTTTCTCATTCACCGAGCTAATAAGACCAACATTAAATTACATTAGGAAAACACAAAAAATTCAAATTCTTAAATTGTTTATAAATTACATTTGTTTCATAGACAGGGCTTCAAATCAAATTGATCTCAATGCACTTGAATTCCACTGGTTATGTGAATTAGAGTTATAGATGTAATCTTTTAAATACACGGACAAATAAAATTGCTATAAAAAAAAAAAAAAAATGGTTCATTATGACGCATGGTTCGAATTTCGCTCATTGTTCCCCCAATGAAGATAATTAGCTTCTGTTTTCAGCTCCCAAACAATCGTACTCACATCTTCGGCACGCATGAACAAACGTATATACACAAAGCACACATCCTCAAACATCACGAAACAACGTTTGGCCCTAATACTCATAAGCCAATCCGTACGCAATTTTGGGCTCGCGTGCGCTTACCATGTCAAGAATTGGGCTTACGGATAATGCCGTCTGATTCTCAGCCAATTATTATTAAATTCGTGCGAGATGGATGGAGATCGGAAAGGCTGAGAGGCAATAACAGGAATGAAAGCATACCCTGGGAAGTAACTTAATTGAATTAGCTAATCCATTATTTCCGGCTGTGGGGTGCCTTTCCTGGCTGGAGTGGGCCTTTGTTCCAGTAAATTTCCGGTCGTATTGTGGATATCCTAATGAACAGTGTTCACACACACGAATCTATGCTTACAGATAATCTTTATTGTTCGGGAGGATTCGATACTGTTAGGTACCTCAATAGGATGTTTAAAATTTTCGCTTGGCAGAACTGCCATTTCTAATAATATCCATAGAGTATCCGATTTCAAATAGTGCTTGATTATGTGAGATACAGTTAACTCTCCCTTACTCGATATTCCGTATCTCGATATCGAGTTAGAGAACCATAGTGTTGGGGCAGGTTCGCGATTTCCGTTGGAATTGGAACGGTGGAGAAAAACGGCCACTTGCTGTCAATTAGCCAATATGCTCGGCGGGAAACGGCAATACCGGCGAAAGTACTAGCACAAAGCTCACGGAGGTGTCGCTAACAGTCACTAGGCGTCTTTTTTCTCTTCACTTATCAAATTTCCAACACTTTGAACTAAATTTTATTGGGCAAATAACTTTGTAACTACAACTTTCTGGACTTCTTACTTCTTTTAAAGCTCGATTTGGAATGTTTTTTTTTTTTTTTTTTTTTTTTTTTTTTTTTTTTTTTTTTTTTTTTTTTTTTTTTTTTTTTTTTTTTTTTTTTTTAGTATCATTCCAAACATTACATTCATTTCTTATATCTAGGTGTTCTGTGTTATTTGACAACACTATCATCCTAATTTGGTAAAACAAATTTAAGATTTAATTAACATTTTGTTAACAACATATTACATTTCATTTGCCGTAGCAGTTCAGTTTTTTTACAGGTGAGTTGATTTCACCTGCTTATAAGAGAAAAAAAAAACGTTTTTAATATACTTAACCTAATTTAACCTAAACATATAACGCATTAATCGTGGCAATAGAAGATTGTAACGATTTTTGCCTGAAATTATTAATGATTGTATTTGACATTTGTTCCAATGTTTCAACATTGGATATTCTATGTAACTCATTGGTACTATACCAGGGAGGAAGCCTCAGAATCATTTTCAAAATTTTATTTTGAATTCTCTGCAGAGCTTTCTTCCTGGTATTACAACAGCTAGTCCATATTGGTACAGCATACAACATGGCTGGCCTGAAAATTTGTTTGAATATCAAAAGCTTGTTCTTAAGACAAAGTTTTGATTTTCTATTAATAAGGGGATAGAGACATTTTACATATTTATTACATTTGGCTTGAATGCCCTCAATGTGATTTTTGAAAGTTAAATTCTTATCTAGCATGAGCCCTAGATACTTAACTTCATCTGACCAATTTATTGGAATCCCTCTCATCGTGACAACATGTCTACTTGAAGGTTTCAAATAAAGAGCTTTTGGTTTATGTGGGAATATTATTAGTTGAGTTTTGGAAGCATTAGGAGAAATCTTCCATTTTTGCAAGTATGAAGAAAAAATATCCAAACTTTTTTGCAATCGACTACAGATGACACGCAGGCTTCGACCTTTGGCGGAGAGGCCTGTGTCATCCGCAAACAAAGATTTTTGACATCCCTGAGGTAGCTCAGGTAAGTCAGATGTGAAAATATTGTATAATATTGGTCCCAAAATGCTGCCTTGAGGAACACCAGCTCTTACAGGAAGTCTTTCAGATCTGGAGTTCTGATAATTAACCTGAAGTGTACGATTTGACAGATAACTTTGAATTATTCTAACAATGTATGTTGGAAAATTAAAGTTTTTTAATTTTACAATCAAACCTTCATGCCAAACACTGTCGAATGCTTTTTCTATGTCTAGAAGAGCAAGACCAGTAGAATAGCCTTCAGATTTGTTGGAACGGATCAAATTTGTTACACGTAAAAGTTGATGAGTGGTCGAATGTCCATGGCGGAATCCGAACTGTTCATTGGCAAAAATTGAATTTTCGTTGATGTGGGCCATCATTCTGTTCAAAATAACCTTTTCAAAAAGTTTACTGATGGAGGAAAGCAAACTGATTGGACGATAGCTAGAAGCTTCTGCAGGATTTTTGTCTGGTTTTAAAATTGGAACAACCTTAGCATTTTTCCATTTGTCAGGAAAATATGCTAATTGAAAACATTTGTTAAATATATCAACTAAAAATGATAAGCTACTTTCTGGAAGTTTCTTGATGAGGATGTAAAAAATTCCATCATCGCCAGGAGCTTTCATGTTTTTGAATTTTTTAATAATAGTTCTCACTTCTTCCAAATCAGTCTCCCAGGCATTTTCGAAAACGTTCTCTTGATTGAGAATATTTTCGAACTCCTGAGTAACTTCATTTTCAATTGGACTAGTAAGTCCTAAATTAAAATTGTGCGCACTTTCAAACTGCATAGCAAGTTTTTGAGCTTTTTCGCAATTAGTTAGTAATAATTTGTTTTCCTCTTTCAATGCCGGTATTGGCTTCTGAGGTTTTTTCAAGATTTTCGATAATTTCCAAAAGGGCTTAGAGCCAGGGTCCAATTGAGAAATTTTATTTTCAAAATTTTTGTTTCTTAATTGAGCAAAACGTTTCTTGATTTCTTTCTGCAAATCCTGCCATATAATTTTCATAGCAGGATCGCGAGTGCGTTGAAATTGCCTTCTCCTCACGTTTTTAAGACGGATCAAGAGTTTAAGATCATCGTCTATAATCACGGATTCAAATTTTGGAATTGCAATGCTCCGGGCTTCAACAATGAAATTTGTTAAAGTTTCAAGAGCATTGTCAATATCAAGTTTAGTTTCTAAAGAAATGTTAACATCAAGATTGGAATCAACATACGTTTTATATATATTCCCGTCGGCTCGTAAATAATTGAAAGTGGAGCTGATAGGATTGAGAATCGCTTCTTGGGATATTTGAAATGTAACAGGGACATGATCAGAATCAAAATCAGCATGAGTAATTAGTTGGCTACAAAGATGACTAGAGTCGGTTAAGACCAAATCAATCGTAGATGGATTTCTAGAAGAGGAAAAACATGTGGGGCTATCAGGGTATTGAATTGAGAAATATCCTGAAGAGCACTCATCAAATAAAATTCTGCTGTTGGAATTACTTTGAGAATTATTCCATGACCGATGTTTGGCATTAAAGTCACCAATGACAAAAAATTTTGACTTATTGCGAGTCAATTTACGCAAGTCAGTTTGGAGCAAATTAACTTGCTGCCCAGAGCATTGAAAAGGCAAATAGGCAGCTATGAAAGTATATTTACCAAACTGTGTTTCAACAGAAACACCTAAAGTTTCAAAAACTTTAGTTTCAAATGATGAAAACAGTTGATGTTTTATACGCCTATGAATGATGATTGCAACTCCCCCACATGCCCCATCAAGTCGATCATTACGATAAACAAAAAAGTTAGGATCTCTTTTGAGTTTAGATCCAGGTTTTAAATACTTTTCGGTAATAACTGCTATATGCACGTTATTAACCGTAAGAAAATTGAACAGCTCGTCCTCTTTGCCATTCAGAGAACGAGCATTCCAATTTAAAATATTTAAATTATTATTTGGATCCATTAGAAAAACGTAATCCAATAACAATTTGATTTGTAAATTTTACACCTACTTGGACTGCTTCAGTCATAGTGGTGGCTTTGAACATTGCATCAATCATTAGATTCAATTGTTCAGTTAGAAAATTAAAATCAGAGGCGGACATGTCATGTGATTTCCCATTGGAATTTCCGGTAGACGAAGAAGCGGAATTACCTGTGGCGGTAGGGGTTTTTCCATTTGATTTGAAACAAGTAGAATGGGTACCCATGGATCGAACAGGGGAGGAGTCCGAATTTCCTGCTACGATATCGGCAAAGGATTTACCGTGGGTAGATACATTCGAAATAGAAAGATTCGAACGGCTACCCGACGGATTAAAATTAGTTTGTGAATGAGCATGATTATGATCTTCTTGATGGGTATGATTCATGATCAAGCGATCGTTAACTGAAAAATGAGCATTGTTCGATACTCTACCAGGCAAATTCCGGAAACGACCGTTATCGTAACGGATATTATCTTTCATCTGCCTGGCACGAGCCTCAATGACCTTTTTGCGTGAAGGACAATTCCAAAAATTGTACTTATGGTTAGCCCCGCAATTACAACATATGAATTTGGTGGTATCTTCCTTCACTGGACAGACGTCTTTGGCGTGAGAAGAACCTCCGCAAATCATGCATTTAGCATCCATGCGACAATTTTTTGTACCATGACCCCACTTTTGGCACCGACGGCACTGAGTGGGGTTCTGGTAATTTCCTCCAGGTTTCTGGAAATGTTCCCATGTCACACGGACATCAAACAAAAGTTTTGCTTTTTCTAAAGCTTTAATATTATTTAGTTCTTTTTTGTTAAAGTGAACTAAATAAAATTCTTGAGAAAGCCCTTTCCGAACAATGCCAGATTGAGTTCTCTTTTTCATAATGATTACTTGGACTGGGGAAAATCCAAGTAAATCATTTATTCCATTTTTGATCTCTTCAGGTGATTTATAGTCACTTGAGAGACCTTTCAAGACAACTTTGAACAAACGTTCAGTTTTGTCGTCATAAGTAAAAAATTTGTGCTTCTTCTCTTCAAGATGTTTGAGAAGAAGCTCACGATCTTTAAGAGTTTCCGGCAAAACCCGACAGTCTCCTTTCTTTGCGATTTGGAAGGAAATCTTGATTCCCCTAATGGAGTTCAAGATCTCCTGCCTAAATCCCCCAAATTCGGAACAACTGACCACGATAGGCGGCACTCTTTGCTTCCTCACTTGAATCAAAGAGCCTGGGCTAGAGGCTGCTTCGATTTGGTGTTCGGAAAATTTGTCTAGAGCATCGAACTGATTGCTCATTTCGATACAATTATTCATTTCACCCTTGGAAGAAAGTTCGCATTCCGGGGAAGCGTCTTTTCTTCCATTCTTGCCACGTGTAGTGACAGTTTTAAAACCCACTTTTTTGGAAGGAAGTAGTGAATTCAGAGATTCACCCTTCCTTTTGTTTGTTGTTGATACCATGTTTAATTAATAAACGAAAGAAGACGTGACCTTCGAAAGGTTTTTTCCCAAGACGGTGTCCAAGAAGGATTACCACCGCTAGCTTTCGCCAACGGGTCCAACGAAAAATCGAAGGCACGGGTCCAAACAAGGATCGTAAAGGGATCAATAGTAGAAAAAATAGTACTGAAAAGTACTGTTTTAGTAGCACTGAAAAGTACCGTTTTTAATTTTAGCACTGAAAAGTACTGTTTTTGTAGCACTGAAAAGTACTGTTTTATTGCTTTAGGTAGTTTTTAAGAAAACTTCCAAGAGCAGAGAGAATTCGTGTACGCACAGCACGAAGGTACGATGCGCACTGTGATTTCTTAAATCTTAATATTAGGAAACTTAGCCATCTACTACTACTACCGAATCTTAATTCATGCTACTTCTTTCTAGCACTACTACCATCGCCTAGCACTCAATTGTAGTACTAGATCAGGGAGTTCGGCGCGAATCTATAGAAGTTTGGAACTGATCGAGAACAAACATAGCCGCCACCTGAAATTTCTAATTTCAATTCTGACGTTTCTAATGTCACAACTATTTCATTGTCTACAACATTGATGGAAATTGGACATAATTTTTCTAACATTTGTTGAAATTTTAACAAACTTCTTCGATTTCAGGTTCACAAACATCGTATTGTAGCAGGCAGATTTTGGTGATAGGTCTTCGGATGTTTCCCTTGCTGGTTCGGAGTATAACGACGCGAATTAATCCATCGGTCCCAGGATGAGCTTCGATGATTCTCGCGAGCGGCCATCTTACAGGTGGAAGATTCGTCGACCAGAATAACCATCCTTCCCGGTTGCAATGCATTGTTTGGTGTTGTTCGTTTGGCCTCCTTCTGTAATTCCTGCAGATAGTCTGTTCGCCACAGATGCCAGAACTTTTGGACCCTCTCCTGAAGCTTCTGGTAATGGTCGAGTCGGTTGAGTGGAACTGCTGTGACGTCAGCTTCTGGCAGAGCAGAGAGTGAAGTGCCGACGAGGAAATGCGCTGGTGTAAGGATTGCCAAATCATCTGAGGTTTCGGTTATCGGTGTGAGAGGCCTCGAGTTCATGCAGGCCTCAATTTGTGTCAGGATAGTCGTCATGTCCGCGTAGGATAGGGTGACGTTGCCGAGTTGTCTGTAGAGATGCTTCTTCGCTGTTTTTACAGCTGCCTCCCATAGCCCTCCGAAGTGAGGGGCTTTCGGTGGTATCATATGCCACTGGATTCCCTCGGTCGCGCAGATGGTGGCAATATCTCCCGAAGATTGCTCGCTGTGCAACATTTGGTGTAGCTGTTGAAGTTCATTCCGTGCGCCTTCAAAATTCTTGCCATTGTCGGAGTATATGTGCACTGGCCGACCACGACGAGATACAAATCGACGAAGAGCGGCAATGAAAGCAGCGGTGGAAAGATTTCTGACTAGTTCGATGTGAACTGCTTTCGTCGCAAAGCAAACAAATATGCTGATGTATGCCTTGATCGCGGCTGCCCGTTTGTGTGGTGGTTTTAGGTACAGTGGACCAACGTAGTCGACGCCAGTGACGGTGAATGGTCTGCTTGGTGTTATTCTTCGCTGTGGTAGTTGACCCGTTTGTTGTGTTGATGGTGCAGGAGATGCGCGTTTGCATCGGAAACAGCGGCGCATGATGCCATTGATTAATCGTCGCCCATGAATCGGCCAGTATTCTTGTCGCATCGTTGCCTACGTGACACGGCCGCCACCGTGCAATAGTTTGAGGTGATAATCGGTGGCAACAGAACGTGTGAAAGGATGGGAACTGGGGAGTAGGATTGGGTGCTTGGTGTGGTAAGGCTGCTCTGAGAGGTTTAGTCTTCCGCCAACTCTTATTATCCCTTCAGAATCGAGAAATGGACTTAATAAGCGCAAATTTGATCGTTTTGAAACTGGCTTCCCTCTATTCAAATCCCTAATTTCCTCAGCAAATGAATCGTTCTGGGCTAGCTTCACAAGTTTCAGACGAGATTGTGCCAATTCCTCCACGGTGAGTGTTATGCCTCCTTCTGGTTGATCAGATGACCTTTGTCGCCGGCATGCGTTGATGAATCGTAGACAATAGGCAGTTACTCGAAGCAGTCGTGTGTAGGATGATGTTCGCTGGAAAAATTCATTCACAGTCGGCCTGGTTTGGACAGCCGCCACCGTGACTCGCCTCTCAAGGATTTCGTCGGACAGGTTGTTCGCTTTGGATGATATTGGCCACTTTTCTTCTTGCCGACTCAGCCAGGATGGACCGCAATGCCACAGATCACTGCTCAGAAACTCATTCACCTTCATTCCTCTCGTTAGCAGGTCAGCTGGATTATGGGTTCCTGCGAAGTGGTTCCATTGCGATCCTTGGGTGGTAGTTTGGATTTCTGATACCCGATTGGCGATGAATGTTTTCCAAACGTGTGGAGGGAAACGCAACCATTCGAGCGTGACCGACGAGTCTGACCAAAAGTGGGATGATTTGATGGGCATGTCGAGTGCTTCAATGATTTTTGCGTGTAATCGGGCAGCAAGTACGGCGGCCGATAGTTCCAGGCGGGGAATCGATAGGCGCTTGAGTGGAGCGACTCTCGATTTAGCTGCAATCAACTGAACGTGGATTTGGCCATTGCAATCGGTGCATCTAGCGTAGCTACAAGCTCCATATGCTTGTTCGGAAGCGTCGGCAAACGTGTGGATTTCGACAGTCGAATTTGGAAGAAAAACATATCGACTAACCGTGTAGGTGGAAAGTTTGACCAAGTCGGAACAATAGGACTGCCACTTCTCGTTGATGGTGTCAGAAACTTCGTCATCCCAACCGCAGGGCTGCAACCACAATTCTTGTAGAAGCATTTTGGCACGAATAACGACTGGAGCAGTGATGCCGAGAGGATCGAAATGCTTTGAAATGCCGGATAAAATCGATCGCTTAGTTGGCGGGCCATTAATTTCGATAGGAGTGATATCAAAGCGCAGTTTATCGGTCAGTGGTTCCCAACCTACACCAAGGGCTTTCATAGGTTTCTCGGTATTGAGTTTTAGGAACGATTGGGTTTCAACTTGAGACGGATCGAGATCTGCTAGTACGCGTGGATCGTTCGATGACCATTTTCGCAGCTTGAATCCAACTTTGGTAAGCAATTCGTCCAATTCCTCTCTTGTTTGGATGGCTTCGTTGACAGATTGGGCACCTCCTACGTAATCATCAACGTAAACACTTTTAACTAGAGCTGGACCTCCTAGTGGGTAATTTTCTCCTTCGTCTTGGTACAATTGCTTGAGGGTACGGGTGGCCAGGAATGATGATGAGGCCAAGCCATATGTCACAGTCATTAGTTCACACGTTTCGATGAGGCCATTGGGGTGACGGGTTAGACGAACCATATAACGGCCTTCGGGGGTGCGGGTAACATTTTCGACGAAATGATCTTCACATTGTTGCTCTTCGATGGAATAGTTGGTTGCGTTACTAATTTCTTCCACTTTCCAGAAACGTTCAACTGCGTCATGGAGGGGATCTGATGTGGAAACGTGACATGCGATGGCTTGGGGAACGGTTGAAATTTGTTTTTTTTTTCCCACAACGATCCAGCCAAAGACACTTTCGACTAGCATATGCTGCTGATCCTGCTCGATTTTGGTACCAGGGTTAATGAAGGCATAAACATGCTCAGCACCAAGAAGCAAATCGAAAGTTCCAGTTTTATTGAAATTTGGATCGGCTAGGAACAAATCATCTGGGATACGCCAGTTGCTAGCGGGGAATGTCACTGCAGGCAGGTCCATCGTTACTCGGGGAAGGACTAAAAAGTCAAGATAAATTTCGAAATTGCTTTTACGAGATCGAATGAAGGAATGGACGCTGTGCTTCACATTAGAAGAAGATTCTCCAACACCGTGGACGTCGCTTCAATTTCAATAGCTGGCACAATCGCTCGCTCATTATATTCGATTGTGATCCGCTATCTAACAATGCTCGTGCGGGGTGAGCTTGACCGTTTGAATCAACGATCAATAGAACGACGGTAGAAAGCAAAACGTTCGAATTGGATGCAGGTGCGGGATTGTTTGCTTGCGAGGTGTTGCTCGCGCATGTGTAGGTAGTGGATGGAGCATTGTTGTTGCGATTCGACGGCTAGGGTGAATGAATGGCTTGATTGGAGAAACGCGATGCAGATGATTGATGAGGGGATTCATTGAAGCTATTAACAGCGTGTAGCAACGTGTGATGTCTTCTTTGGCAGTGTCGGCAGGAATATTTGGATTGGCAATTTCGAGCAAAGTGATCGTGGCGGAAACAATTTTGGCATAGACGATTGGCATCGACTAATCTCATACGGTCAGAAACGGTCATCTTCTCAAAGCGGGGGCATTTTATGAGAAAATGGTACTGATTGCAGGCGTAGCATTTGGGCTGCTGTTCCTCTGCGACGGCGTAGGTGGCAACTTTGTGGAACAATGGCTTTCGATTGGAGAGGGCTTGATAAACAGGCGTTTGCGAATTGTGCGATTGGTGATTGACGGACATCGATTCAAGAACACGGATCCTACGTTGTAGAAAATCTACGAGGCAGTTGAAATTCGGATCAGCGACGGTAGTGGCGTGATCTTCCCATGCCTTAAGGGTTCCATCGTCAAGGCGAATGCAAAGTAGATGCTCAAGTATCGTACTCCATTGATCAACGGGTTCATTCAGTTAACGGAGAATTTTTGTATGGCGCTGGTATTCATCAACCAGACTATGCAAAGCTTCGGCGGATTCTCTTTTCATGCGAGGGCAATCTAGAAGGGCTTGCAAATGACGCTTCTTGAGTAAGTAGTCGTTTGCGTAGCGTGTCGTCAGCGTTTTCCAGGCGACGGAATAATTGGCAGCACTAATGGCAATCGATTCAATTAGCTGAACCGCTTCTCCTTTCAAGGCGGCGCGAAGGTAATGAAATTTGTGCACGTCGGGGACATCCGCGTTGGAGTGGATGAGGGCAACAAAGGTGTCATGAAAGGTCAACCATTGATTATAGTCGCCATCGAATTTTGGCAACGAAATGGTGGGAAGCTTGATGCCAGAGAGCAGATTGGCGGGAGGATTAGGGATTGCGCTTTGAGTTGGGGTTACATTGGCGGGTAAGAGGGATTTTAGAGCAGCCTTTACTTTGAAATAAACGGACTCAAATTTGGAACGGATTTGGAGGTTCTGTTCCCTACCTTCTTCGGTGGTCTCCACTTCTTCAAGTTCGGTCTGAACTTCTTCCAGTCCCATCCACACATGGTCGATATTCTCGATGCGTAGCGGCACTTGGGCTTGGTCACGTTCGGGTTGGTATCGGGATACAAACTGCTCAGCTCTCCCTAGCGAAGCCATGAGGGTTGTACGGCGGTTGGTAAGCTGGAGTTTGCGCTGTTCCTCCATGGTGGGGCGATCGGAATACGGCGTGGCAAAATGGCGGTTCTAGATGGGAGGCACACAAAGAAAGACCCGGTAGAGCCGGACAAATGGCGTAGGGGTTTTTGGAATGCTACTAACCTTTTCAAGGCTAGGAATATGCCTTGTATTTTTATAAAATGCCGCCGGATACTGTTGGGCTTCAAACGATGCTGGGGTGGCCAGATGAGCGGGAATGGCGACGGTAACTTTCTGGAACGTTCTAATGGCACTCGATAGCACTTTCGAGGGCGGAAACGGGCAACGGAACTGCTAAGCACTAGCGGAACTTCTCGATGGATGAACGGTGGCGTGGAAAGAAAATCGGAAAAAAAATCTCAAGGCACCCGCGGACAATTTCTGCGCACAGTGGAATCACACGTACCGTGTGCCTGGTTCTAACAGGCCTTGAATTAATCTTCGGAATCACTCTGGAACACTCTGGAATCTTCTTCCGAAGTATGGCGGGAATTTGTCGATTACGATGGCGGAATTTCAATAGCGACGGCTTCTCACTATGGTGGTTGGCGTCACTCGGATCACGGACACAATGGCGAAAAGAAAACCGGAATCCTGGTCACGGCACCAATATGTTGGGGCAGGTTCGCGGTTTCCGTTGGAATTGCAACGGTGACTAAAACGGTCACTTCCTGTAGCGTAGTCACAATACTCGGCGGGAGCGGCGCTACCGGCGCTACCGGCTACTTCACCATAAAAGCTCACGGAGTTGTCGCTAACTTCCGCCAGGAGTCTTCTTCTAGTCGAATGGAAACTATTCGCACTTGGAAATTTTACTTTATTCACTTCAGACTTAATTGGATACAATTGGGGAATACTTTATGCTTTGGAATCTCAATTTGGAATGATTTTATTTCTTAAATCTAAATATTAGGAAACTTAGCCATCTACTACTACTACCGAATCTTAATTCATGCTACTTCTTTCTAGCACTACTACCATCGCCTAGCACAATTGTAGTACTAGATCAGGGGGTTCGGCGCGAATCTATAGAAGTTGGGAACTGATCGAGAACAAACACATAGTAAAAGTTGGTTTTCATGGCCAACTCGATGGTCCCTTGGAACGCAGTTGCACTGCTTTTGTGTTCTGTAACTCGATACCTCCCTAACTCGATGGAGTAAGGGAGAGATGACTGTAGTATGTATGTAAGGAAAAATAGAGTAATATGCGCTTCCTAAGTAAAACACTCTATTTTAACTGCGAGTTTCGTCGGAAACGTTATTCTTATTGTGTTAACAGGGTGCTCGCATAAATGATTGTTATTGGATTGAGATAACAATATTTCAGAAACTTAATTCAAAAGAAACCATAGTAAACGATCTTCCTACTGCTATTTTGATTGTTCTATCAAACTTATTTCTAACAACTACCGTAAAACTTAACATTACATATACTTTGCAATTGGATTATTGGATGAACAAATTGAAATTTGCGAACAAATTATACGTCTTCTCGGTGAGAATTGAACTCACGACTTCCTGATAACTAGATAAGGCACGTTTCCCCTGCACCACGAGAGGACTTATTGACTAATGGATAATGCGCTCTCGGTTAGGCATTACATATACACGCAGCGAACTGGACTATCGAATTTCATACATTTTGCCTTATGAAAGGTGGAACGATTAATGCAATACCAACGCTTTATGTATCGTTTTAGCATCACTCCACATCAATGCGTCGATAGGCGCGTGGTGTACACTCGGGCTTATCTATCGCAAGGTCCTTGGTTCGATTCCAGGTTGCCGCGAAAACTATTTTTGTTTTCAAATTTCGGTTTCATAAGGCAAATTTATGAATTTCAACCCGGCGAATTTTCATAAGGGGTTCCTATGTTTATCGATAGTCCATTTGCCTGAGAGTACAATAAAAAAGCGTTGTGTGTCAGGTCCGGAACCCACCTTCGATCTTCGATAAGAACGGTTCACTATCTCACCTATTCTCTAGTTTTTTTTCTTCTTCTTCTTCTTTTCGGCATTACGTCCTCAATGCTGCTCAGCTTAGTCTTCAATTAGCACTTCCACAGTTATTATCTGAGAGCTTTCTTTGACAAAGCTTTTCGCATTCGTATATCGTGTGGCAGGTACGATGATACTTTATGCCCAGGGCAGTCCAGGAAATTTCCATTACGAAAAAAACCAGGACCGACCAGGAATCGAACCCAGGCATCTTCAACATGGCTTTGCTTTGTAGCCGCGCACCTTAACCACTCGGCTTAGGAAGGCTCCTGCAACCGATAGAAATTCCTGGCTACGAATTAGCGCAATCACCACCAATCAGCAAGTCGTACACTATGCTGCCGTATAACACAAACACGGAGAAAAATGGCATTAGTTTGAAACAACCATTTCGTTGGTTGAAATTTAAGCTTAGAAATTGGATGTTTCAAATTGTATTTTTGTTGAAGCAAAGCTGAATTTTTTGTTCAAGATAACTTGATATTTAGTCAACACTAACCTAAGAAACAATGTTGTTTTCAATAAAAAAATAAAACTAACACGTAACTTGTTTCAAAGAAACGCTTTGCTCTAGGCAATATTTGGGTTAATGTTTATCACCACCATAAAATTGTTTGTTTGCATAGGGCAGTCCGGTAAATTAAATCATGGTACCGCAAAACGGGGTACCTTTAAAAGTTTTTTCGAAGAAAACTTCAATATTTATGCGTGCTGTTTCAATGTTCAATGTTCATACTAATGCTCTTTTGCATTCGTTTTTCTTAACTGATTGACAAAAACTTCGTTATTTCGTTTAATATGTTGTGGGTCTCGCACTATCAAAGTTACCCGCATTATCAAAGTTACTCCGTTTTAGGTATTTCAATAGCATCTATTTCATTAATTATTGCCACTGTTTGAAAGTATAAATCAACTAAGATTGATCTGCAATGTGTAGTTTTGTAGAATTAATACAAATAGTATTTTGACTTCAGAAGCTTCCCTTACAAATTCACATCATGATAAATGAATTGTTAAAAGCTTCTGTCAACGCCATGTTCTCTTAACAGAAACGTTCAGAACACCAACTTCAACTTCATGCAGAATATAAAAAGGTATTCATATTGTATACTACCATTTATCTTGTCCGAGAATAAATCTTCAGCTTGCTCGCCTTGGCACAAAACGTCGTAACGCCTGGATGAATCGATCCGAAGATAAGTCGGAGACCAGCTCTATGTGGACAGCTTTCGTCGCAACACATATGAAAATGGCTCCATACGCTTTCACCGCAATACGTCTAGGGCCTGGCCTAACGTAAACCGGTACGGAAAAGTCTACGCCCGTCCGGGAAAATGGGCGTGATATCGTGATTCGCTCAGCCGGCAGCTCACACATGAACTGTTTCACTGGAGACGATTTAACTCTGAAGCACTTGTGTCAACTTCCAGCACTTGTGTGCTGCTTCTTCCATCTAATGACCAGTATTTCATCCGAATCGTGCTGAGGTCCAGCCTGAAGTACTCGTTCGTGGTATTGCTCAATGAGCAGACGAGTGGCGATGATCGATTGATTCTTACAAATTGTCAAAGGTTCTACGTCCTCCAATGGCGGAATCGTGAATTGGAATCGCAGAGTGTCGGTTTTTGGCATCCAAGTCAATTCGATAGTTTTTACCGCCAGGTGTGGGTCTAGACTGATCTCCGTGATAGTAATGGCTAAATCCTCCGTTCCAACTCCATCCAGCGCTTCTGGATAATTGGAAGCTGTGTGGGTGTGTTAAAGTTCCTACTGTACTATTGAGTACTGAGCTTATCATTCGATTGGTACAGCAAACCAGTCGGCATCGCAGCAGGTTGCGATGGACCTATGCACGAGTTCACTATTTGACGTTTGGGCGGTGCCGTGTTATTTACGTGACCATGGCAACGAGTGAATTCGGCACCGCTCAAACGTCAAATTAGTGAAATCGTGCATCGGTCCATTGTGAGTGCAACAATAATGTGTTCATTCAAACAGACAACGTTCATTCCTTCTCTTTCGATTGCTGACTGGTATGGAGGTAAGACGTGCCACAACATCCAACTGGGTGATTTCGGCAGTATTCGGCTTTGCACAGAAGCCCATTTACGAATCCTGAATCCTCCGGCGTTCATAAGTTCCTGCAGCTGTACTCTTAACTGCACAGCTTCATCCGCGTCGTTCAAACCAGTAATGATATCGTCCAAGTATGTACACTACCCGTAATAAATACGGACTCACTGAAATAAGTATTGCAACACTCAGCTGAATAATGAATCACTTAGCTTAGCTTAGCTTAGACTGACTACACATATCAATGGTTGCTATTCCGTGATTGACCGAAGTCAATGAAAATGCACAAAGAATCAACTAGAAGTTCGGCTGGGATTGGCCATAATCTTCTTCAGTGTGCATAATTCAGTGCCTCTATTTATATAAGGTCAATAACGGCGCCGGCCACGTCCTTGCAGTCAGGTGGGATTGAGGGAAGGAATGCTAGTGTGTAACCTTTGCTATTTGGAGACCGTGTTTGCCTCTGCATCTCCACAAAGGTTACTGGGAGGGATGTTTGTTAATGGGGAGGATCGTTGGGTCAAAGGATTCACTTTGATAAGCGATAATGATGATAAATAGATGATAAATAGTTATTTGTCAAATATAAATATGCTTTTATGAAAATATAATATTTTCATTTGATATTAACAATTTCTATGTAGAGGTAACGACACTTGAGGTGACGAACCATTCAAAGTTTGTTGAACAAATACCTAAATGTAACATTCCTACAGCTGTCAGGACGAAAGCATGTGTTATTATATTTTACTTATTTGAAAAGAAACAAAAACTCGATTGTCTGGAACATCATAGAATACTCTTATTCTTATGCCGACACTTACAGTGGCGAACCATCCAAAGTTTGTTGAATAAAGTGAACCTTTCGCAAGTCTACACTTGTAGTGTCGAACCATTCAAAGTTTTTTTTTAAATTACAAAAATAAAGATAAAAAGAAATGAGTGTTTTGAAAACAAAAAAATGTCAAACATAAATACTTCATGAATTAGAGTTTATGTCGACACTCAGTGACGAACCATTCATAGTTTGTTGAAAAATCATATTTACGTCCTACCGTTGTATCGGTTAAATGAGCATTCATACATATTTTATAGATTAGAAATAGTAGCATGAAACGAGCTCACCAATTGATCCGTCATCCTTGACTGAGCAGCAACAATCCACTTTCAGCTTAACTCGTTTGCTCGGGTATATAAAAGCACACAGAGAAAATAGGCGCACGACTCGAGAGGGAAAACAGCTAACGACTGCTCGGGCTTTCTTGACGCACTGCCAAGGTCAGAACTCGGAACTTTTTCACTTCACTCGACCGACGCGCGACATGTTTGATCCTGCCCTAGTCACCCGCTCCCACAGGAGCAAGCGTCAAGGCCAAAATATCAAACAGAACTCGCAAAACCGAACTGTTCTGCTTGGGCTTCACAAAACAGGGAAAAAAAATTCTCCGGCAACGAAAATACGCGCGAATCGTTCCAATTGAACCGTCAAACGTGGTCCCAATCGAGCAAAATCAATGAGATTCAAAAAGAAGTTATGCAAAAGAGACAATGGCTGTGTGTTAGTGAAAAGCGATTCGTAAGTGACGTCATTGATAAGCTTGGTTTCTTATGGCGACTGGCAGGATGACACGTACAATTATATATTGTTTGAATGACCTCAATTATTGACAGTCATTGCAAATGTTGTTTATAAACAAAGTCAAAATCCTCTCCGCGTTTCTCTAGTATAATCATATTCTCTGCCCAGCAAGGCGCTCCAAAACAGGAGAAAAAAAATTCTCCGGCAACGAAAATACGCGCCAATCCGTCAGCAAAGTCAATCGGACGACGCAAAACCGAACTGTTCTGCTTGGGCTTCACAAAGCACTACCCAGCAAGACGCTCCAAAACAGGAAAAAAAAAATTCTCCGGCAACGAAAACACACACGAATCCGTCAGCAAAATCAATCGGACGACGCAAAACCGAACTGTCCTGCTTGGGCTTCACAAAGCACTACCCAGCAAGGCGCTCCAAAACAGGAGAAAAAAAATTCTCCGGCAACGAAAATACGCGCGAATCCGTCAGCAAAATCAATCGGACGACGCAAAACCGAACCGTTCTGCTTGGGCTTCACAAAGCACTACCCAGCAAGGCGCTCCAAAACAGGGGAAACAAATTCTCCGGCAACGAAAATACTCGCGAATCCGTCAGCAAAGTCAAGCGGACGACGCCAAACCGAACCGTCCTGCTTGGGCTTCACAAAGCACTTCTGCAACACTCAGCTGAATAATGAATCACCCCCAAAAAGTTTAGCATCACCTCAAAACAGGTTAATTCACATTGCTATATCTCGAGATCCTTACGACTTGCAAAGAAGCGATCTTCAGCAAAGTTGTTCAGGGGATCAAAGACATCCGGAAAACGAACAGTTTAGTTCGCGATTTTGCCGCTAGGTGGCGCTAGTGAGCATGTAAAATTGATCATTTCGAACTAGTTCTAGCTTGTGATCCATAAGAGATAGAAAGTTCAGGTCTTCGACAAAGTTGCTCAGGGGTTCAAGGACATCCGGAAAGTGAACAGTTTAGTTCGCGATTTTGCCGCTAGGTGGCGCTAGTGAGCATGTAAAATTGAGCATTTTCAACTAGTTCTAGCTTGTGATCCATAAGAGATAGAAAGATCGAGTCTTCGGCGAAGTTATTAAGAAGGTCAAGTACATCCGGAAGACAAACAGTTAGGTTGTAGATTTCGTCGCTAGGTGGCGCTAGTGAGCATGCAAAATTGAGCATTTCAAACTAGTTCTAGCTTGTGATCCACATGAGATAGAAAGTTCGAGTTTTCGGCAAAGTTGTTCAGAAAGTCAAGGACATCCGGAAGACAGATAGTTTGATTCGAGATTTTACCGCTAGGTGGCGCTAGTGAGCATGTAAAACTGAGCATTTTGAACTAGTTCTAGCTTGCGATCCACAAGAGATAGAAAGTTCGAGTCTTTGGTAAGTATAGAACAGAAATAAAGTAAAGGACATCCAAATATCAAATTTTTTGGTTCCTTATTTTGCCACTAGGTTGCACTAGTACGCATATTTAATTAAATATATGAAACAAATTCTATCTTTCGAGCCAGATGAGATAGAATGTTTGAGTCTTCGACAAAGTTGTTCGGAAAGTCAAGGGCATCCAGGAAACAGTTTAGAGATGACTGTACCAAAACATTATGAATTTGATAAGATAGAATTTCCAGAATGCTGTTCAGAAATCCTTTGACATTTGGAAGTTGAAGTGATTAGGGATGGAATCATATTAAATTAAAGTGATTCAGGTCTGATCAAATGTATATTCAAGTGTATCATATCTGATTCATATTCTAGTGATTCTGGTAGGACTTACTCCATATGCGAGTGACTCAGTCAGGACTCATATTCATCATATTCAAATTATTCAAGTCAGAATCTCTTCATGGTTCAAGTTTGATTGACTTCATATCCAAGTGATTGATATCTTATTCTCTTCATATTCATGTCTTTCGGGTTTGATTCACTCTATATTCAAGAAATTCAGGTTTAACTTGAATATGTAGTAAACAAAAATCATATCAAATTCACTCCATGTTCAAGTGACTCAGGCTTGATTCATTTTATATTCAATAGATTCAAGTTTAGTTTTCTCCATTCCCGCAAGTGTTTCACGTCAGATTCACTTTATTACTAAGTGATTCAGAATTGATTCATCTCATTTTCAAGTGATTCAGTTTGCTCCATATCCTAGTGATTCTTATCTGATTCACTCATATTGGACTGTTTTAGGTTTGATTCATTGATGTTCAAATGATTTCAAGTGATTCACTTCATTTTCAAATGTTTCAAGTTTGATTCACTTTATGTACAAGTGATTCACACACTCAAACAGAGAGTGAGAGTTCGGTAAATAAATTCACCGAAACAGATCTGTAATTCACAGAAGTACCGAAGTTTCGGTAATTTATGAGCTTTTGACAGCCCACCAGATGTGAAATTACCGGTCTCCGGTGAAATATTGTTGAGCTGTAAAAAAAATCACCGAACCTTCTGTGAATTTTCAGTATTACCGAAAACGGTAAAACAAATAACTGAAGTTTCGGTAAACTATGGGTCAAATTACCGAAATCAGTAATTCGGCTGACAGCGTCTAATTATTTACCTATATGTTTTTTTCTGGCATCGTTGAATTATTGGTGGAGTGCATGTTTCAGTTATTTCGGTACAAACAGTGCTCTAAATATTTACTCGACATGGAAAAACGATAGAGGTGAGTGAGAAATAGCTCAAAAAATGATTTATATGTGGACTGACATACTTATTTGCGACAGGAATGCAACGACCGCTGCTTCACCACAGCTCTCCCACAGCCCACGAGTCCCCGCAACATTGCATGGTTTGGTCTATGCTGCTAGATCCCTGATTATCCAATCATGTTTATAGTATTTTAAGATAAAATAAAGGTGAACTATTGTAAAATATAGGTCTACGTTGGTTTTATTTTCTAATAAAAAAGTGTTATTCCGGAAGAAAAATCCAGTGCACCGAAACTACAGATCTTCGGTGAACGTTTACCGAATACTCGGTAGTTTTGACAGCTGAGGTCCAACGTGCAAATTACCGAATGGTCAGTAATTTATTCGTTTACCGAATCGATTACCGACCATTCAGCTGTTGAGATTTCGGTAATGAGATTACCGAAGTCGGTGATTTGATCTAAGTGTGCAGGTCTGATTGATTTCATATTCAAGAGATTTAGGATTTATTTCCAGTGATTTATGTTTGATTCGCTTCATATCCAAGTGATTCATGTCGGATTCGCTCCATATTCAAGTGATTCAGGTTTGATTCGCTTTACATTCAAGTGCTGCAGCTCTGAAGCGCTTCATTTTCACCTATTTCAAGTACGGATTACTTGATATTCAAGAAGTTCAGGTTTGTTTCATCTAAAATTTTCCATTTTTACAGGTAAGACTTGATGTTCAAGCAGGTTAGGGCTGATTCACTTCATTTTCAAGTGTTTCATGCTTGAATCACTTTTTGTACGTTTTTCAGATTTTATTAGTTCAATATCCAAGTGATTGATGTTTGATTTTTGAAGTAAATTTAAGGCATTCAGGTCTCATGCACTTTATATTAATGTGTTTCAAATTTGACTGGCTCCATATCCAAGAGACTCATGTCCAATTCGCTTCATATTCAAGTGTTTCAGGTGAGAATCACTTCATGTGATCCATGTCTGATTCACTTCATAGTCAAGTGTTTAAGGTAATATTCACTTCATACACAAGTAATTCATTACCGATTACATTCTTGTTCAATTTATTCCACGGTGTATCTGGTAGAACAACATTAATATAAAAAAATCAGTATCGCTAAAACATCCACCAAATGAAAGCTTAGGCTTTCCCCTTTCATTTGAGACCTGTTTGGAAATGTTCTATCGGGGGGTCCTGAACATTTTTTTCAAAACAGTACAATGCCATTTTTTCAGTACTGATTTCTTAATTATGGTTCACACAGTCATTTTCTTTCATACTTATCTAGGTAGCCATGAGAAATTGTACTACGAACAGTTAACCAGTTAATAAAAAGGATTTAGATTTAGCATTATACCATTCTATTTAAACCAATTATATACACGACATATCGATAAAGTAAATACGGTTTACAAATGCTCACTATTGTACATTACTACAGCTCAAAGAAGCTGTCGATCATATGCTTCAGAGTTCTCCGGAACCTTAACATGATTTCAAGCAACTTGAAAATCGGTTTCACTGGCTTGTTTCCCGTATTTGCTCAAACCACTTCCTGTGATTTCACAAAACTCCGGGATATGATAGCGGAAATATTGAACTTCGAGCTATTGGGTAAACAATCCACGTTTTTGAAAACGTTCTTAACTTTACTGCAAAATCATCATCAGATTCGTTTGAAAACAACTTTTATGTACCTGATCAGAATGATCAAGCGCCTGAAATACATTTTTTCATTTAAGGCTAAGTAGCCCGTCATTCGTTTTGGCAACAATGATGACTATTCAGCTTGCATTTCAAAGTGATAAAACATAGTCTTAATAGTTTATATTGGCTTGAAAAAGTATCACTGTATGCGCTAACATGCATATGATACTTTTTCAGCTGTGTCAGTGCAAAACCAATCGATTTTCTTTGATTCGAAATCGTGAGATGAATAAGCAACAATCATCAACGACGCGTACAAATTTCAATGACGGCCTACTTCGCCTTAAAAGAGATAATTTACAGAACAGTACGATAAATTACAATTGCTAGCAAACTTAGATCCCATTACACTTCCAAAACATGCCGATTTTTCAAAAGCTTCTGGCAGTTTCATCTGGTGAATCCACTTTTGTTGTGGCGTTGGCAACTGATGATCCTCACCTGTGATAAAAGAATTATTTTAAGGTCATCTTTATGAATCACACAATCAAACTGCTGATGCTTACCCATTCCTCGACATTATTTGGATCAATTTGGAGCAGTGAATAGTAAATACAACTGCTTCGCCAGTTTATGGTCCGAGCCGAGACTTTTCCATTTCGCGGACGCGTATGTGACAAAGTATTCGTGGATGACCAGCTAAATTGGATAAATCTTTTTTGTGTGGTACAGTATGGGCAAGGAAATGTTGAACTACCTCCCATTATTACGAACAACAGATTGACGATTTTCAAATCTCCAGCAATGGAGCACCTAAAATTATTCAAAAGCAACAGTGTCTTCCACATTTTCTCAATATTGCCATATTTTTCTGGAACGCCAGAAGCAACAGCAAACAGCAACAGTATTTTTACGCCAGTATCCTTACATCGGCCTTGAGTCCCGATGACGTCGGATTTATGCTCGATAATCGACAGGGTAAATGATTAAAGGACCCTTCTCCATCGCTTGCAGATCGAACTGCCCAGGCCAACGTCACATAATCAACTAACCCCTGAACGTTCTTCTTCTTGGCATCCTCACTGGGACAGAGCCTGTTTCTCAGCTTAGTGTTCTTATGAGCACTTCCACAGTTATTAACTGAGAGCTTTCTTTGCCAATGTTGCCATTTTCGCATTCGTATCTCGTGTGGCAGGTATGATGATACTCTATGCCCAGGGAAGTCAAGGAACTTTCCTTTACGAAAAGATCCTGGACCGACCGGGAATCGAACCCAGACACCTTCAGCATGGCTTTGCTTTGTAGCCGCGGACTCTAACCACTCGGCTAAGGAAGGCTCCTGAACGCATTTATATGCATTTACATTTACGTTATTACAGTTTCTGCATTATCATTCAAATCAAAGTGCAAATGTGTTACCTCTAAAAACCCCTGAACTAATTGGTTAGGTCTGCTGATTTTGAAAGCGATGTTTGGGGCGATTGCAACATCCAAACCCCTTAGACAGCTGCTCAACTGCAACGCTCATCTGGTGCTCAAATCAATTGTTTTAATCAAAAACAAGTCATCAGCGAACAAATGGGTTTTTTTTAGGTTGCACATATGTTGAATAAGATTCTCAGTTGGGTGGGAAACCGTGTAGATTCGACAACCAACCAATTAAATTTGCATTACTGTGTCTACCACGTTTTCCCTTTAGTTTTGGTGAGATTGTTGTTCTCACATCATTACATGCTTCGAGTGGTAGGTTTTAAATTGTATTTATACAGTGCTATATTCAAAAGTTTGAACTGGGGACTGAACAAATAAACGTGGAAGCTCGACATATTTTTGTAGGACAATACCAGACTGTAATCCTGATGTCGTGAAGAATGTGCTGTTCAATAATATCAACCACTATTGCTGATAACGGTTGCAGACACAAATTCTTTAAACATAATACGCAAATCTTCGAACGATTGTCTTCATGGCTTTTCGGTTTCATGTTTCAGGTCTCCTGACAGAGTGTGGTGTAAATATATATATATTTATTATTAGGTGTGAAATTGGGATATATTGTAATTATTAACAGGCATACCTCTAATCAGCAAACCAAAATGTTGACCCAAAACAATGAATTTATAAACTTATCACGCGACACAAGCACCAATTTTTCGTTATACCACCTTAGAACGCGACAACTTAAGCAATGAAGCGTTATAACGCAGCGCCGATTTCCCTACCATTGATGCCAATTTATTTGTTTTTTGCAATCTGTGAAACCATTGGTAATGTAATGATCCATGAGTAAATGCTTTCAAACGCTTTGGTTATTACTAATCGTAAAAAGCAATATCTTATGAAAATATATTTGAATTTTAAGACGGTAGCATACAACTGAATCTAAATAATGGTTATTTATTGAAAATCTTTCAAATCTCTAAACCTTTTTTTTATTCAAAATTTTAAATACTATTCACAGCCATTTTAGTTTTGTATAAATGAATAAATTTTGAATAAAGATATACAATTTTACTATTTTCTGAATTTATAATCTACTGAACAGCAACACTGCCAAAACAAAAACAAGCTTGTTTTATGGAAATCTGAACAAACATTCAAAAAAGGCACATCGACATAGGTAAACAATGTCTTTGTAAGACGCTGTTGAGCCCAATTCAACTCGATCACGCTTACCAATACTACTATCAGGAAGAGCTAACACTAATCTTTCTGATAGTGGTGTTAGTTTGCATGGGCGAGCTAAAAAGGGCTCAACAGCAACGTTTCTGAAAAAAGGCTCTAGACCTCTCCAGCCCTTTTGAAATGTTTGTCCAGAAATATTTGTCATGGCCTTCTACGGTTCTATTGAGTTGTCATCATATGGTACAAGCGATTCATTGTATAATACTATTGGTGGAAGAAGATCACCTATGGTACGTATCTCTCACTAAAATAAAAAAAAATGTTCAGGACCCCCCGATAGAACATTTTCAAACCGGTCTCAAATGAAAGGGGAAAGCCTAAGCTTTCATTTGGTGGGTGTTTCATCGATACTGATTTTTTTATATTAATGTTTTCTACCAGAGACACCGTGATTCAGATATGATTCCCTTCACATCCAAATAATGCATGTCATGTGACACTTCATTTTTGAATGCATGCTCACTAGCGCTACCAAGCGGCAAAATCGTGAACTAAACTGTTCGCTTTCCGGATGTCCTTGAACCCCTGAGCAACTTTGCCGAAGATCCGAACTTTCTATCTTTTATGGATCACAAGCTAGAACTAGTTCAAAATGCTCAATTTTACATCCTCACTAGCGCCACCTAGCGGCAAAATCGCGAACTAAACTGCTCGTTTTCCGGATGTCCTTGAACCCCTGAGCAACTTTGCCGAAGACCCGAACTTTCTATTTCTTATGGATCACAAGCTAGAACTAGTTCAAAATGCTCAATTTTACATCCTCACTAGCGCCACCTAGCGGCAAAATCGCGAACTAAACTGTTCGCTTTCCGGATGTCCTTGAACCCCTGAGCAACTTTGCCGAAGACCCGAACTTTCTATCTCTTATGGATCACAAGCTAGAACTAGTTCAAAATGCTCAATTTTACATGCTCACTAGCGCCACCTAGCGGCAAAATCGCGAACTAAGCTGTTCGTTTTCCGGATGTCCTTGAAACCCTGAGCAACTTTGCCGAAGACCCGAACTTTCTATCTCTTATGGATCACAAGCTAGAACTAGTTCAAAATGCTCAATTTTACATCCTCACTAGCGCCACCTAGCGGCAAATCCGCGAACTAAACTGCTCGTTTTCCGGATGTCCTTGAACCCCTGAGATACTTTGCCGAAGACCCGAACTTTCTATCTCTTATGGATCACAAGCTAGAACTAGTTCAAAAAGCTCAATTTTACATCCTCACTAGTGCCATCTAGCGGCAAAATCGCGAACTAAACTGCTCGTTTTCCGGATGTCCTTGAACCCCTGAACAACTTTGCTGAAGATCGCTTCTCTGCAAATCGTAAGGATCTCGAGATATAGCAATGTGAAATTACCTGTTTTGAGGTGATGCTAAACTTTTCAGGGTGATTCAATATTCAGCTGAGTGTTGCAATACTTATTTTAGTGAGTCCGTATTTATGACGGGTAGTGTATAGCTGTTTGCTTTTGAGATGCAAATCTTGACTGAACGCGTTTCAAATGCGGTAAAACAAAACAATCAAAGGACGCCTAGCAACGTTTATCAATATCACCACCAACCTTGCAAAGAAAAGCAATCTTTGACATCGGATTGCTTGTGGAAAATCTTACCGCAATTAGTGTCTCCGCATTTGAAATTTGCGTTTCAAACGCACACAGCAATATCTTCCCGGATCATACGGTACGAAAAAAAAAATGCTCTTCGCAACGCGCTTCTTGTGGTGAATAGTTTACAGCCGACCAGTAGAAGCATTAGCATTAGAATGCTAATGTCGCGACTGTTCGTTTGACCAACATTTAGTTTTCCACGTTCTGATAGCTTGAGTACCGGGTCTATGGACCGATGCACGATTTCACTATTTGACGTTTGAGCGGTGCCGTGTTATTGATGTGGCCATGGGAACCAATGAATTCGGCACCGCTCAAACGTCAAATTAGTGAACTCGTGCATCGGTCCATAAGTGTCAAACCAATTTTTCCATCCAAAATAAAACAATCTCTACAACATGACACCAACAAGTAATAAAAAACTTCAACACTAAGTATTAATAAAATAATTCTTCTTTGTGATAACAGCGCCAATAGCGTTCTACTACTTATATTTCTATTAGCCGACCCAACCTCCACGGAGGACCAAAATTGGACCATAAACTCCTCTAGACCTCCTGAAGCCGACACGTTGCAGCTAATGTTCGTCGACTGATTAGGAACTGATACTCCACCGCATACCGTGCGGGATCGAAATCCGTACACCTAAGAAATGGATCTAAATCCGTCCACTTCATACAAAACACCTACTATTTGTATGAAGTGTACGGATTTTGAGCCTGTACGGATTTCGGTCCCCCCATTCGTTGAGTGCTAGCAGCCTTTCTCCTAATGAAATCTGCCGTCCATTCCTGAAGAAATCGAAGAATGATTCGATTGCCAGAACTACACCTACCATCATGGAAACATTGAATGATGGATCAGCCAATTCGGTAGCATCTGGTAGCCTCCAGCTTAAAATGTTGGTCGTAGATGTAGGTAGATTGAGTGTCATCTTCGGTAGAACGAGAAATTTCATTCGTCGGGAGAAATCCGAAATAGGGGAACTTACGTATTCTCGGCAGCTTAAGCCGATGCCGTGCTTCTTTTGTAATTTTCTCGGACATCAGCACATAAATTCCGTGTTTGTCTATTTACATTTATGCGTTGCTCAATCCTTTATCGATTCACACCGACAGACTTGTCAAAATGCTTTTGGAAACGTTTTGACAACGCTGCGAACATCCCTTGTCAGTGTGACTATTGTCGGCAGCCTCATTCTCTTCGGCAACTTTCCCATAACAACTGCTGTTGAATCTCTTCGGTAGCTCCAAATCAGTCGCATTTTGAGGCGTGCGCATTTGAATAGATGGCATCTCCGGCGATATCGTTTGTTTAGTCTCGGAAATCTAGCCAGCGGGAAGCGGGCAGAACAAAGAATCATCTGAATGTTTCCACTGATGTATTTTGATATAAAAATACTGTGTATTTGGCGTTTGAAATTTGGTTGCCGATAATAGTCGAATGGTGCCGAAGCCGTAAGTCTCCCTACGTGATCGAATGGTAGTTTCGATCTGCTGTCTAACGTTGATCCTTGCATGGTCGATTCCATGGATCTTGACATCTACCTTTCCGCGGGTTGCCCTTAACCGCTGACTGAGCCTCTCCGTAACGAAATTGCTTTCTAATCCTGAGTACAGGAGAGCGCGTGCTGCATAACGATGTCCACTGTTGTCCTCGACAATCACGATAGCCATCGCCAGCAATAGATAGAATACTACGACATCGGTGGCCGCCATGTTGGATACTTGCGATGTAGTACTACCCGTAGTGCTGGAACTTGAGGTAGCCGTCTCCTTAGAATCCTGTTCTTCTCTCCAACAGTTGGCCTTCGTCGGCTTCGGTGTCATTGCTGGCTGCGAAGAATTGTCCTTGTCGAGTCTGCAGCAAACCAGCGAATGATGACGCTTTTTGCAATGCCGACAAGAGAACTTCGACTGGCAGTTTCTGCAGAATGATTTCTGAGAACTGATTCCCTTTCCGATTGCGGTATCCTTTGGAATAAACTGCACTGGACCACCTAGTGATTGGCACTGCAGACAACACAACTTATCAATGTTTGGACAGTGTTGAAGCTCGTCTTGACCGAAGTAGTCTTGATTGGTGGAACTGAATTCTTGGACTCCGATTGCTTACCTGGCGGCGATTCCAGCATACGAATGCGTCGCTGGAGATATTCGGTGAGTTCATTCACCGTATCTTGTTGCTTTATTAGAGAGAATTCCTCCCATCCCCTACGCGTCTCAGGATCCAATTGCGCAAAGAGAATGTTGACCAACAATAGGTGATTGTAATCATCAGGCAGAACGACGTGACTCAGGACTAAGGTGATTTGAAGAGAGTCGATCACATTTTTTGGTTCTCTTTTGAGGCATCCCTTGAGATAGTAGGGAATTTTTCGCTGTGTATAGATGTTTAACACTGTATCAAAGTTTATTTACTCTACACCATTGTTCTTATCCAGCAAACAACTGTGGATAACATTATCAAAAAGAAACTTGACTATTGCTGATATCCAATCTACAACTTGAGGTAGCTACTACACTAACTCTTAGATAGGTGCTACTGATAGCCACAGTAGACACAACAAGGTAGGCTATTCCCACGTGTAAACAACGATTTTCCATCAAAACATGTGTCGTCATTCCTATCGCCATGCATGAGGCCTTGAGGATAGTAAGGGGGAGCAGGCCTTGCTTTCTTTTGCACTCGTTCGAGTTTGCGATAGGAATGACGTCACTGCCAAATGTCGTTTTTTTTGGAGTATAATACCTTGCTTCTTTTTACCGTGACTATTAGCCATCTTTGCAGCTGTAGGTTGTTGACGTTAGAAAGGCTCTTCACATCGAAGATTGGACGGAAAAAGTCCTCTTGTGAGTGTCGATCATTTTGACTTCTGAGGCAAAAATTATTCATAAGCACACTTAGATGGACCATGTTACATTTGTGACGAAATTGTGTAGGAACAATACCCGGAACCTTTAGGGGAAGGGGTGGTAAAACGTACAGGGGTGGTAAAATGAACACCGTGCCTTTTACCTAGAAAAAACAAATTTTGATGAATTTTTATCACGCACGGACGATTCAGAGCATAAATCGGAGTGTTCGGTTTGAAACGGAAGTCAATCGAAGTGAAAATATCAACGAAAACAAAGATTTTAGAAAACCACGTTTGAAAATTAGAACTGACGTAACTTTTAGTTCGGAAGACTGAAGGTTTTTCAGTGAGGTGGTTATCGTTATGATATGATGTCAAATCTGATACCTTTAGAATTCTTTTTGAATGGGTTACAATCATTAATGGGTATATTTTCAGTTATGCAATGAAAATTTTCAGAAATATTTGTTTTGCTCACGTTTTTTGCATGATGTTCATTTTACCACCAACAGCTGTTCATTTTACCCACACAATGCAGGTAAAATGAACATTTATATCGTTTTTTGCTAGCGATAAAAATATGTGAAAATTTAACTATTTTAGTCTGAATTCGTGTCACTGCTATAGCTAACATCCCTATATTTGATGTTGTGCTATAGAGCTATACAAATTCTTCGTTTTTCGATCAGAAACAAGATGATATCCTTAAGGTGTTCATTTTACCACCCCTTCCCCTACATTAATCCAAGGCAATATGGATGTTATTCTACTATATAGCATAACAGTGCTGACCTCCAGCTCCAAGACAAAGCGCCACTTGTTTGCTAAAAGTGGAAATTGAGTTGCACAAGCAAATATCGAGTGTACAGAAAGCAAATGTGACGATTATTCTACAGTTCGAAGCATCCATGCTTATTGACTTTGCTAACCTTTCTTTGCCATAGTTTCCAGCGTATAATATACAATTGATGGAGAAAGTTGAGTGCGCGGGACGCAAATTAGTCGATGTTTCCTTTTCCGAGCAGACAAGGAACATGAGCATTGGCCCTTAGGCAATTACATCTTTCTTAGTGACGGTAATCTGCACAGTAAACTTTTACATTCAAATATTATTCGGAAATTGTGGTTTACGTAAGGGTCACATTTATCACAACGGAGGGGCTGTATTGTGCTTTCGAGGACTCACATGTTAAATCTAATGGTTCATGGAGTCGCGGTACCAGTGAGGGAGAGTTCTCATTACATGGCAAAGCCCCTCGTTTCAATTGTGAAATTTCAACACGGGAAAAGGACTCTGCTCTCACAGGTTAAACTCGCAAGAGTAAACATTATCTCCTAACGAGCAGCGGGTTGGTTGGCCAGAGGATTGGTAGAGGGAAAAAAGGTGAAAGCAATTACGTTAAGTGGAATTAGCATTCAGGCGTGCATGTAAGGTCGCAAATTGGAGCGCACACCATAAGCTCTCGAACGGTTTATATTGGTGTTACTGCCACTCCGACTGTTGTAGGTTATTGTTTGGTGCAGGTGAGATTATTTTATTTGCACGAATAACTTAGCCATTTTTATATTTATGTAGCGAGGCCTTGAAACAACGCATTACGGACAGAGATACCATTTTCTGCACCTTCCCAGGGTCCAGACTAGCTGGAAACGAAGGATGTGAAAGTCGAACGACGAAATTTAATCAAGCCAGTAATTGGAACGAAGTAAAATTGCTGGTTTATGTTCTAACCTACAGTGTAATGAAAGCTGTCAGTGGCAGCTAATTATAAAAAGGTTTTGATAACGTGCGACGTGACGTACTTGTCAACGTTCAGTGATAGACTATAAAATCCATAAGCTGAGTAACATTGTGGATTTTATAATCATTTATGCCACTTGCTTTGGCTGGATGGACAAGGACTGCACAATGGCGAATTATTCTGGAGATTGCATCAAATATGGCATTGGCCCTCATCAAGAGGAATAAGGATGTTTTTTTTATTTACATACTAAGTGACATTTTGGAAAGCTGCGTCATTTCGACTCAACGAAGTCCTGGAAAGATACCTGTTTCGTACGTTTATCCGACAAAACGACAGCAAGCACTCACCTGTGAAAGATACGGAAGAAAGTAAAATCGATTAGTAAGATAGTTTATGGACAGAGAAAGCGAATAGTTAAACGTCTGAAAAATGATAGTGCTATAAGCTTGCGTAGTAAATGGTAACAATCTAGATTAACAAAATATTTTTGGGCTCCCTGATCTAAAATGGTAATCGTTAAATACCTGGTATGTGTTTTTAGCGTGACTTTCAGTTCTTTAACTCTTCTTGAGTACCCTTAAGTAGCCTGAATCTTCAGGACATTCTGTTATTCTTATCCCAAATATGGCGATGGGACAAATCTCCCAATTTGTGGGGAACGAGCCGGCCTTCTGATAACTGTGCAATGACGTTCGGTGTAGTGGAACTGGTACATTTGTATATATGTATATATGTATATTTTTTGCAATCTGGATAACAGAATTGAAATGGAAAAAAGAAAAGATTTCAAAATGACGCATTTGATTGATGTTTACGACGTTCTTATTCACACACTCCACATCACATCAAGCGTTGTCGAAGTTGTCGAAGTTTTTAGCCGATTGTTTTTTCGCTTCAAGTTCAATATCGATATTAGCCCAGAAATTCGCTTTTAATAATTCGTTAAAGCATCAAAAGTGCATCTCTCTACGTTGATAATCAACATTACTGTGTTATTTGTGGATTTTGTGACTCTGCAGGGCATATAACGCCGAAAAAAATTTTGCCAACGGCTTCGTTGTGTAGAAGCTGTTAGTGGCCAACCGCCATTCTGTAGTGCCTTCTCACTGATCGTGAAACCAGTTGAAACGCATTAGTTGTTTGTCAACAATGACGAAGAAGTGTGATGGTGCTCCCTGTTTTGGAGGATCGACCAGAAGCAATAAAATCGAATGTCGAAATTGCCGTAAAT
This sequence comes from Aedes aegypti, assembly GCF_002204515.2. Lineage (NCBI taxonomy): Eukaryota > Metazoa > Arthropoda > Insecta > Diptera > Culicidae > Aedes > Aedes aegypti. The sequence goes on along the minus strand of NC_035109.1, from coordinate 207,834,505 downwards.
CATTCCATGCGAAATGCGCCAATCTCAATGGAAGCCAATTAAAAGCAATTCGTGATTTGCCCGGAGTGTTCTGGTTTTGTACCGTCTGTCGTAGTATAGAGAATCGAGTCGACCAGCAAGTGCATAGTTCTATACTTGATCTCGTTTTGCATCGCATCAATTCGCTCACACGACTAGTGTATGCCCAAATCGATGCCACCCGTTCTTTGTGTCGTTCACTTGGGAACGAACACACTCATGTAAGCGTACCCAGGATGTCGTTTTTGGACAAATCATCAATTGTTGATGTCGTGAAAACCAATTTTGAGAACGCCCTAGATCAAATGCAGTTCGAGTTCTCGAGGGATTTCAACGATTTGGTCGCCGAGAACACACACAGAAATGCTACGGATAAACCGCATACCGACGATTCTTCAATTGTGTTGAATGATAACAACAAGAGAGATCGTACATCCAGCTCGGATTTATCTCCAAATTCCGAAAAAAGAATGCGAGTTGATGTTCCAAATAGTTCATGTGAAAATTCAAATACTGTAGCTCTCCCTCTTACAGCTAGCCAACAATGCTCAGCTGAGATCGTCACCGTATCCACGTCGCAAGCTAACGTCATTTTGCCGAATGAAACTGTTTTGCCATCTGCCAATCCGCCTATGCCTTCTCCTGGTGCTGTTGCTATTGCTGCTAGTTACGAACTCCCCGCTGTTGTTGGAACCGCTGCTGCCAACGAATCTGCCAATACCGTCAATAATAATGCAGCCATCACCGCCAGTGCTCCTGCCAACGCCGTCAATGCCGCCACAAATTATCAAGCCACCACCGTCAATACTCCTGCCAACACCTACCATGCCAGTTGTACACGTGCCCCCACTATCGCCACCCAAGCTACCAAAACCACTCAAGCCATAAACGCCTATCAAGCCACCTTTACCAACCAAGCCATTATCTCAAATCATGCCGTAAATACCAATCAAGCCTTCATCGCCAGTCAAGCCACCCCAGCCGCCTTTGTTAGCACAACTCAAAACGATTTTGCTCGCCCACCTGCCGTCACTAGCCTGGTGACCTACGCTCCATCTCATCAAGCTCGCTTTTATCCGCTTATTCATGACAGTTGCTCTAACGCTGCAAGGATGCACTCTGTTGGTACACAAACCTCACCAAACGCTGTGTCTCGCCGAAGCAGTTTGGAATATATCCGTCGTGATAACACCACAACCATCTCAACAAACTCAGGTAATACTACAGTTGCCTCTAATCATACCGTTCCAGCCTCGATGTTTTCTCCAACCATGGTCAACATTGCTGATGGACCCGCCCAATCACATCAGTCTCATCCGCTTCCAACAAGAGTTAATCAGCTACGCAACACTGCCGTTATCAGTAGACAGAATGGCCCAGTGTCACCTACATTATCGATTGCTAACCGTGAAGATCCCAGGAAATGGTTCTATGTCTCGCCTTTCCAACCACATGAAACAGCTCAAAATATTTCCGACTATGTATCCATGAAAGCAAATTGTCGCATAGATCAAGTGATATGTCAGAAACTAGTCAGTGAAAACCGCTCAAATGGACCACCTCTCACATTTATTTCCTTTAAGTTAAGCGTGCCTGAGGATATAGTTCCTACTATTAGATCGGACAAATTTTGGCCAGAAGGAATAGTTATCAAGCCTTTTTTATACCAACGCCCTCCTGTCAATCGGTTATCAGCGCCATACCCATCAACCAGCGTCCCTCGCACTCCTATCACCAGAATAGCAATACAGAGGCCGGAATTGTTCCCATCTGCTCGCCAACTCCCAAAACGTTATCAAATGAGCTCCCCGTTAATTTCCAGAACGCAAACAATTCATCCATTTCAAACGCTAGTTTAAGGTCTTCTTTAGGAGTCAAAGGACTCAGTGTGTTTTATCAAAATGTTAGAGGTCTTCGGACCAAATTAGACTCCTTTCTAGTTGCTAGTACCTCCTCATCATATGACGTCATATTGTTAACTGAGACTTGGTTAAATGACGTCATCTCTGATCGACAATTGTTTGGCCCGGAATATACAGTGTACCGAAGTGATCGATCGACAAGCAATAGCTCAAAGCAACTCGGTGGTGGAGTACTTATTGCTGTAAAACAGCAGTTTAACTCAACTCGTATGATGTCAAACGACTACGTTCATATTGAACAATTGTGGGTCAAAATAACGCTACCTGAATACTCTTTATATTTATGTTGCTTTTATCTGCCTCCGGATTTGAAACATGATTTGAGCATCTTAAATGCTCATATAACATCGATTGAGCAGATATATTCCTCTCTCAAGGAACGCGATCTATTGGTCATATGTGGCGACTATAATCTCTCGTGCATTGATTGGCGTTACGACAAAGTTGATGCAGATTCTCTTTTCGCTTTTCCAATCGAGTCCAATAACTCTGTACCTTCCTACGCCAACCATCTAATAGACAGTTTTGACTCTTTGAACTTATACCAAATGAATGAGCATCGTAATAGTAACTGTAGGATTTTAGACCTAATTTTTATGAGTGATAAAGCTAAGGACGCAGCCTCTGTGCATCGCGCATTATACCCTCTTCTTGGTGAAGACAAGCACCATCCGTCTTTGGAAATAACTTTTGATTCGGTGTGTATTAAGGCTTCTCCTGACCCTTTCGATCCCACTGCTCTGAATTTCAACAAAGTTGATTATGAACTGTTAGCTGTTAGTCTAGGAGATATAGATTGGTCAGAGATTCTTAGTTCTTCAAGTGTGAATGATGCCGTTCAACGCTACACATCTAAGATAATAGACGTTCTGCAAGCAACTATTCCAAAATGTAAGCCCAAGCCTTCTCTTCCGTGGATTACTCCAAAACTGCTCCATTTGAAATCTCGAAGGAACGCTGCTTTAAGGGAGCTTCGTAAAAATAGGTGCTACGTGACGCGTAAACGGTTTCATTTCGTAAGCGACGTTTACAGAAAAGAAAACAACCGCCAATACCAAAAATACATCCGGCGTTCGGAAGAGAACCTCCGACGTAACCCAAAAAGTTTCTGGAGTTTCGTCAACAGCAAACGAAAGGATAGCGGACTACCAGTGTCTATGCACTATAACACCCAAGAAGCATCCAGCGCAAAAGAAAAATGCAACTTGTTTGCTAAACGTTTTTCTAGTGTATTTACTGCTGATTGTCTGTCTGAATGTGACATTAATACTGCAACCAGTGATGTTCCTGCCGACATTTCGTGCTTAAACAATTTACACATAAACGCAGAGGACATTATTAAAGCTTCCAAACGATTAAAACCTAGTTCCTCTCCTGGCCCAGATGGTATACCAACTTGCATCCTGAAAAAATGTATCCAGCAATTGTCACTTCCGCTCCATCATATCTTCAACCTGTCTATATCCTCAGGAGTTTTTCCTGCTCAGTGGAAATCGTCATTTATGTTTCCAGTTTTTAAAAAAGGGGATCGCCAAGACATGATTAACTATCGTGGAATAACTTCGTTATGTTCTTCTTCGAAGCTGCTTGAATTGATTGTAAATGAATCCTTGCTACACAATTTCAAAAGCTACATTAGCACAAAACAACATGGCTTTTTTCCACGTCGATCCGTCACATCAAATTTGGTCGAGTTCACTTCATTTGTACTCCGCAAAATGGATCAAGGTACACAGGTTGACGCTGTGTACACGGACCTCAAAGCTGCTTTCGATTGTCTCAACCACGATATTCTTATAGCAAAGCTAAGAAAACTCGGCATAGGTGGCATACTATTAGACTGGTTCGATTCTTACTTACGAGATAGGGCGCTGCAAGTAAAAATTGGCTCCTGCTGCTCATCCCCTTTTGCCGCTACATCGGGTGTGCCACAAGGCAGTAACCTTGGCCCCACACTGTTCTCGTTGTTTTTCAACGACGTCACAAGGAAAATACCTCACACCTGCCGGTCATTATACGCGGATGATTTAAAGATATTCAACGCTGTCCGTTCTCCCGATGACGCGCAAGCGCTTCAACAGTTTCTTACGCTTTTTGAGGATTGGTGTAGCAGAAACAAAATGTCATTAAGTGTTGATAAATGTCAGGTCATAACATTTTCCCGCAAACTGAACAATGTTAATGCTGTCTACAGAGTAAATGGAGTTTCTCTGATGCGTGTGACGTCAATCATCGATTTGGGAGTTATACTGGACACCAAGTTGAATTTTGTTGAGCACATGACTTCAACTATTTGTAAAGCTAACCGCCAGCTCGGGTTCATTTCAAAAGTATGTCAGTCGTTTCGTGATCCATATTGTTTTCGTTCATTATATTGTTCATTAGTTCGTTCAATTCTTGAGTTTTCTTCTGTTGTGTGGTCGCCTAGTTATGTTACATGGAATTTACGTTTGGAATCTGTTCAACGTCGCTTCATTCGCCGTGCCCTATCCCATCTTCCATGGAATGATCCAATTGTTCTGCCTCCCTATGAAAACCGATGCTTATTGCTCAACCTCGAAACACTTTCGGCACGTCGCTTAAAAGCTGAGGCCTTGTTTGCGGCTAAAATTATTCTAGGTGAAATTGATTCACCTAGTATACTTAGTGACTTCCATTTCTCAGCTCCAACTCGTATACTTCGCTCGTCATCCGTCTTTGCTCTTCCATTCCGACGTACAAACTATGGTAAAAGTGACCCTATACGTAAAATGTGTGTCTCATTTAATAGATTCTCCGATTGTTTCGACTTTACTTGTAATAGCTCCATGTTTAAGAGTAGGATGGATAGGATTAGGGTTTAGAATAATTAGATTAAGGATCATTGTTCAATTAGGCATAAGATTGTCCGTTGAATGTATGTATATTGTTGTGATGTTGTTTAAAAAGATACAGGTTTTTTAATCAGCTCTGCTGGTTTTTCCTGTCACAAAAGAAAACGAATACAACAAATAAATAAATAAATAAATAAATAAATAAATAAATAAATAAATAAGATACCTAAATATTCATATTCATCGAAATGTGCAAACTTCGTCGAGGTTATCAAACTCTCGAGCAAAGTTTGTTTGTTTTTTCCACCGCATCTCCCTAAAACCACGAAAACATTGGCACCAAAACTTTTCAACCGCAAAATGTCCCAATGGCACCCGAGAGACGCACTCAGTTCAGTTCAGCGTGGAGGAAGTGTTAAATCTTATATAAATGTAGGAAAAACCGCACAAGAAATCCCATCCAGGTACAGCACCGCAAACAGTTTCCCAGCGCAATTTACCACACAGACTCCGTCGTTCGTCGCCTTCGGAATGGTTTTCGGGGGGCAGTAATTTTTTATTCACGGCTCTCACCACGCCGCCAAGCAACGAACCCCCAACGCTAGAGTGCCGAACAAATTTATTACCGTCACGGTTTTGAGATTAATTCGCTCGTTTCATCCCCCAGTGCATCTTCACACCACAAGCAAACATTCCGCGGGGAGCCATTTTGGTGCATCTTCATTTACTGTTTTAAATTGGCGAAACTTAAGGTGTGAAATAAATTGAGTGATCTCGTTTTCAAGTTATAATTGTGTTTTGTAAAACGGTAATTCTTAATCTGAAATAATCATAACATTAGTTTACCCAACATAATCAATTTTGCGTTTGATTCTGTATCAGATTATGAACGTCCACTAAAAGTTTTGATGATTGATTTTGAGGCTGAGCAAAATGATTGGGCACTACATGTATGCAAATTTATACTGGATAATGCATTGGTGATACGAGAGAAGAACTTTTCAGTAAGAAAACATTACGTAAATGGAATCTGTATTATGTATATGTATCAATTTATTAAAAATAAAATAAAATGTGGACTATATAATGCCAGGTAATAAGGAGCTACTCTAAAGAAATCATACAAATCAATTAAGAATTCTTGGAGATATCTGAAAATTACGATATGATGTTGTTTTTTTTTTTTAATTTTTTAATATCTTTATTTGGCCAGCGTGCCAAAGTGTTTATAGGCTAAGAAGCAGGCTCTGTCCCAGTAGAGACCTAATGTCATTAAGAAGAAGAATATCGCCTCTTTTCATAATATACTATCAAGATGAAAATATAACAATGGACGGATGTGTTATTTACGAGACCTTGGCAACTTGTGAATTCGGCACCGCTCAAACGTCAAATTAGTGAACTCGTGCATTGGTCCATTGTTAAAAATTATTCCAGACCTACTAGGAGTCCAGGTCATCCGACCTTCAATCGTAACGAGTAATTTTCAAGAACGGGAACGTCATCAGGAGGCAGATACGGCGATACCTTGTATCCGCTGTGGTTTTGCCTTGCCATGAACCCCCTTAGCAAAGCACTCAATCAATGAAACCAGAGGCTGCATCAACTGTTGACTGTTCACTAGTTACGACACTCAGTAACTACATCCGAATGGAGTTCGGGATTGACAAATGCCGGTAAATTCATCTACGTCGGGTTTAAGTTATGGATGCCAGCTGTTTCCACGTCATAGAACAGGAGAAAATTCGGCATATGGTTGAAGGTATACCTCGAATTCCTGTAACTTAGAGGTAATCGCAACACGAGCTGCAGGAAAAAATATTTTCTCGTGTCAACTGTATTTTGAAGAGCTTCCTGTCCACCGACAACAAGGTGAAGGCATATTCCTTAGAAAGCCAGAACCGCTACGAAATTTACCGCAATATATACGAAGCTGACCACGGTTTCAGCACTCTACGACATCAAAACCGTCGATGAGATGATCGCAACGTGGAAGCAGAAGGAGTTGTATGGAACGCATCCCCATCTACTGGAGCTCGAGGACATCGACATGACCTCTTCTTGGAAGGTTCCATGGTAGCCATCCAGGACCGGGAAATTGCGATAAAGAACTATCGGCAGTACATATTGTACGAAGACTTGGAGGACCGCTGCAGGAAGTGCAATTCAGTAGATGAGACTATTGAACATGTCGTTGTCGGCTGTTCAGTATTCGTCGTCAAACGTCAACATCCCACCGCAAAATCGCTAGTCTTTGGAGGGGATTTTGACCTCCAAATTGCCAAGTAACCTCCAAATCATCACCTCCAAGTTAGCTCTAATACCCTCCGTTAAATGAAATATGGTGGCACGTCGATCGTCGCAAGTTTATCGTTAAACAGTCATTTAGGTGGGTCAGCCTACCTCGGTCGAAAACAGTTGCATAAAGTTGTACTGGGATCAAGAGATCATAATGGACGTTCTAATACGTGCCAACCGCCCCAACATTGATCAACATCGCTGTACCGCTGGACCACAATGTTCAAAAAACCTTCTCCAACAAGATAGCAAAGTACCACTCCACTCCGCCAAGTGGAGAAGTTGATGTTGATGTGGAAGAAAGCAACGATTCTTGGAACCTGCAGTATAGTGAGACGGTTTCTGAACAAAACTGAGAAACTCATACAGCAGACTCTTTGGGTAATAAAAACCGATGGGTGAGATCCAGAGAGCCTAATCCCTTTTGGCATGCAGATTGCTCGGGCAGATGAAAGTTTACAGCATTTTTTGCTGAAAAGTGCTAAAACTCTATAATAATAACATTAATTTGCCTAACAATATATTCCGTCAAGTTTTGAGTTCAATGACTGTTCAAGGTTAGACAAGAACTTCTTTAAAAACATGCCTTAAGATCCACCAGCGTAACCAGTGATCATTCGAAGCAAAGAACAAGGTTGATATCTATACGAGCTTATACATTTAAGGTTATCCAAAACCTCCGTTTAGAACAGGTCTTCAGATCTACAAGCGTAAATAGTGATCTCTCGAAAGTTTATGAACAATATCTATACCCATATATGGTCGGCGTTAAGTCAGAGTGGACCAAGTGACATTTTTCATATTTTGATTCAATATTTCTACACAATTTTGGTTCAATATTTCTACACATCTTTGTGTTACTTTCAAACAATTTAATGTGAAATGATAATCGTGAAAAATCATAATCCAAACCTCTGATAGTACCTTAAAATGGGATAACTTTGATAATGCGGGTAACTTTGATAGTGCGAGACCCACAACATATTAAACGAAATAACGTAGTTTCTGTTAAGCAAAACAAATGCAAAAGTAGAGAGTCTACTATAAACACTTCATGTTAAAGCTATTTTCGTTAAAAACAAGTGCATTTGAGGATTTACATGCAAAAAATAAAAATTTACAAGATTTTAGCATTTTTGCAACGCTTACAAACAATCTGTTCTACGGCCACTATTTGATAAAGTCATAATGTGTTCGTCACATGTCTTTGACAGCCTAGTTATAGTAGAACATGAATTCGATCTCAAATTTCTTAGCGAAACTCATTTTCACAAACTATGCAACGCCCTATAAATGTTCCGTAATGCATTCTATTTTGTTCGATTTATACTCCATTATCAAAGTTACCCCAAAACAGAAAACCGACTTCCGATTATATGAAAAATAATATATCCATTCAGAATAAATCTTTTTGCAATCTATCAACTGCAATCGGTAGCTAGGATGTCGGTACTTGTTTTAAAAATATAAATTGTAATTCTTTGAAACAGAATGCATAAATATTGAAGTTTTCTTCGAAAAAACTATCAAAGTTACCCCGTTTTACGGTACGATTTTTGATGGACTATGTGTATACTTGGTCCACTCTGACTGAACTAAAGACCACCGTTCAGTGAGTTGGTTCACTCTGACTGAACAATTTCTAGGAAAATGACAATCATTTAATGCTTACATGATCAAACTGGGTGTATATCTCTAAGATTAGCAGATTATCAAGATCCTTCGACACCAATATCGTAAATTCTTCAATAATCCATATCGTCAATACCGAAATCAGTGGCACTACGATAGCTTGAAAATTAAGGTTTTGCAGGGTCAGGGCATTAAAGGCCAGAAATATTCAAATATATGTTCAGTCAGAGTGGACCAAGTGAAAATCTTGCATACCGACCAAAATATACTGTTTCAATAAGCGGGTTCTAGCACCTACATACATACATTCACCATAGAACTACCATTAACTTCTATCGGACTCTGAAATTGACTCAAAAAATGCAATAATCAATCAGTTTAGTGCTTTTTGACACTTGGTCCGCTCTGTCTGCACAGAAATTGTTGCAATTTCTGATCACCCAACTAAATATGGTAAATGGTCAAAAATCAAAATCAAATACAGCGAATCAAGTTATATTTATGAATTTCTATTGATGGATAAGTAGGAGAATCATTCGGTGTCGAAAAATCTGACAAATCTCTTGAAATGTTTTTTTCATTTCCTCGCATTCCTCAGCGCGCTGATCATTTTCGCTGTTATGGTAATAAGCACTTGGTCCACTCTGACTGCACACTTTTATCGATTTTTATTGATCATCCAAAGTAAATTTATTACATATCTTTTGCAGTTTGCACCATTCATCAAATCTGAAAAAATTGAAATGGAGGTAAGGTATTTTCGCATCTAATGAGAGAATAATCCAATTTTCTAAAGTTTTGTACTTGGTCCCCTCTGTCTAAACGCCGACCATATGCTCATGAAAACATATTCTGTCAAGTATTGTGCACAATGACAGTTTCAGGTGATACAAGATTTTTTTGAGTTCAGTCCTTCAAATCTAAAAGCGCAACCAATGATTTATCGGAGAATTAGGAACAAGGTTAGTCAAAGGCTAAATTCAAAGGAATACTTGGATAAAATTAGATAGACGTTGAACTGAAAATGTAATAGATCATGGTTATTTCACCTTACGATGGACCACAACGGTGACGATAAAGTTGAACATGGAGTCGGCTTCATAGTGATCGAGAAGCAGATGAAGCGCATTATTAGGGGGAAGCCGATCAACGAGTGGATCTGCGTATTGAGGATTCAGGGCAAGTTTTTCAACTGATCAACGTCTATGCACCGACAAATGACAAACCCGATGACGTGAAGGATACGTTTTACGAATATCTCGACAAGACATAGGAAGAATAACCAAAACAAGACGTAAAAAATGTCATCATCGACTCTAATGTACAGATCGGACGAAAGGAGTTCTTCCGCCCCATCATTGGTACAGAGAGCCTTCACTCCATTACTAACGACAACGACATACGTATAGTGAACTTTGCTGCCACCAAGGGGATGGCCATCAGTAGCACCTACTTTGAACGCAAGGATATCTGTAAGCACACCAAGCGACACCCAAATGGCGAACTTTGCAACCAAACTGATCATTTTCTGGTGAACGGCTGACATTTTTCCGATGAATGGGGTCCGAATATCGACTTATCTCGTGTTAGCAAAATTCAATTATCAGCGCGGTTATCAACCGTTTCGAATTTTAGAAATCGGCAATCGTTGCGTTTTAATATCAGATGCCTGTCAGCAGTTAGTGTAGTAGCGGACTACCATCAGAAGCTCGACGAGCGGATTAGCGAAATCAACGTGAACATCAACCTTAGCGTTTTGTGGGTGTCAGTCCATGGAGCGGTGAGCACAGTAGCTCGAGGACCTGCTCAACGAATACCTTGGTTTAACGAAGAGTGCCAGAGAATGACGGACAAGAAGAACATGGCTAGAAGCCGAAGGTTGGTGTCTGGACCCGTCAGAGCATAAATCGGTACAAGGAAGCTTGGGCAGCCGAAAAACGGATCCATTGTAGAAAAAAAGAGCATGAAGTGGCAGCTTGTAATTGCTTAGGTACAAAAAGCTATAGAACAGAACGATATGCGACGGATCTACGAATCTGTCAATGATGTGCGGAGAAAAACAACGCCGCATCCCACCATTTGCAACGACCACGAAGGAATCTTACTGACGGATAAAACTATGGTTGTCGCCAGGTGGAAACAGTACTTAGAGACATAGTAGAACGGAGATAACGAAATTGGATCTATAAGCAGAATTCAAATTGATGACGATGGACAGGTTGTGGAACCTTCAACGCAACATGAGATAAAGAAAGCTAATATTGGGCTGAAGAACAACAAGACTGCAGGGAAGGATTAGCTGCAGGCCACACATTTCAAACACGGGAGTGAGCAGCTGCACCGTATCATTTTGAGGATATGGGAGGAAGAACAAAAGCCTACTAGTTAGTTGGATGGTCTCATTTGCTCTTTGTACAAGAAAGGGCATCGACTGAAGTGCGCCAATTATCGAAGGATCCACACCCCTCAATTCGGTGTACAAAATCATATCTAGAATTATGTTCAACAGATTGAAACCGCATGAGAAATTCTTTATCGGCGAATACCAAGCTGGATTTATGGAGGGCCGATCAACGATGGATCAAATGTCAAACCTGCGTCAAATTCTAGATGAAATCTTACAACTTGCAGCCTCGTATGTAGTTTTCAAAGCAGCGTACGATTCATTGAAAAGAAACGAGTTGTAGCAAATTATAATCGAACATGGTTTTCCGGCGAAGCTGATTAAACTAATTCGTGCAACGCTTGAACAGTGTTTGGATTTTGATCCGAATAAGCCAATCGAACCATATTCGGAGACTGTTAAACTCTCGCGAACCATAACAGTTCGTGCAACATCGCATCCGGAGAGCCCTATGAATGTAAATATTCAGTCTCTCGTTTGGTACGTGGCACGAGAGCGTTCAAGAGGAACACTCACAGACTGCAACAGTATCGAACCATTCCGGTGAATTATGTTTTGCATGAAATTGGTTATAACTTTCATATTTTCTGGTAATGCAGCCTTTTACAATCTAATTATAATCTATTGGACCATTGAACACCCCTTTGGTTGCAAACATTCTTCTTCTTGGAATTAACGTCTTCACTGGGACAGAGCCTGCTTCTCAGCTTAGTATTCTTATGACCACTCCCACAGTTATTAACTGAGAGCTTTCTTTGCCAAAAATGACATTTTCGTATTCGTACATCGTGTTTCAGGTACGATGATACTCTATGCCTAGGGAAGTCCAAGAAATTTCCATTACGAAAAGATCCTGGACCGACCGAGAATCGAACCCAGATACCTTCAGCATGGCTTTGCTTTGTAGCCAGTTGCAAACATAGCACAGAAAATAAAAAAATATTCGCCTCTGTTTCTTGATCAGAATGAGAGTGGATCAGCGAATGTTACAAGTGTTGACAAACAGTGATCGGCGTTAAACAGTGGGTGGTATGTGTGTGTTTTGTTTTCGTTCATGGCTCATTATTTTCGACGAACGTTAAATGTCATGCCTGTTACATGAATGCAGGCGGATAAATGGGATGAAATTATGGCTCGTATGGATCGTTAAAATTTCCAAAGCCTGCGCTTGAAGGATCTAAATTATGTGGACGAGGTTTCGTCATCGTTCGTAACCTCAGATAGATTGCAACAGAGTGACGCTCCAACTAACTTGCTGTTCAACATGCTATCAGTCAATGGTCAAAGAAGCGGTACCACATATTCTCAAATGATCCTTGGATTTGCGGCCGATATTGACATCATCAGGATTGACCGTCGGGCAGTGGAAGAGGCGTTCGTGCCTTTCAAGAAGGTGGATCGGACTCCCGATCAACACTAAAAAGACGAAGTACATGATAACTGGTGGTCAACGGGGTCCGGACGTATTAGTGGTAGCAAAATGGTGGTAGGTGGTGAAAATTTTGAAGTGGTGGAAAAATTCGTGACGTGCGATAATGATGTTACCCACGAGATGAAAATATATATTGCGTAAATACATGCACGTCGGGTTTTCTACGGGCTGCGTAGCCAGCTGAAGTCCCGTAGCCTGCAAACGAAAATAAAACTCGTGTTATGTAATACGCTGATCCTTCTGGTGGTCCTATATGGACATTAAAGGAATTCGAACTGAGAGATTTTACGGTGTTTGAACGTAAAGAGCTGCGAACAATACTCGGAGGTAAAGTAGAAAACGGCATCTGGCTGTGTCGCAGGAATCGCGAGTTGTACCAAGTGTTTGTTATAGACAGCTAAAAATACGTTGTAAATTTAAGTTTATTTTCATGTACATATTTGGTTGATGCTCCACCTAAACCTAAATTTCAACGACCAATTCATTATTTTTCAACCAAATTCACTGATTGTACGACATTTCCCAGAATGACGTTCCCCAGAACGACATTCCCCAGACCGCCATTCCCCAGAATGCAACATTCCCCAGAAATCCATTCCCCAGAATGGGACATTCCCCAGAAAACCATTCCCCAGAATGGGACATTCCCCAGAAAAAAAATAACAAGAGATTTTTGGGGTGTTAAAATCCAGGTTAATGGTAAATAGTAAAAATTGAACGCATAATTGGAAAATTTGAGGAAAACCAAATTAAAGTTTTCGTATGTAGAACATTTCGTTTTCATTTTGTTTTTTTAACGACAGGACTTTCGGTTTGTTGCACACTCACATTTATTATCAGAAACTCCAGAAATTAATCAAATACAGTGCCATCTATGGTTGGAAATGTAATTCGAACCGTTTGGACGATTTTTATATATTTTGACAATTTTCTCCTTACGAACTTCAAGCTCGTTTAGCTTCTCCTTAGAGTTGATGCATTCTCTTCAAATTTTACAGTATTTTATTGTAGTCTGATTAAAATGGGCCATCGTAGTGCACACAGACTACAATATTTTGTAGCTTTTAAGTTCTTCTGTAAAAGAAATTATCAAATACAAGATATATTTTCAAGTGTAACTGTGCTTTATTAATCTACATAATTACGAAGACAATAAACCTAGGAAGAACAGCATATGTTCAAAAGAAGGGAGAATATGCTATAAAAGCAGAAACACAAACTCCCTTAATTTATTTTGTACATATAAAGAATATTACACTATACAAATCACCCTCTGAAAAGACTAGACTATTAGAGAGAACAGCCAACATTAAAAGAAGGGAGAATAACTATGAAAATAAAAAACAATCCAATAGCTTGGGTCAAGTTTGATCATAAAACATAGTAGGACATTTCATTCTCTTTATCACTGTACCAACGTGGTTTGTTTACTTTCTTACCGGTTACTTTCTGGTGAAATTTCTTGTGTTATTCGAACTCGTCTTTAATGTGTTACTTATTGTCGCGCGGCTAAAAGTGTGGTTCTCCATCGCAGAGTAAATTTTGCCTTACAACTTTAAGAAACACTAAAATATTTTTGAAAGAAAATCAAACTATTAAGCGTACAAAGTGTAGATAACAATTACCGTTTCGACTGTGCTCTAATTGCACTTTACTCGGCAACCGTAGACGCCGTCGTCGTTTTTTCGTGTGTGCTGTGTATCACCGGACTATACTGTTTTTCAATACGTGGTGGTCTTGATTTGTGATTTGTTGCGTATTTTAATTGTGACGCATAATGTCTCTCGTTTGCTGTTCATGTGCCGGTGATATCGGTGAAGTTCAAGTGGAATGCCGTGGATTTTGCAAGGCTATTTTTCACCCTCGCTGTTGCGGAATTGCTGCAGATGTGTTCGAGGAAGTCATGAAAAATCCTCAAGTCTTCTGGTTTTGTCCATCATGTACCACGTTGATGAAGGACATGCGGCTGAGAAACACTGTTCGTGCTGCTTATGAAGCCGGCCAAAATCAGGCTCTCAACTCGCACAGCGATATAATGCAGACCCTGAAATCAGAAATCATGGGTGAACTTAAGGATGAGATCAGATCTAGTTTTGCCAGACTTATCAACTCTAGCTCATTCACTCCGAAGTCCTCTAAACACGTTGGAATTAATTCACGGTTCACCAAGAGCCGTAGATTATTCAGCGCGACAGATGATGGAATTCCGAAAGTAAAGCAAGCGCTACTGCTCGGAACTGGAAGTACGCCCTCTCCATCAATCGACATTGCAACTGTTCATCCAACCCAGCCAAGATTTTGGTTGTATATATCACGCATTGCTAAAGATGTAACTACCGATCAAGTTTACTCGCTAGCGAAGAAACGCTTGGGTTCAGACGATATTCAAGTAATTCGCCTAGTTGCTAAAGGGAGAGATTTGAACACTTTATCGTTTATCTCATTCAAAATCGGGATGAGTATGGATTTGAAACACAAGGCATTGTCAACTTCTACATGGCCAAAAGGGGTTCTCTACCGAGAGTTCGCGGACAATAGATCAGGCGAAAATTTTTGGCGACCGGAACTTGTCCACGTTTCCGACGATCCGCTGAACTTTCCGATCGACGAAGTCATAGAAATGGATTAAGCAGCTATCAAATGTTCAACACACCGGGACGCACACTTGCCTCATGCTGTAAGGAAGTCTCTATCCCTCTCAATGCAGTCGAGCCCTTCCAGCCAGCGACCAGCAGTCGTCCCGGTCCTGCATTTGAGTTGGGAGACGAGATCTTCCGGATTCCTGATTCAGGCAAGTACCTTACTTTTTCGAGCTCTTCGTTTCCTGATTCGTTCATCATTTCCAGTCAACCTCCAATACGTCATCCACGTGTAATCGCTTCGAGTCTGACACCGGGACGCACATGTATTGATGTCTACAAGGAGACCCCTATCCCTCTCATCGCAGTCGAGCCTATACTGCCAGCGATCATCAGCCGTCCCGGTCCTGCGTTTGAACAGGGAGAAGGGGTCCTCCGAGCTCCTTTAGCAGGCGAGTATACCGTATATTCGAACAATCATTCTTCTGAGTCGAGTATTGTTTCCAGCCGACACTCTTCATTGCAATGTTGTTTTACTCCTGCTATCCGGACTCCGCAACACTCGATTGCTGTATGCTCCGAGTTGATCCAGGTTGGTGATCCCACGTATTCTTCGAGATTCCTTCAAGTTCCATCGTATGCATCTCCTCAACCGGGCCGCACTGTAACAAGTACTTTGGGAACTCCAAGCCCTTCCGACCCAGTCGAGGAAACCGCAGCCATCGTTCAACACAGCCGTCCCGGTCCTGTGGTCGGATGTGGTGCAGGAGTGTCCCAAGCTCTTCATCAAGGCGAGTTGAATAACATAGAAGCAATTGAACGTACTTCCCCTCATGCGATGAATTTCGGTTTTTCCAGCCAGCCTACATCTTCGTTGGTACAACGTACTCCAAGTGATCTATTGATATATTATCAAAACGCTGGTGGAATGAACAGTGATGTCAACAGATTTTTGTTGGCCACTTCAGACGACTGCTATGACATCATCGTACTGACTGAAACCTGGCTCGATACTCGTACTCTTTCAGGTCAAGTATTTGGTCCTGCTTATGAAGTGTTCCGTTGCGACCGTAGTCCGAGCAATAGTTTAAAATCCACTGGAGGTGGTGTCCTTGTGGCAGTAAAGAAGAAGCTGAAAGCCAGAACAATCGATGATGACTCGTGGGCTAGTGTCGAGCAACTGTGGGTTCGAATTGAGCTCTCCAACCGATACGTTTATCTATGTGGAATTTATATTCCTCCGGATCGTACTCGTGATATTGCTTTAATTGATACGCACATTCATTCGACCATGAGGGTGGTTGATATGACGAACGCTACTGATGAAATTATTGTATTCGGTGATTTCAATTTTCCTGGAATTTCTTGGCAATCGACCCAAAACGGTTTTCTTTATCCCGATCCAAATTGCACCTCCTTGCACGTCGGATCATCACGCCTTCTAGACAGTTACAATGCTGCTACGTTACGGCAAGTCAATGACGTAGTGAATGAAAACGGACGATGTTTAGATCTCTGCTTTGTTAGCACACAGGATGTTGCACCTTTAATAGCAATCGCCCCATCAGCTTTGGTTAAGAACGTTTCACATCACCCGCCGTTGGTTCTCCTGCTCGCCGATAGTGAACCATGTAAACCGCTAACCATATCTCCGGTTTCATACGATTTCAATAGAGCAAATCAACAGGGAATAGTTGAATTTTTAGCCTCTGTAAACTGGCTTGAGGTTCTTGATACGAATGACGTTGAAAATGCTGCCCTAACTTTTACGCATATCTTAGGGCATGTAATTGAAAGACATGTACCCAAAAAAGTCCATGGGACCGCTGGTCCACCTTGGCAAACTCAAGAGCTCCGTCGCCTCAAGACTTCCAAGAGAGCAGCCCTCAGGCTATACTCCAAGCATGGAACGCAGTCTCACCGTAATCACTATGTGAGTGTTAACAACAAATATAAAAGCACTAGCCGGCGTTGTTTCAGACGATATCAGCAGCACATTCAGCAAAATCTCAAAACCAAACCTAAATCATTTTGGCGGTACGTGAACCAACAACGAAAGGAATCCGGATTGCCTTCTACTGTGAAACTAGACGATGAAGTGGCCTCTGATAGAAATCAAGCTTGTCGGCTTTTTGCCAAAAAATTTTCTAGCGTTTTTTGTGACGAGATGTTATCAGAGGAGTATGTAGCACTTGCTGCTAGTAACGTTCCGTTGGTCATGGAGACATTGAACGCATTTAGTGTCGATGATGGTATGATTGCTAGAGCTGCCACCCAATTGAAATCTTCGATCAATCCCGGCCCCGATGGAATTCCTTCTTCCTTCGTGAAATCGTATATCGAGCAGTTGCTCTTACCTATCCGTCATGTGTTTGCTTTGTCCCTAACGAGTGGAACGTTCCCATCGGTTTGGAAGAATGCTATCATTTTTCCAGTTCACAAAAAAGGCGACCGCAAGGATGTTAGTAATTATCGTGGGATCTCGTCACTTTGTGCTATTTCAAAACTCTTTGAGTTAGTAGTAATGGAACCGCTAATAGCTCACTGTAAGCAGCTCATAAGTAATGAGCAACATGGTTTCATTCCTGGGAGATCTACTACCACCAATCTCTTGAGTCTTACATCCCACGTTTCTGATAGCTTCACTGAACGTGTTCAAACAGATGTTATTTATACGGATCTGACTGCTGCATTTGACAAGATCAACCATTTGATAACGATCGCAAAACTGGAAAGGCTCGGAATTTCCGGACTAATGCTACGTTGGTTTAAGTCCTACCTTACAGAGAGACAGCTGACGGTCGGACTGGAAGGACATTTTTCAGAAACATTCACGGCTACTTCTGGAATACCTCAAGGAAGTCATTTGGGTCCTGTGATCTTTTTGTTGTACTTTAACGATGTGAACTACGTAATTAAAGGGCCACGATTAAGCTATGCCGACGATTTAAAAATGTATCTCCGTGTCCGTTCCATCTGTGATGCTATAACTCTACAGAACGATTTGGATGCTTTTGCAGGATGGTGTAGTTTGAATCGCATGGTGGTGAATCCTGAAAAGTGTAATGTTATATCGTTCTCACGGAGAAAAGAGCCTGTCTATTTCAACTACCAGTTATTTGGAAAAATACTTCAACGAGTTGATCATGTGAAGGATTTAGGTGTCATTCTGGATGCCCAACTAACGTTCAAGCACCATATGTCCTACGTCATCGCGAAAGGTTCCAGGACTTTAGGATTTATCTTCCGTATTGCTAAGGAATTCACCGACGTATACTGCCTCAAGTCACTCTACTGTTCGCTTGTACGTGCGACTTTGGAATATTGTTCGACGGTTTGGCACCCACACTATCAGAACGGCGTTCAAAGGATTGAATCGGTGCAACGTCGTTTTATTCGTTTCGCACTCCGCCGACTTCCTTGGCGCGATCCACACCGATTACCTAGCTATCATAGTAGATGTCAATTGATCCATCTTGAGACGTTACAGTCACGCCGGGACATAAACAGAGCGATGATAGTTGCTGACCTGTTGCAAGGGAGAATCGACTGCCCCGCTATTCTTGGACAGGTAGATATAAGTGCTCGCCACCGGAATTTGCGAGCTAATTCTATGCTACGACCACCTCTACGACGAACTAATTTTGGACAAAATGTAGCTATAAATGGGCTGCAACGCGTATTCAACAGAGTAGCACCAGCGTTCGACTTTCATCTTCCAAGACATACAGTCCGCCGTAATTTTGCCGAAATACTTACTCGAAGAATTGTTTGATTTTTATTGTGTGCTTGTTTTTATATATCTTGACCTATTTTGTCGTAAATTTAAGTAACCACACATCATTGGGACTAATTGTCTGTTGGTGTAAACAAATAAACTACAGACATATGTAAGAGCAGCTTATTTTAAACGGTTATGCTACTTTTCCTCGATTGTTTATTCCCCAGATGTCGTTTCCCTGAACGCCAGTTTCCAGAATGCCAGTGCCCCGAACAACCCGTTTCCTCGAATAGCCTATTTCCAGAAAAGTTTATAGCACTTATAATTGTCATAACTTTTTGTGTTTCAAGGTGGTGAACGAACCGGTCAACTTTTATGTATCCTTCTTCACTTGATTGGCTGTTCTTTCGAAAAAAAAAACGAATTTAGTACTCTTCCATTTAATTCCACTAGAGTCTGTATTCTTTGACAGATACGCGTATTTCGTATTTAGACTAGTACACGACACTGAAGATGGCCTTACAGTTGAGGTCGAAATACGCGTATCTGTCAAAGGATACAAACTCTCGTGGAATTAAATGGTATAGTACTAAATTCGGTATTTTTTAACTACTTATAGGTATTCTACTAAACAGCTCGAAGATTTATTATCGGTTCTTTCGAGTTTCATCATTGGCATTTTTGGCAAGATGTATTTAGTCGAGGATGACGTAATAATCTATATTAACTTTTTTTTTTAATTGCTTATCATTCATTCTAGTTCAGCACCCAGTCCTTAAAAACTTTTCTTGCACCTGTTTGAATTGCATCACTTTTCGGGGAAACGGATCATTTGGAAGAGGCGGAAAAAGGATAATCAGAGAAACGACAGTGGCACAATCATGTTAAGTAGATGTAAAATTGTTAAACAGCATTTCCCCTTAAGATTTTGGTTGGGTCTGCCGATGAACAACGTAGACATTTATTTTGGATTTTCAAAACCACCTCCTTCCACCTTGATCTTTTGTCCGTACAAACGTTTTGAAATTTGTATGGGCCGTGGTCTTTGGCCAAACCATGCCCCCCCCCATAGATGACCAAGTGGTTTATGGATGGCCCCTTAGATGGAATACCTGAGACAAGGGAAGCAAACATTCGCTGTTTAAAAGGTTTTTTTTGAACTCAATTCCGATTTTATTCGCACGGGTAAAAATGTGTTCCTGAAACCACAAACCTTATTCATAAAATCATGAATAACCATATTCATAGCCATACAAAATCGGACCATGAATATTATGACTGATTCATGATTCCAGGAACAGATTGTTTTCCGTGTGCTTGCGATCCATAATAATGATTTTGACATTATAATATTTTGGGTGAATTGCCGTCTGTTTCCGGAATGCAAAGCTTTTGGGAATTCGAATCAATTTAGTAGGTAAATTTTTCAACGACAAAACAACTAAATAACCAAATTTATTTTTCCCACTCTTTAGAAACGTTTAAAAACGATTCTGGGGAATGTCGTATTCTGGGGAATGTCCCATTCTGGGGAATGGAATTCTGGGAAATGTCCCATTCTGGGGAATGGGTTTCTGGGGTACGTCATTCTGGGGCATGTCGTTCTGGGGTTTGACTTTCTGGGAAATGTCCTACAACCAATTCACTTTAAATTTACATGAACATGTAATATTCAAGCATTTTTAGTTGAAAATTGAATGTATGTTCATTTAATTTTACATAATGCTGTAACAACACACGAACTTGTTTTATTTTTACATTAGACTTTAGTTTATATCACATTGAAATTTAAATATGTTTTTCTGTGTAGGCAACGAGGTACGCCTACCATTGAAGTGTTAGTGTAGTATTAGCAGTTGCTGACTTGGCCCGCGCTTTCGACCTGTGCTGGTTGGACCTACACACGTGAACGATAGAATCTAGGTGAGCTTTGTTCGTAGTTGACAGCCGTATACTCACCCTGCATAACTATCGTGGGATTGCCATCATTTCATGCATTCTTTAAAGGCCGTTGAACTACCATAGTGAAAATGCATAAAGGTAACCACGTAGAGGCTCTTTACACTGATTTCAGTAAAACATTTGATAGGCTAGACATTTCAATGTTCATTTTTAAACTGGGTAAAAAAGGTATCGAGATAAAGCTTTTTAAATGAATTGAATCGTATTTAACTGACTGGCAGCAAATAGTAAGATTGAATGAAAAAAAAATCTAAACCAATTCAAGTCCAATCTGGTGTTTCTCAAAGCTACCACTTAGGACAACTCCTTTTCATTTTATACGTTAACGATGTATATTTTTTCTTTAAAAAAACTACGGATTCTTATATATACAGATGATATGCAATTGTTTTTAGAGATCATGAAATAGACGATTATGAAACATTTCATAATTTAACCTGGTGTTGTAAAAGTTTATTGAAGTTGAATGTCAAATGTAATCTAATAACTTAAAACAGAAAACGAAACACCCCGAATTTAACAAAAAGGTTGGGTAACCAAAATGTTCAAAAATGTGATAAAATTAGAGATCTATGAGTTTTGGATTCTAAAATAACTTTCGTTGAACATTACAACATAATAACTCATAAAGTGGGCAATCTGCTTAGCTTTATAAAACGTTTCGTATATCATTTTCAGGACCGTCATACGATCAAAACTTCGAGTATAGTAGTGTTGTCTGGTCTCCATATTTGAAATCACATGAAGAATGAATAGAGTCGATTCGAAAGCAGTTTTTACTTTACGCAGTCTACAAATTAGGATGGTCAGTATTTCCTCTTCAGTCATATAAAGAACGATGCATGTTGATGAACGTTCAGACATTAAAACAGCGACGGGAATATGCCATGGTCGCATTTGTTAACGATATCGGCTCATAACGTATGGACTCAACTGAGCTATTATCCAAATTAAACTTTTATTCTCCTCATCGGCAATTGCGTCACAGAAATTTGTTTACTTTAGATCGTTATCGTACAAACTTCGCTAAATTTAGTCCTATAAATCAAATGATGTCTGTTTATAATGAGCACTGCGAAATGATTGACCTAAGTATATCCCGTACCAAACTGAAATCATATTCCAACAAACTGAGAAATCCCAGAACATAAGAAATTATGTAACTATGTAGTCTACAAATGATTGACGAATCAATAAACAAAATCATTTGATGTCCATTCAATCACTTTGAAATAATGTGGCAACATCCTTTGAACCTCAAAATTAAAAAAAATGCAAAAGCCTTTTGACTGATCTATTGAAAAAAAAAAAACTCATGGTAATGAAAACTGGTATACCTACCCTACATATATTTTACTCGATGATTAAAATATATCTGTTGCAAAGATAGCAGCAAATTGTATAAAAATCATTTCCCACAGCACACAATCACATCTCAAATTTTGGCGATTTGAACTTAAATGAGAAAACTTATCAGGAAACGAGACATAATTAACTACAGGCGAGCCAAACAACGAGTGCAAACTCTCACGTCTTTCGATCCGTGCAGTGGCATAGCAACAAAATCAAATCAGCGCTGAAGCTCCCGTGCTGAAATTGTTAGCTGACGGTGAAGCAACAACGATAACTCACAATGGAGAAGGACCGTTCGTGAACTACGCACTACGATGGGGTGAGAGCGGGGCTTACTAAAATCATTTCCCTAGGGAAGTTTTTATTTTAATTGTGTGTGATTAAAAGCCATGAAAGATTTTTTAAGGTTTTCGTGATATATGAACAACCCCAAACGGTTTACCCTACAGAGACTAGATTCTGAGAGAAAAAAAAATGAGATATTGCATCGTGATGAGTCCAGGGAGGGGGAGTCAGTCGAAGATAAAACAAGAACCGAATCGAGAAAGAGAACACACAGCTCGAACGGAAAGTTTATCCACGAAAGCCAACAGCTATTTCATTTTGACGTGACAATTAAAAACTTTCGTTTAGTTTTTACGTGACAAAATGGCACTAATGTTTCCCGCTGGTTTGAGCGAATTGCACATATAACCTCTCTGTGCATGGATACATTCGGAAAGTGGAACGGCTCTGAGTATGTGGGCAGGATCAAATGGGACGAATTGCAATGACTGGAGGTCTGGAAAAAACCGCAGACTTTCTTCTCTCTGATAGACCCAGAGTGACATACATATACAATCATTTCCAGGAAAGTTTTTCCAAATGCGGAAGGATGGCCTCAATGTGGTAACCTGTCATTCGATTCCAAGTTGTGTCCATTTGTTCCACTCATGAAATGTATCACTTTTTTAAGTGACACCTAGGTCGGGATTTTCTGATAAATACGAGTTATTGCATAGAATTATTTTGGTTTTTCTCTAAATAAAATGTCTGTTCAAAGCATATTACCTTAATTATCTTTTGTTCTAGTGTTACATGTTGTGCGTGATAGTTGTGTATCAGATTATGGAACTTCGTATCATCTGATATGCAACCATCCAGTTTTTTTCCACGACTGCAATTCCAATTGCTTGATTAACACTTTTTAGGAAAACTGATTTCAGAAGCTCCCGTCTTTGAAAATCCTGGCTACGCTACCCAGTGAACACAAACTCGTATATGATAGTGCATAAGAGTACAAAAGTGGAGGCGATATACGTACATGCGCCATAAGGCTGCATGCAAGTTGTACGTATATCGCCTCCACCTTTGTACTCTTATATACCATCATATACGATGGTGTGTTTACTGGGTATAGTTGTGAAAAGAAAGTTTGTACGAAATTAGGCTTAAATCAAGCTTAGCCCCAGTAGAGAAACAATGTCAAACACAAGCAGCCGGATAATTGATGCAACAACATTTTTCCCCCAAGAACGTAAAATACAATCCTACAAAGATGACACAAAACGTGTATCAAACGGTGCTTCTAAGACAACAAACAATTTATCGTGGAAAATAAAGCCTTTGCACTTGAGAACGGGCACTTCTCCCCTCAGAAGCTACCTAGTCCACATGTTCCTTTTAACGAGCTAGAGACAATCTCGCTGAAGAAATGGAAATTCGAACAGTCTCACTGGTGGCATATTTCCTGACAAGGTAAAAAAGGTAGGTACAATCCGTCGTTAGAACAGAGCAGACGAAAATAAAGGAAAAAAGTCATGTTTGAAGGCATAGAACAGCAACGCTCATTATATGAAAATGATTATCATGGCAATGATAGGCTGCTCGAGGGCTTAGCGAGAAAAAAAGTAAGGTAACAGCGAAAAGAAGCAGAAGAACTGTACCTTGGGAGCGATTGCTTGAAATGACACCGGGGCAAAACTCTTACAACCAACCAACCAACGGCGAATGGGGACTGTGGATAAACAATCTTTATTTTTAATTTATAAATGTTGTTTTAATGATGTTGGGTGCAATTTTCCCCGAGCCTTAGCAGCTGTGATGGCTGCGTAGAAGAAAAAAAAAACTCACTTTACCACACCCATAACACAACAATACCGCCAGCAAGAATTATGAGTAAACTTTAGATTGGAATGAGAGCAAGTTTGAAGGAAACTGAACTTCTGCAAAGCGATTCTCAAGGATTTTACGGTAGAGGAAGGTTCCTCTTTGACTACTTCATGACTGTATGTTCCCATTGAAATTAGGCCTTGGTCCATTCAACATGATGTTCTTATGAGTGTTTTTTTGGGGCCCAAATACTTAGCCGTAGCGGGCAACACAAAGCTTTTGAGCTAGTCAGTTTCGAGGAGCTTTTTAGGGCATAGATCAGTGATTCCCAACCTATTTAAAGCTGGAACCCCCTTTGAAGTTCTACAAACAACCCGCGGACCCCCAGAATGTTCTTGGCAGTAAATCTTTTAAATAGTCCAATAATGAACTTCCACAGAAAATTTCGGCAAATCCTACAAAATTAATGCATAGTAAGTAAGAAACAGAACTACTAAAGAACCTCCATGGTTCAGTTTGGATTTTACATTGGAGATTTTTACGGTCAAATTGTCTGAAATTCAGCAGGACGATGTAGTCATATACAGGACAAATTATTGCAAAATATGAGTTCACTTGCTTTAAGAGGTATCCTTTGTCGGAGTGAATCAAAAGTGTCGAGTATAAGATACGACTCCTTTCTTGGGAATACAGTGAGAATTGTCTCGGAGATCGTACATAAAATTATTGATGAGGAATGTCTCAGGAATCAATTCAGAGGATTTTGCAAGATTTAAAAAAATTGCTCAATTATTTCCCAAGGATTTTGCTTACCCGATATATAAAAAAATACTGCCAGATATCCATCCTTTGCCAGTTATTTTCAGTCGGAAGAATTTGTTTAAATTTCATCAGGAATTTTCCAAAACAAAATTTTCAAGAAATTTCTCAGAAGTCTAGAAAACATCACTATTACAGATATCAGCCGGAAATCTAAACCAACATCTTTAAGACATATTCAAAAGAAGTCTGTGCATCAGTGAAGAATTTCAAATTTCTTTAGATAATTCAGCCGATAACTGACATGATTCTAGGCATTTTGAAAAATCTTCCCATGAAGCTTGCAAAACATAGCTGGCAAGGATTAAGCCGTTAATGTTACATAAATTTTCTACAAATTTTTTTAAGGAACGATCTCAGAGTTTCAATTACATGCCTACTGCAAAAAAAAATAACCAGTATAGGAAAGGCTGCCCGCAGAATAATAATACCTGGGTTTTAATCTCTTATTGTCAGAAAGCAAAATTTATTGTGTCAGATTTTGTACAATAAAAAAAAAGTAATATAAAGGTTAATCACAAATGTTCAACTCGGTAATAATACTTTCTTGTAACAAACAACGAGAGAAAAACAATTCATCATGAAAAAACGACATTTATTTTCAATGGCTTCGTGGGCCCCCTGAAAAGCCGTCACGGCCCTAGGGGTCCGCGGACCACCGGTTGAGAAACCCTGGCATAGAGTATCTCTCTGCTTGTTACACAATTTTTAATATGTAATGGACCAAAGAAGGTTATCAGCTAAAAACAGTGATAATTTTCATACGAATATTAAGCTAAAAAGTAAACTCTGTTCCAGTTAGGAAGTAATGCCGGAGAGATGAAAACAAGAAGGACAATAAGAAGAAGCCACGAGAACATCAAGCTTTATCGAGTTATTTAATTGCAACCAGATATTGGACATTTAACGATCCTTTTCAAAATACATCAAGTATTTCCATATATTCAGAACTAGATAGAATAAAATAAATACTACTCAAATGATACTAAAGGCCGAAATGCCAACTTAGTATGAGAAACTTATGTACTTCATTATGTCCACTACTTCATCTTATCCTTTCTAGGGTTATGTTCCAACTGGGATAAAGTCTGGTTCTCAGCTTAGGGGTCATGTACAAATTACGTCACGCTCCGAGGGGGGGGGGGTCAAGCCAAACGTGAAAAATTTCGGAGGACTCATACAAAAACATGACAAAGGGGGGGGGAGGCTGTCACAAAAGTTGAAATTTAGCGTGACATAATTTGTGTACCATCCCTTAGTTTTCTTAAGAGCACTTCCATAGTGTTTAACTGAAAGCATTTATACTGATTCACCTTTTTTGCATGTGTTTGTCATGTGGAATAGGCTGGCCCTTAAATAAAAAAGTTGTAAAACTTAACGGGGCACCCCCTAGATGCGTCAAGTAAGAAAAAAGCTCTCTCAAAATTTCAACTCAATTGGTTGCTCCATCAGCTGGCGCATTTAATTTGAAGTTTGTATGGGATATTCGACTCAAATATATTGAAAATTGTCCATATGTCACTGGTTCGTTCCGTTTACTAGTTTATTGCGTTCAATTGAGCCCAGAATGATAAATACACTAGTTGATACCCTAATGAGCGTAATTCCAGAAGGTTGTATCTGTATTTAATCTAATTTTCATTACCCTTTCAGTTGTTGAAAGTTAGGCTTAGTTCAGCACTTCCGTACAATCACTTATATGCATGCGCCTTGGGCAGCAACTCGCCCAGCGTCATAGGTGGCTATGATGTGCTTAGTGACTATCACCAAGCTATGGTGAAGAAATACAAAGCAGTATTGCATGATCTACTTTAGATAAGTAAAACACCAACTTTCTCAATTCTAATCATAATACAACCTTCTACAATATTGTTCGTTATTATTTCAAGTAGTGTTTTTGACATTCTGGGTTCAATTGAACGCGATCAACAATTTTCCTGACCAAACAGGAGATTATGTGCTGTTTCCCATCTGTTTGAGCTGAAGATCCCATGTTAAATTCATTTCAATTGTGCTAGCTCATGGAACGACCAACTGAGCTGAAATTTTCAGGAAGTCTTCATCTAACCCTAAGGAATAATCCTGAGAGGTGCCCTGTGGAATTATACAACTTTATTTTTCTCGCATACTGAGATAGGCCAGTACGAAGATACTCTTTGTCCTGGGAAGTCGAGAATGTTTACATTTCGAAAAAATCCTCGACTGGTGGGAATCGAACCCACGACCCTCAGCTTGGGATTGTTGAATTGCTGCGCGTTTACCGCTACGACTATCTGGGCCACTGTCCACTACTTCTATATATCAATATATCTTCCAAAATTTTAGCAGTTGCTTTGCATTCAGAGTTTATTACATTTCTTTTATTAATTATCGAAATGCTTTTGGATCGTTCGAAATACGGAGAGCAGGCGTTGCACCAGTTCAGCCACCTTCAGTGAGTGCAAAAGTTGATCCCGAACATCTCCGAAGCACATACGTCCCCAATGTGCCGTTTGAAAGAACATCACAAACAGTCATTGCCATCAACAAAATTACAGCCAAACTGTTTTTCTGTTGGATTGGAATTTTTCGATCTACGTTGCCCGTGTTTCGACCTTAGTGTGTTGCTTGCTTTCATTTGCAACGCAAAAACCACACTTCTGCAGCGAATGAAAAAAAAATCGTTAGTTACATTGAATTCACTTTCTCGTTTCGTTGCATTTTATTTTACTCTGCGATAAATAATGACATATGAAACCCGATAAGAAATGGGTCTTCTAATAAATATCAAATTCATCGGAACATAAGTTTTTTAATCATATGAAATTTGATTTGATGAAGTCCCTCAAATTAATCAAAGTAACTTATAGTTATAAGCCTCGTATTATTCCATTAAAAACTGCGTAGCCATTGTTGGATTACAATACTCGAATCTCTAGAGCATCTAGATTACTTCTACAGCTACTCGATTATGAAGACCATCCAGCAATTTCCAACTATCCTCTATACATGTACACGACTCAATTGTTACCAAGTTGTGCGCTGTTTTGTATTCTTTATTTTGACGAGTCAGTGCATACAAGGCTACATTTCGGACAAGACGTACTACCGAGCGCGATCATTTTATTTCTGTTTTTATTTCGTCTACAATAAGTTTGTGAAACAATTTACCTTAAGATTAAATCTAGTTTAAGAATAAATCGTGTTTTGTTCAAGTGTTTGTTTAAATAGTTAAGTGGACTTTAATAAATACAAGCTAAAATTCCCTACGCGATAAGTGCTGGATTGATCGAACGAAGAAAGAAGATTTAGTTTATTACGATGCTGAATTTGTTCCACTGATCTCCTTGAGTAATCGAACATGGTCCTTCGAACAGGATAGGGCGTCGATTGTATTTCGCCTAAATCAGCACCTTTTCCAAATACGGCCATCCAAACCCATTAACATTGGAACGGCAACGCGCCATTGGATTCGCAAATAGTAATAACAATACAAGGCATATTCCATGCCTCACCCAGGTGAGTGCGGTTCCATTCCACTTTAATAGAATGAACTTTTCTACCTGATCGTTTTGTTTTGCGCATGTTCTGATCGAGTAATCAACACGTATGGGCCTGGCGAAGTGCAACCGAGGATTTATGGATTGCCGAGTTGAAACTACCCCACCGTAGATCACGAAATCCGTCTATAACCTTTGAAGTCCGGTCAGTAACCTTCTGACATCCACTCATTCATCGCCAGCTTTACGACCTGCCATCTTGTACATCCAACTCTGATGCAGACATCCATTGCAGAGAGAAGATAAAGCACCAATTTGATTAAAATAATACAAGGCATAAATTGCCTGCAACCAGGTAATTGAGGTTCCATTTAATATATCCCGTATTGCGCGGTCTACGCGGATCTTCTGGTTTTAGAACAATCTTTCGTAATGTCGGCAGCTGAGCGGAAGCTACGCGGTTTAAAGAACCGTAAACGCAGCATCATCTCATCGTTTGCTGCCATCAAAACGTACGTTGCTGGGTATCAAGCCGAAAGAGATAAATGCGAGGTCCCGGTCCGCTTGGAGAATTTGGTAGCCTTATGGAATGAATGAAATGGTCCTCCGGAAATCTAGGGGGTTGGTGTCAGGCCCTGCAAGCCAACCGTAAAAACACATCAGCACAGGAACGTCAACGAGAGAATACGGGCCGGAACAATCGGCAAAGACCACAGCGACGAAAATGGACTAGCGATTGGAAACTCGGTACGTGGAACTGCAAATCTCTCAACTTCATTGGATGTACTCGCATACTCTCCGATGTACTGAAGACCCGCGGTTTCGACATCGTAGCGCTGCAGGAGGTGTGCTGGACAGGAGCATTGGTGCGAACGTTTAGAGGTAATCATACCATCTACCAGAGCTGCGGCAACACACGTGAGCTGGGAACAGCTTTCATAGTGATGGGTGATATGCAAAGGCGCGTGATCGGGTGGTGGCCGATCAATGAACGAATGTGCATGTTAAGAATCAAAGGCCGATTCTTTAACTTCAGCATAATCAACGTGCATAGCCCACACTCCGGAAGCACTGATGATGACAAGGACGCATTTTACGCGCAGTACGCGAGTACGACCGCTGCCCAAGCCACGACGTCAAGATCATCATAGGAGATTTGAACGCTCAAGTTGGCCAGGAGGAGGAGTTTAGACCGACGATTGGAAAGTTCAGCGCCCACCGGCTGACGAACGAGAACGGCCTACGACTGATAGATTTTGCCGCCTCCAAGAACATGGCCATTCGTAGCACCTATTTCCAGCACAGCCTCCCGTATCGGTACACCTGGAGATCACCTCAGCAGACAGAATCGCAAATCGACCACGTTTTGATCGATGGACGGCACTTCTCCGACATAACCGACGTTAGAACCTATCGTGGCGCCAACATTGACTCCGACCACTACCTGGTGATGGTGAAACTGCGCCCAAAACTATCCGTCATCAACAATGTACGGTACCGACGCCCGCCCCGGTACAATCTCGAGCGGCTGAAACAACCGGATGTCGCCAATGCGTACGCGCAGCATCTTGAGGCAGCGTTGCCGGATGAGGGCGAGCTCGATAGGGCCCCTCTTGAGGACTGCTGGATGACAGTCAAAGCAGCCATTAACGACGCTGCCGAAAGCGTTGTCGGATATGTGGAACGGAGCTCAAGAAACGATTGGTTCGACGAGGAGTGGCAGGAGGTTTTAGAGGAGAAGAATGCAGCGCGGGCTGCAATGCTGCAGCATGGTACGCGGCAAAACGTGGAACGATACAGACTGAAGCGGAAACAGCAAACCCGCCTATTCCGGGACAAAAAGCGCCGCCTGGAAGAGGTGGAATGCCAAGAGATGGAGTTGCTGTACCGTTCTCAAGAAACGCGGAAGTTCTATCAGAAGCTCAACACATCCCGCAAAGGCTTCGTGCCGCGAGCTGAGATGTGCCGGGATAAGGATGGGAGCTTCTTGACGGACGGACGCGAGGTGATCGAAAGGTGGAAGCAGCACTACGATGAACACCTGAATGGCGCAGAGAACACAGGCACAGAAGGTCAGGACAGCGAAGGCGATGGCTACGTCAGCACAGCGGACAGCGGAAATCAACCAGCTCCCACGATGGGGGAAGTTAAGGATGCCATTCAACAGCTCAAGAACAACAAAGCCGCTGGCAAGGATGGTATCGGAGCCGAACTCATCAAGATGGGCCCGGACAGGTTGGCCGCTTGTCTGCATCGGCTGATAGTCAGAATCTGGGAAACGGAACAGCTACCGGAGGAGTGGAAGCAAGGCGTTATATGCCCTATCTACAAAAAGGGCGACAAACTGGAATGTGAAAATTATCGTGCAATCACCATCCTAAACGCCGCCTATAAAGTGCTATCCCAGATTCTCTTCCGTCGTCTATCACCTATAGCAAACGAGTTCGTGGGAAGTTATCAAGCAGGTTTCATCGACGGCCGCTCGACAACGGACCAGATCTTTTCCGTGCGGCAAATCCTCCAGAAATGCCGTGAGTACCAGGTCCCTACGCACCATTTGTTCATCGATTTCAAGGCGGCATACGATAGTATCGACCGCATAGAGCTATGGAAAATCATGGACGAGAACAGCTCTCCAGGGAAGCTCACAAGATTGATCAGAGCAACGATGGACGGTGTGCAAAACTGCGTGAAGATCTCGGGCGAACACTCCAGTTCGTTCGAGTCTCGGCGGGGACTACGACAGGGCGACGGACTTTCGTGCCTGTTGTTCAATATTGCGCTTGAAGGTGTCATGCGGAGAGCCGGACTTAACAGTCGAGGCACGATTTTCACGAGATCCGGACAATTTGTTTGCTTCGCGGACGACATGGATATAATTGGGAGAAAATTTGAAACGGTGGCAGATTTGTTCACCCGCCTAAAACGCGAAGCAACAAGAGTCGGGCTAATGGTGAATGCGTCGAAAACAAAGTACATGCTGGTTGGCGGAACTGAGCGCGACAGGGCCCGCCTAGGAAGCAGTGTTACGATAGACGGGGATACCTTCGAGGTGGTGGACGAGTTCGTCTACCTCGGATCCTTGTTGACGGCTGACAACAATGTTAGTCGGGAAATACGAAGGCGCATCATCAGCGGAAGTCGTGCCTACTATGGGCTCCAGAAGAAATTGCGGTCAAGAAAGATTCACCCCCGCACCAAATGCACGATGTACAAAACGCTCATAATACCGGTAGTCCTCTATGGGCATGAGGCGTGGACTATGCTCGAGGAGGACTTGCAAGCTCTTGGGGTTTTCGAACGCCGAGTGCTAAGGACGATCTTCGGCGGCGTGCAGGAGAACGGCGTGTGGCGGCGAAGGATTAACCACGAGCTCGCTCAACTCTACGGCGAACCCAGTATCGTGAAGGTAGCTAAAGCTGGAAGGATACGCTGGGCAGGGCATGTTGCAAGAATGCCGGACAACAACCCTGTAAAGATGGTGTTCGCCACGAATCCGGTCGGAACAAGAAGGCGTGGGGCGCAGCGAGCTAGGTGGATTGACCAGGTACACCAGGACCTGGAGAGCGTGGGTCACAGTCGAGGATGGAGAGAAGCGGCCATGAACCGAGGGAATTGGCGAAATATTGTTGGCGAGGCTTTATCAAGATAATTGATGTAAAGCCAAATAAGTAAGTAAGTATGGAATGAATTAAACGAAGTTCAGACGGAATTAGAAACGCTAGAAGAATCGGAAGAACTGCTAGATAGTTATCTCAAGGAGCGCACCGAGTTTGAGCGAGCTTACTATCGTATGAAAGGTACACTTTTGGTGCTTAATCAACCACTGTTGGAAGCACAAAATGCAACTACACGTCAAGAAGAATCGAACCAACTATCCAATATTAAGCTCCCAGACATTAAGCTACCCATCTTTAGCGGCAATTTTGAAGACTGGCTAAATTTTCATGATTTATTCATCTCTCTGGTTCATTATTTGAGATCGTCACTGTCTGGCGAAGCACTAAAATTGATTCAAACCATCCCGATTAGTAATGAGCAATACTCGGTCGCATGGAATCTGTTGGTTTCTCATTTTCAAAATACCAGACGACTCAAGCGCACTTACGTACAGTCCTTATTTGATTTTCCAAGCATGCAGCGTGAGACAGCTTCGGAACTACACACACTTTTGGAAAAGTTTCAGACAAGTGTTAAGGTTCTTAAGCAGTTAGGAGAAAAAACAGACCACTGGGATGTATTGCTCATATATTTGCTGAGCTCTCGATTAGATGCAATAACCAGGCGGGACTGGGAAGAACATTCGGAAACGAACAACGCAACAAAGTTTCAGCAGCTCATCGACTTCTTGCAGCATCGAGTCAATGTCCTCGAAACTGTCTCTAACATTTCAGCTGATGTACCATCAGTGGTCAAAAGGAGTAACTTTTCACGCTCTAGCAGCTACGGTGCCGTTCACCAAACAGCTCGTGCATGCCCAGCGTGTTCTGACCAGCATTTGCTTTACCAATGTGAGACATTTTCGGACATGACAATCAATGAAAAGGAAAGCCTAGTATGAAGTAACAATCTGTGTAGAAACTGTCTTCGATGGGGTCACATGGCTAGGAATTGTGCTTCGGAAAGCAGCTGTCGGTTTTGCAGTGGGCGACATCATACACAGTTATGTACCATATCAGAACCAGAAGGAGCATCTAGTGGAACGGCTGGCAATCCATCTACAGTATACAGTGGAATTACGAGCTGCCCGAGTGTAACAAACAATCAGGTGTTCCTAGCAACAGCAAACATCATATTGGTCGATGACAATGGCAACGAGCATCAAGCGAGGGCCTTGCTTGATTCCGGCAGTGAATGTAACTTTGCAACTGAGTCAATAATTAAACGAATGCGTGTCCAACGTGTTCCGGCAAACTTACCGATAGCAGGAATCGGTCAATCTACTACAAAAGTTCACTGGAAATTTCGATCTACTGTGAACTCTCGAGTCACCGACTATACCACATCAATTGATGCATGCATTCTCCCCAGCGTAACAGTAAACTTGCCATCTCGCTCCGTCAATGTATCAGACTGGCAAATCCCGACCGGTATTCATTTAGCTGATCCAACTTTTCACCGAACCGGACCAATCGATATAGTACTAGGAGCTGAATAATTCTTTGATGTCTTCAATGTCGCTGGTCGTATCCCGTTGGGTAATTCATTACCTACACTAGTAAACTTGGTTTTTGGCTGGGTAATTAGTGGCTCAGCTAGCCAAGGAGCTACAACCTCATCCGCTGTGTGCAATTTTTATTCAGTTACAAACTCTGAACGATTCACAAAAAGCCAACCACGATGTCATCAATCAACGCACATTCAGCAACCTCAACGGTCACGAGTTTTCCATTCTTCAAGTTTTCATCTCGTTCAACACCAACTTGCTCTGGCCAAGGATCGTCACCGCATATCTTCACACTATAACGATAAAAATGCAAGGCCCTAGATTTGAAGGGGCTTAGGTAAGCACCTCTCCAATACTCCTATCGTATCAAAACCAGGCTACCGGTCTTATTCTTTGTTACATGTCTATTGGTACTACGACACCATTCTTCGCCCGCCGAGGATTAGCCTGGGAAATCTGCATAGCAAAACGACCTCAACAAAACTACGGTTTCAACAGCCGGGCGCTACTTGGAATCATCGAGCACTTCAGAAATAGTTATTTCAGCGGGGGGCAGAATGTTGGATTACAATACTCGAATCTCTAGAGCATCTAGATTACTTCTACAGCTACTCGATTATGAAGACCATCCAGCAATTTCCAACTATCCTCTATACATGTACACGACTCAATTGTTACCAAGTTGTGCGCTGTTTTGTATTCTTTATTATGACGAGTCAGTGCATACAAGGCTACATTTCGGACAAGACGTACTACCGAGCGCGATCATTTTATTTCTGTTTTTATTTCGTCTACAATAAGTTTGTGAAACAATTTACCTTAAGATTAAATCTAGTTTAAGAATAAATCGTGTTTTGTTCAAGTGTTTGTTTAAATAGTTAAGTGGACTTTAATAAATACAAGCTAAAATTCCCTACGTGATAAGTGCTAGATTGATCGAACGAAGAAAGAAGATTTAGTTTATTACGATGCTGAATTTGTTCCACTGATCTCCTTGAGTAATCGAACAGCCATTATATCGGAATGATTAAGAGTTACAGATTAAAGTTTATATTAATAAAATATTACTGTCAATATCATGGGGTGTTGTACAGAGTGGTCCAGGTCGCGTACCTGCTGGAATAAAATAGACCCATTGGTGTGGTCCTTAGCATCTTGCCCAGCATCTCCCATCCCTACTTCCTCGTGGTACTGTCCGGAGTACGAGGAACCTTAGGGAAGATCGGGTAACCAAACCCGGTGGGAACTTGCTTTTGATTTTGCTTCTTCAAACCTGGAGCGTCTGTACTCCATGTTAGGAGCGGCTCACAACAGCGTCTGCTCCCCATGTCAGGAGCGGCTGATCATCGTTCGAGTACCAGAGAAGGACTCTAAGCTGAACTTCGCACTGTGGCCCTCTGAACATTTAAGGGGAATGGTCCTCCAGAAATCTAGGGGGTTGGTGTCAGGCCCTGCAAGCTGTTCGCAACTATAGCTTCGAAAATGAAGGTCAAGTCTGTGAATTTAACCCTGTATCCCGAAGCTCATTTCCCACCCGTCTTATGTATTCGCAATGTCTAAACCTTGTGCAAGTGTGAGTGTGTGAATGCATCGACCATCCTTTAGCAGTCAACCGACCGGCGATGCGTGTTGCGACAGCGAAGCTTCCAGAATATCCTCGCCGAGTCGGAGCGATCATCGTCATCATCATCATCGTCGCCGCAACAGCAGCAGCGTACCCCACTACAGAAGAGAAAGAACATTCTAGACTTGTTCAAATTTGCTATAAATATCGATGTGTTTCCCAATGCAAGTTAGTTACAGTTCACATTCCGAAAAGTTAACATCGCGAATAAATCGAAGTGCAAATAGTTTACTCGTGACTTTCCTTCTCCAGCCGAACCAAATGGTAATTTTCAAGACCAAAGAGTTGTTTGGAAATATTTTCTTGCGAGGTTGAGCTATCACCCATCGAGGCAACCTTCAACCGAAGGTTCCGCCATTCCCTCCAATGCATTGGTCGGAAAAAAATAAAGTTTGGCCAAAGCTAGTTTTATCGCCCTAATCTATGAAATAACTTGAGAAATAAATTTTTTTTTGGTTGAAAATGTTATCAAACTGGGCTGAAAGCACAAGTTTTGTTTGTATTTGACCGAGTTTGATCAAAATGTGTATGAACAGTGGTTAAATATATTTTAAATACACTTTGTGTGAAAAATATCGTCAAAATATATGTAAATTAGTGAGTTATTCAAAAATCTCTAACTAGCATATCAGCAAATTTCTGCAAAAAAAAAAATAAACGTTTTTTGTAAGATCTAAGGATGCTTTTTGATGTGCAGTATTTGAAATGGCGGCGACATGACGCGACAAGAGTTGTTTTTCATGTTCAAAATCATCAAAATTACTAAAGTGTTTTTTTAAAGTTTTTTTATTGTTACATTTTTTCAATTTTTTGACTTCAGTTGATTTGCCGTCATAAAAGTAATAAAAATTAAAATTTTATTTCAATTTCAATTGAGGATCATAATAATACAATACATGAGGTATATTTTAAAACGATAAAAAACAAAAAAATTCAAAAAAGTTTTGGTAGTTTTGGCCACCACAAGTCAACCGTAAACAATAACTAGCACAGGAACGTCAACAGAATAATCGGCACAATCGGCATAGACCAATGCGACGAAAAAGGACTAACGATTGGAAACTCGGTACGTGGAACTGTAAATCCCTCAACTTCATCAGAAGCACCCGCATACTCTGCGATACATTGAAGGACCGCAAGTTCGACAA
Source organism: Aedes aegypti (assembly GCF_002204515.2). Classification (NCBI taxonomy): domain Eukaryota; kingdom Metazoa; phylum Arthropoda; class Insecta; order Diptera; family Culicidae; genus Aedes; species Aedes aegypti. The sequence goes on along the minus strand of NC_035109.1, from coordinate 207,798,043 downwards.
CGTACCGCTGCAGGAGGTTTGTTGGAAGGGTTCAATGGTGCGAACGTTTAAAGGTAATCATACCATCTACCAGAGCTGCGGCAACACACACAAGCTGGGAACAGATTTCATTCAACATCATAGGAGGTTTGCAAGGAGGAGGAGTTCAGACCGACGATTGGAAAGTTCAGTGCCTTCCGGCTGACGAACGGGAACGGCCTTCGACTGAAAGATTTTGCCGCCTTCAAGAATATGGCAATTCGTAGCACCTATTTCCAAAATAGCCTTCCGTACCGATACACTTCTCCGACATTATCGACGTCAGGACCCATCGTGGCGCTAACATCGACTCCGACCACTACCTGGTAATGGTAAAGCTACGCCCAAAACTCTCCGTCGTTAACAACCTACAGTACCGACGCCCGCCTCGGTATGACCTAGAGCGACTGAAGCAGCCGTATGTAGCCACAGCATACGCGCAGCATCTCGAACAAACGTTGCCGGAAGAGGATTCGCTCGCCGAAACTCCTCTCGAGGACTGTTGTAGTACAATAAAAGCACGCCATCAACGTCGCAGACGAGAACATTGTTCGGTACGCTGAACGGAGTCGACGGAACTATTGGTTCGAATAGGAGTGTAGAATGATTTTGTAGGAGAAGAACGCAGCGCGGGCAGTAATGCTGCAGCAAGGTACTCGTCAGAACGTGGAACGTTATAAACAGCAGCGGAAGCATCAGACCCGCCGGTTCAGGAAAAAAATAGCGCCACATGGAGGAGACGGTGGCGTCAATTGAATTCCGGTTGTATTTCGGCCGACCACTAACTCTGTTGTTCGTGCGACTACAAGTCCTATCCGTTATTCATATGAATAGAAGTGCAATTCTTACTATGTAGTTCCGATCGATCACGAAAGAGCATTTTTTGACATGCACAGTCAGTTTATGCTATACTATGATATGCTATTTTGATATTGAAAGAGTCAAAATCCGTTTTATTTAATTTTCGTATATTATTTTTGCGTCTTCCTCTTGAAGTTTAAAATTTTCTCGATCATTTTACCACATAATCGATAACGTCTTCAGTTAGCTAAGCAAAAAAGATAATCGATCCCTTTGTTACTATTGAATGCCCTATTTGAATAATAACTTTGTAATCTCATTCAATTCTCGCAATCAGTATCATACAGGCATAACTGCAGTGATCGATTTCTCTTTATCGATTATTACTTGGCTGGGTGACTATTCTCGATTGTTTTTTTTCGATTCCATAGTCTTGTCCATCGCCATGCTGCGTCCTAAAATGTTACGAAATTCGATTGAACTTCGTACACAGATTCAAAAAAAAAAATGACGAAGAGAAATCGATCATTGCAGATACGCCTTGTATGATACTGAACGCGAGAATTGTATTATTTTTGGTTTCCATTTGAAATGATGATTTAACAGTGAACACACAATACACAAAGAATGTAAAACGAACTGAACTGATATGATATTAGTATTAAGCAAATAGTTGATTTGACCGATCGATCAAATAGGTTAAGTTAATTTAAGTAAATTGAAAACTTTTTTTTTCTCTTATAAGCAGCTGAAATCAACTCATCTGTAAAAAAAATCTGAACTGCTACGGAAAATAAAATACCATGTTGTTAACCAAATATTAGTTAAAGCTTAATTTTGTTTTACCAAATTAGAATAATAGTGTTGAAGAACACCTAGATATAAGAAATGAATGTAATGTTCGGAATGACAATAATAAAGAATAAATAAAAAACTGCGAGTTCTTTTTGAATCGAAGACCGGTCTCCAAAGTTGTGCTTTACGGGCTATGAGTGAAACCACATAATTGCTCTATATTTGACATAATCATTAAAATGAACCTATATATTTAATTTTAATTAGTCGATAGCACACTTTTCAGACCAAACCCATCAAATTACACGACTACGGTTTTGACGATATCTTCAGCTTAAGGTGAAGATGAATCGATGCCAACGTTCAAATTTTCAAGAGCACGGATCTGGAGATCCGATTAAGCAGCCGTCACTAGCTGGTGGTGACCAATCGATTGGGTTTGCCAAAGGACGAAGCCTGCGTGTCATCTGTAGTCGATTGCAAAAAAGTTTGGATATTTTTTCTTCATACTTGCAAAAATGGAAGATTTCTCCTAATGCTTCCAAAACTCAACTAATAATATTCCCACATAAACCAAAAGCTCTTTATTTGAAACCTTCAAGTAGACATGTTGTCACGATGAGAGGGGTTCCAATAAATTGGTCAGATGAAGTTAAGTATCTAGGGCTCATGCTAGATAAGAATTTAACTTTCAAAAATCACATTGAGGGCATTCAAGCCAAATGTAATAAATATGTAGAATGTCTCTATCCCCTTATTAATAGAAAATCAAAACTTTGTCTTAAGAACAAGCTTTTGATTTTCAAACAAATTTTCAGGCCAGCCATGTTGTATGCTGTACCAATATGGACTAGCTGTTGTAATACCAGGAAGAAAGCTCTGCAGAGAATTCAAAATAAAATTTTGAAAATGATTCTGAGGCTTCCTCCCTGGTATAGTACCAATGAGTTACATAGAATATCCAATGTTGAAACATTGGAACAAATGTCAAATAAAATAATAAATAATTTCAGGCAAAAATTGTTACAATCTTCTATTGCCACGATTAATGCGTTATATGTTTAGGTTAAGTTAGGCGTTTTTTTTTCTCTTATAAATAGGTGAAATCTACTCATCTGTAAAAAATCTGAACTGCTACGGCAGATGAAATGTAATATGTTGTTAACAAAATATTAATTAAACCTTAAATTTGTTTTACCAAATTAGGATGATAGTGTTGTCTAATAACACAGAACACCTAGATATAAGAAATGAATGTAATGTTTGGAATGATACTAATAAAGAAATTAAAAAAAACGATTGGGTTTTCAGCTCTAATGGATGTTTGGTTCTCCAGATCCGTGCTCTTGAAAATTTGAACTTTGGTTTCGATTCATCTTCACCTTGAGCTTCATGACATGACTAGTTTCCATTGGAGTTTGTCCCACCTTTTATACTTATTTCTACTTTTCATAATTGAAGGACTTTACTTGATATACATATTTGTCCAGTTCTCTCCATAATGGTTTCTTTATTGACATAAGAGCTTATTGATAAGCTATTGAATTTTAATAATTTTGCGTGTTTTATCAGTAAGATATCAAGTATATTTCAAGACTCTAACAGTCCGATTATTTATAAACTTTTATTTTTGAAATTTTACGTTTTATTACGTAAGCAGAACAAACATAGATTTTGCCCAGATTGCAAGAAAAATCTCACCAGAGAAGAACTTTTCCAGAACCCGGAATCCACTGTCTCCAGATTTGCAATACAAAGTAATTTTCGCTAGGTTAGCTGAATCCCTAATGTCATACCAACATTCGGGTTGCGTTACTTTTCCTCGAATGTTAGCTCTCCAAATACCCATTTCCTCGTATAGTCCATTTCCCCTAAAAGCTTTTGGTACTCATTATTGTCATAACTTCATACGTTTCAAAATGATGATCAAAAGGGTTATTTGGGGAACTGGCTTTTAGGGAAATCACATTCGGGAAAAAGTATCACAATCCAACATTCGAATAGTTTTTCCTACTCTTGTTCGGGTACTTGCTCCAGTACTGGGAATTATGTATAATCGCAAATTGTTTTCATTAACTGAAATGTACACATAAAAGTTGTGCATAATGTTGCAACTGCAGTTTCGCTTGATTTGTGAGCTACACTAGCGGTTGCGAATTGGGGCACGGGGCATTTGTTCTGCAGCAGCCAACCATCCAAAGAGTCGGTCGGATTCGGTGGCTATGGACAAACAGAAGAAGAACATCCCGGCATCTGAGTTGAGTTGAGTGCGAGGGCGAAAACTGGCAATGGCACACTCGGAATGACTTTGGTGCAGCTGCAGTGGGAAAATTCCGTGCTCTGGATGGCCGTTGCTTAGCGGAAACGAGATCCAGCAGTCATTTGAGCGTGTTTTTATGCTGCCACTCGCTGGAAAATTGTTTACTCTAACAAAGGTTACCGGCCTCGAAGGACGAGTTTAGGGAAACGCGCAATTTAATATTTGATGAAGTTTTATTTTATTATTTTCATGAATGCGAAATAACTGGCGGACGAATGCTGCATCCGAAAATGAAATTCGCAGGAATGACAAATGAGACGAGAAAAAATGTGTGAAGTTGATCCTTTGACAGTGGTTCTGGTTTCCAGTAGAAGTGTTCATTATATTGCTAAATTGTAACTCATGGTTGCGAATTCATTGTGTGGTCAATTATGCTGCATCGAAAGCGTTGCAACATAGGATGATTTGGTGTTATATTTCATTTTAATATGAAATATGTTTAAAAGTTGATGTGAAACATTGATGCCAGTGGGATAGCAAACTTTGTAAATCATAATTACATGAATTGGTTGAAAACTTTACTTCAATTATTTTCAATATGAAACTGTTGTAACCTTATGCGATGAGTTTTCCAGCTACAAAACAAAGTGTATATGAATACGATTTCCGGCCGGTCCAGCATCTTTTTGTAACGAAAATTTCCCAGGATTTCCAGGGCATATACTATTATCGTATCTGCCACACGATATACGAATGCGAAAATGGCATCTACTTACAGCAAAAAAGCTCCCCGTTAATAACTGAGTTAATGGCCATTCAACACTAAGCAAAGAAACAGGCTCTGTCCCAAATGCGACGTCATATAAATAAGAAGAAGAAGAAGAATACATGTTATCTATATATTCGCATATGAAATTATCAATACATATTAATTCTTTTTACTACCGATAACGGGTCCTAGGAAGCCCATTAGCAAATGTCTTAACCAGAATACGCTAAACTATCCTTCAAAAGTATTATTGGTGCGTTTTTTTTAACCTCTGGTAAATACTTGAGAAAATTTTCCAATTCTTGTTATTTTTTTTAATTGTCCTTTATATAGTTAACATCTCAACAGATGACACTGAATCAACCATTTCACGCCACAATACTCAGTTCGTGGCCGCTTCTCTCCATCCTCGACTCTGCCCCGCGCTCGCCATATCGATGCGCACTTGATCCGGCCACCTAGCTCACTGCGTTTCACGCCTTCTTGTACCAACCAGATCCGGAGCGAACACCATCTTTGCAGGCTTGCTGTACGGCATTTTTGTAACATGCCCTGCTCATCGTATCCTTGTTGTTTAAAAAAAAATTCAGGTCTCTAGGCCAACTTTCAGGATATGTCCACTTTTGCAGATGTTCCGGATCTTGCGAAGGACCAAGAATCGGCCATTCGAGATAATACCGACGCAACGATGGTATACTATCATGACACTCATCATTGCAAGTCATTTGTAAGCTCTCTAGCTCAATTTTCAAGAAATATACACTCTTGTGGATGTTCCTAATCTTCCGGAGGACCACAAAGTGACCTTGGCCACAATCGACTGCTCCACGATATCACAATATTAGCCGAAGATACACTTTTTCGTTTTCTGTGAAATTAGAGGTGTTTAAACACAATTTGCTATACCGTGGTGCATCAATACCCGGACGCTTCAGGTGCCACAAATGTCCTAACTTCAATAAGAACGTGTTATTTTAGAAAATCCTCAATGTAATATTGCTTCATAGATTGTTTTAAGCCAGATCTTCACGAAAGTGATGAAATTTTCGTTAAAATTCTTGATTTTAACACAAAAACTAATCAAATATTGAAGCATGTCTTGTCTACATATCCGGACACCTTAGGCAAATGATGTTTTTAATTCCGGACACTTTTGAGTCGAAATCCGGACAACGGTGTTATAGCATGCAATATCAGTTGAATTTTAATGAAAATTATATCAACACGCAATTAAATAACACTATTTAATAAACTTGATGTCTACGTTTGCACTACATTGACAAAAAGAGTTACAAGTTCGTAATAATAGTGGTTTGATTACCTGAGCCGAAACACACGTAGCTTGAACTGCATTCGATGCGGCTCGAACAGCTATTATTGAAGATAAATACAATTTATCTAATAATAAATTGCATTCTGAACATTCACTATACTATCCATAGTTGTTTTTCAAGTTTTCATTTTTTTTTCTTTCGGGAATCTCATTTACACCAGTGAAACGGAGGTCCATTTCGCGATGTCCGGATTTATTACATTGGCTCATAATCCCGGACAGTCTTTTTACTCACTGATAAATGTATATTTCCAACATATTTAATGATACTGGAGTCACCGAACTTCAAAAATATCTCTTTTTTAACAGTTTTACATGGAACATTCTATAAAAATATATTTAACTAACTTTCACTTCAAACAAACGTTGTTCGCGCCGTAATCGATCGTTCAACTCGAGTTGAAGATAAATCGCGACGAAATGACGTCCGACGTGAACGAATTATTTGTTTCTATTTTTAATATTCATTTGACAATGGTTACTAGATTAGAAATAAATGTAAAATGATCAGCATTGTTCATAAAAAAGGGGATGAATAAAACCCATATATATAATCACTTAATTTTAACTGTAATTAATTGATATAATTAAAGTGCCCGGATATTGATACCGTCCGGATTTTGATTCACCATGGTAGTTCAACTGCTCAGAAAAGGAGTTGATCGAATTTTAACCCGACCTGACTCAGGAGGACACCGGATTAACTCCGGCCACAGGAAATAAATTGGTTCACTTTGTGCCCGCATATGAAACAAGAAGCCTTTGGATTGCATTTAGTGAAAACCGTATCTGAATCAGTTGTGTTGATCACTCTTATTAAAAATTTGACACCCGGTCGGATACGGGTTAAGCGTTTGTTCGTCAAGAAGTTGCGGCTCGAACAGCGTCTATTCTGAAAACCAGCGCACTGTGTTTTATTTTCTCGATTTCATGCGCTTTTTGATTAGCACCCAAACCGTTGATTTTAGCGATATAGTTTGTTCGGAGATGTTTCTTGGTATATTAAAGCGCAACTTTTGACGAAAAAAGTTTTGTGATCAATCCACCTAGCAGTGAGATAGAAAAACTATTTTTTCAAAATATTTAGATAGACATATTGTGTCTTCGACAAAGTTGTAGAATTGATAATTTGAAAAAACTTTGTGGAAGACACGATTTTTCTATCTCTTATACTTTTTGAGATATATGCCGTTGTATGTGAATGGTTCCTAAAAATCATATTTTTTATCATAACTTTTTCCAAGATTTTAAACATTATTTGTGTTTTCTTTAAAGTTGTTAGTCATGGAAAAACCCGTGTTTTTGCTGAGCATATCATCACCCTATCTTTTGAAGTAACAAAGTTATTCATGAATTACTCTTTTTTCAAGGGGTAGTTAAGCCCTCTATAACTGACTTCGGCGCAAAATGGCGCAGACAACTCTTACAAATCATGAAAGTACCATACCTCCCCTTTTGGCAGTTTATAAAAACTTTTGTCTATAAGCGTCTTTGCATGGGTTTTTACTATCAAACAAATAAGCCTTATTAAAACGAATTCGACTGATAATTCTTTTACTTCAAGAGATAGAGAAGTGCAATGTTCAGCAAAAACACGCGTTTTAAGATGTTTAACAACTTTATAGAAGACATGTAAAATGTTAAAATTCTTGTAAAAGAATTACGAATTTTTTAACATAGAGTACACAAATTTGTATGAAAAAACTTGTTTAACATCATTTTTTTCATAACTTTTTACTTAAATTAAACATTTTTTATGTCCTTATTATCTTAAACGCGTGTTTTTGCTGAACATCGCACTTCTCTATCTCTTGAAGTAAAAGAATTATCAGTCGAATTCGTTTTAATAAGGCTTATTTGTTTGATAGTAAAAACCCATGCAAAGACGCTTATAGACAAAAGTTTTTATCAACTGCCGAGAGGGGAGGTATGGTACTTTCATGATTTGTAAGCAATGTTGCTGAACAACGATCGCAAACGCGAGGCACGATGAATTTTCGTAGGAATCAAAACAGAATCTGCGAATAAACACAAACAACCGATCGGGCGCTTCATTCGTTCGTGTTTCATTTTCGGATCGCTGTTCCTGCTGACGCTATCATCGGGTGATTTTCCATCGCTCGGTAATGTGAACGGTACCATTCACGCGGCCTGTTCTTCGCGAAGAGCAGGAAAATATTCATTTGGATCATCTTCATGCGGGCTCGCAACAATCACGCTAAACTTGCTCCGCTCAAAAATGAGTACCGAGCGCACAAAATTGGCCTTTTTTCGTGCAGCACAGATTCAGTGCAAAGGGGCTGTACACAGTTTTGTGCAAACGGCAGTGCTGGAAAACGGTGAACAGAATCTGTTCATGCACAACAGAAAAATGCTACCGCATCGGTGGTTCCTTTTGTGCGATTGCGTTCTTGCTTTCTTTGCTCACGATCGCCCGAACACATATACTGTAGAGGGTATCGCAGCATTTTATTTTGGCATGGAATCACGCGTCCGATTCCCTGTTATATTTCTACAACAACACCATATATCGGTCAATTTTCTCAACACTCTCGTACATTAGTTTGTAATTTATCTTTTATAATCATAATTCACCCAATTATTCACAAAAAAAGGTATGATCGGAAAGAAGAACGGCTGTGAGCAGACTCTGCTCATCTAGCAATCACGCTCTTTTTACATTTGATTTGATTTTTATTTGAATAGCTGAAGTGGAAGCAAATGGGAAAAAAACTTTTCGCATTTGCGACCATCTTCCGGCTTTCGCTAGAAAACATCTCAGAAAACTCCCCATCTTACCAACGGCCAACTGTTTGCTGCCGCATGCGAGATGATTGACAGTTCCGTTTCCATCGAACCCTGCACAGCCGAAGGCCAACTCGTCGGCAACTCACAGAATGAGTGCGACCTACACAGAATTTTGAATCAGTAAGCCAGTTCTGCATTGGTTGCCTCATTCTGTGTAGTTTTAACACATGCGCTGCGTGGAACTGGCTTAGCGTGGAGTGTTTGCTTGACTTTACAAGAAGAAGCAACATTGCAATGAATCACGAGAATGAACAGCGCGTGGATAAATGAATCCTACGAGTGGAAAGGCTTCGCGAACCACTTATCGGTGTGTTCATTTTGCTTCTTCGGCGTTGCATCCGTTCGCTTTTTGCGATGCTCTTCGTGACGCAAAAATGAAAAATGAATTTTGGCGAATGTTGGATCGCGAAGATGCGTCGATCATTGTTCACGAAGAAGATCCATCGCAACACTGTTTGTAAGAGTTATTTGCGCCATTTTGCGCCGAAGCCAGTTATAGAGGCCTTAAATACCCCTTAAAAAAAGAGTAATTCATGAATAACTTTGTTACTTCAAAAGATAGGGTGATGCTATGTTCAGTGAAAACACGGGTTTTTCCATGACTAACAACTTTGTTGAAAACACAAAAAATGTGTATAATCTTGGAAAAAAGTTATGATAAAAAATATGATTTTTAGTGGCCATTCACATACAACGGCATATATCTCAAAAAGTATAAGAGATAGAAAAATCGTGTCTTCGATTAAGTTGTTTCAAATTGCCAATTCTACAACTTTGCCAAAGGCACAATATGTCTATCTAAATATTTTGAAAAAATAGTTTTTCTATCTCACTGCTAGGTGGATTGATCACAAAACTTTTTTCGTCAAAAGTTGCGCTTTAATATACCAAGAAACATCTCCGAACAAACTATATCGCTAAAATCAACGGTTTGGGCGCTATTCAAAAAGCGCATGAAATCGAGAAAATAAAACACAGTGCAGCGGCTGAGTGAGAAATGCTGTGTCGCGAGCTGCTAAATTCTTGGTGGTTGCACCATCAGCGGCGATAAAACCCGTTTTATTCGCTTATTAATCATTGTGGGTAGATGTTTTATTTTACTGACATGATAAACAAATCCCAAATATCCTATAGCAATACTGACGCCAGGTTTTGAGCTTGTCCTTTATATAAGGTCGGAAGTCGTTTTTTTACTGTGAGTAGGTTCCATCGCATCAGACATTTTGGTTTTTCAAGCAGAGATAAACCAGTCTTTGGCTGAAAATCTCTCTAATAAAGATAAAATAAATAAATAAATAAATCGTTTCCCTTCTAGATTTCAAAAGATAAGTATATGATTTCTGGAAAAACGAGTCTAATGAATTTAAGCCACTCTCAAATGCTGATTGGGATATTTTTCTTTTTTGACCTTCTTATCATCTAGAACAAATAGGTGGATCATAATACCCTGATATTCTCTTACACCTTTTCAACCATAACTTATAAGTATTAACAAGAAAATCTACTACAAGACCTGAGCAAAAAGGCATGGTCAACGAATAGCATATTATGGTATTATAGTTAAATGTAGACATACCATAAAATGTTCTTCATAAGGTGGTAATAAGAGACAAAATACAAAAGATCAATGCGATTATTTTGAATAAATAGCAACTGCACAATAACAAACTATATTTTTGAATACTGAGTGTACCAAATGTTGGAAAACGTTTTAAAATACTCGATAAGTTATTAATTAGGTGATAACAAATCAAAAGCGAACCATGTTTATGAAATGGTATTAAATAACAGATCAAGCTTCGCAAAATTTAAAGAAATATTCATTCTTGATCATTTTTTTTTCGAAAAATTAAAAAAGAATACATTTGAACACCAAATTATGTTATGATAGCATAACATGCTTTTCATCAGGTCTTCACACTTTCCATATGATCGCAAGTCAAAGAAAGTCAAGGTGTTATAGCTCATTCTGGTATGAGATTATTATAGGTTTTCTATTTTATTCTGATCGGGAAGTACAATATGGTAGGAATGAACCCCGTAACGCGCTACGAAGGGGCGATCTATCCGTGTTACGGTTCATGGAGAATCCATGGAAGGAGCGCTTTAATTTCAGAAAAAAAATGTTTTGTATGCGTTACATGTGAACCGCATCCGAGCAAAAAGTTATAGCAAACGAATACCATATCAAGGTATTAATAATAAATAACAGCATAATAAAGTATGTTCTTAAAACTACCACGTTATTAAGAGGGAAAAAACTTAAAATCAATACTTAAAATTGTCATAAATAACAACTGCACAATAACAAAGTGAAGTGTTTCAATACTAAACGCATAACCAAACGTTGTAAAGGGGCTCAATAAGCATCCAGATCAACTTCGATGTATAACTAGTCCACGTATTTTCAACGCAAGGTTCCAGAATTTCGATTCCTACAGGAGATATTTCACTGACGGGTCTTGTATTAATGGCTCCACTATGTGGGGCCTTCCTAAGCCGAGTGGTTGGAGTCCGCGACTACAAAGCAAAGCCATGCTGAAGGTGTTTGGGTTCGATTCCCGGTCGGTCCAGGATCTTTTCGTAATGGAAATTTCCTTGACTTCCCTGGGCATAGAGTATAACCGTACCTGCCACACGATATACGAATGCAAAAATGGCAATTTGGCAAAGAAAGCTCTCAGTTAATAACTGTGGAAGTGCTCATAAGAACACTAAGCTGAGAAGCAGGCTCTGTCCCAGTGAGGACGTTAATGCCAAGAAGAGGAGAGGAGGCTTCGGTGTCTTCATTGAAAACTCTTTCGCTTTCCGAAACCTTGCACGGTTTATGTTGCTGAGCTGGCAGCAATCAACTTCGCTTTGGGGATGATCTGAAATATGCCCGCAAACCACTTCTTCATCTTCTCGGGTAGTCTCGGTTCTATTTAGGCACACCAATCGATGAAACCTGTAGAGCATGCATCTTACTTGCACACAAAAATAAGAGAGCAGATGTGAGCACTGATCGAAAGATCATACAATATTACCTCTGTTTGGGTCCCCTCACGTTGCTTAATTTATGGCAATGAGAAGGCGGAATCTCTCGCAAAGGTGGGCGCTGAGGAAGGTGAGATTTATGATAGACGAATTCTACACGATGATTCTTTTCATTTAGTACGTCAAAGTTCTCTTCACGGTTGGCAGAGCGATTGGCTAATTGGCAAACTGGGACGGTGTTTACATTCCATAGTTCCTAGAGTTTCCTTGCGAGCGTGGTGGAAAGGTTTGGATGTAAGTCGAGATTTTATTCGCGTGATGGGCATTTTTCTAAATTATCGGACAGGTTTGGGCCGGAGGTTCTCCGAATCGTATTAAATGTTCACCAGAGGTAGAGCTCGTGGATACATGACCAAAAGTGAAATTCAAAAAAAATATAGTGGCTAATTTTCACCATGGAGAAAATTGTCTTAAGAATAGCAGAAAAACAATTGCCTGTATCATGCGGGTGGTCATCGGTTTTTCAGTTCTATCGCCTAAACGGTAAAAGATACCACTTTGGCGTCTATGGACGAAAGTTAGAGTATGGATTGATGAAACAAAATATATTTTTTGGAATTTTTTCTTGATACAGACTATAGTTTTTCCGCTATTTATACGACAATTTTCTCCATAATGAAAAATTTTCCGGGATATGTTTTTCTTTTTATAATTTCAATAGATTGCTGAGGAAATTTCCTTCCGGATTAATTGAAAGACTTTTGTTCTACGATGCATAGTTCAGGAGAAATGATTTTTTAAAGTTTGAGGCAGACCCCAGCAACACCCATGTTATAATTGTGTATTATCAACTGATATATGACAAGTACTAGTCATATATAAGTTGATAATATACAATTATAACATGTGTGTTTCTCGGGGAGTTACTCGCTGTCACTATCAACGCTTGAAATTTGCTGATTTGTGCTGAAATTATATGTTGGTCACTGAAAAACAATAATAGCATGGATAATTACCACGTGATCACTCATTCTGCAGTGATTATGATCTAGAGTGCGCAGTCGGATTTCTACTGTTGGTTGTCAAATCAAAGTGATATTGATAGCTCGCAAATGATATTGATAGTTTTAGAGCATCAGCCATCAGCTGATATGATTGATATTAAGCAACTCTGGTTTGAGGTATATAGGGAAATCGTGAAAATTCATCTAGAGTTTTCTGGAAAAATAAACCACTATTTTTTTTTTTTGAATTTCACTTTTGGTCATGTATCCACGAGCTCTACCTCTGGTGAAAATTTCCTAAAAATCGGAGAACCTCCGGCCCAAATTGTCCGATAATAAAAAAAAAAATCTTGGACTTATGTCCAACCATTACTCGCCAGATGCACATATTCAAAGGATTAACCTCGCTCTGAGCAATATATTTAATAGATGTGGTTTGGTTGGAAAATGGCTGGGCATGGCGTACAATTGGGACCTCGCGTACCTGAAGGAATAAAAAAGACCACTCTGTGCGGTTCTTAGCCTCTCCTATCCCTACCTTCTCGTGGTACTGGTCGGGGTACGAGTTACCTTAGGAAAGATCGGGTAGTCAACCCCCGGTGGGAATTTTGGTCGTATGCTGACAGGGAAGGGGGGATTTGCTTTTGATTTTGCTTCTGCAAACCTGGAGCGTCTGTACCCCATGTTAGGAGCGACTCACAACAGCGTCTGTTCCCCATTTCAGGGGTGGCTGATCATCGTCCGAGTGTCAGAAAAGGACTCTAAGCTAAACTGTGCAATATGGTCCTCCGAACATTTAGGGAGAATGGTCCTCCGGAAATCTAGGGGGTTAGTGTCAGGTCTTGCACGTCAGCCGTAAAAAAAAATAAGCAACGAATAATCAATGAGAGAATACGAACCGTGACAATCGGCGAAGACCACAGCGACGTAAAGGGACTAGCGATTGGAAGCTCGGTACATGGAACTGTAAATCTCTCAACTTCATCGGGAGCACACGCATACTCGCCAATGTGCTGAAGGACCATGGATTCAGCATCGTAGTGTTACAAGAGGTGTGTTAGTAGGCATGAATGGTGCGAACGTTTAGAGGTTACCATACCATCTATCAGAACTGCGGCAACGCACACGAGCCAGGAACAGCTTTTATAGTGATGGGTGATATGCAGAGGCGCGTGATCGGGTGGCAGTCGATCAATGAGAGAATGTGCAAGTTGAGGATCAAAGGTCGTTTCTTCAACTTCAGCATAATAAACGTGCACAGCTTTCACTCCGGAAGTACTGATGATGACATAGACGCTTTTTACGCACAGCTCGAATGCGAGTACGACAGCTGCCGAAGCCACGACGTTATAATCGCCATAGGAGATCTAAACGCTGAGTTTGGCCAGGAGGAGGAATTCAAACCGACTATTGGAAAGTTCAGCGCCCTTTCTCTGACGAACGAGAAAGGCATACGACTAATTGATTTTGCTGCCCCAAGAATGTGGCCATTCGTAGCACATACTTCCAGCACAGCCTTCCAAACCGATACGCCTGTAGATCACCACAGCAGACAGAATCACAAATCGACCACGTTCTGATTGATGGACGGCACTTCTTCGACATTATCGACGTCAGGACCTATCGTGGCGCATCGACTCTGATCACTATCTGGTGTTGGTTAAATTGCGCCCTAAACTCTCCGTCATTAACTGTTAACAATATACGGTACCGACGGCCGCCCCGGTATGACCAAGAGCGGCTTAAGCAACCGGATGTCGCAACTGCGTACGCGTACCTCGAGGCTGCATTACCGGAAGAGGGTGAGTTTGATGAAGCCTCTCTCGAAGACTGCCGGAGAACAGTCAAAGCAGCCATCAACAAAGCAGCTGAGAGTAACGTGAGGTGATCGAAAGGTGGAAGCAGAACTACGGCGAACATCTGAATGTCGCTGAGAGCACAGACAATGAAGGACGGGACAACGGAGGAAACACCTTCGTCAGTACTGCGGGCGATGGAAACCAGCCAGCCCCCACTTTGAGGGAGGTTAAGGATGCCATTCACCAGCTCAAGAATAATAAAGCTGCTGGTAAGGATGGTATCGAAGCTAAACTCAAAAGATGCGCCCGGAGAGGCTGACTATTTGTCTGCACCGGCTGATAGGCACAATCTGGGAAACAGAACAGCTACCGGAGGAGTGGAAGGAAGGGGTAATATGCCCCATTTACAAGAAAGGCGACAAGATAGATTGTGAGAACTTCCGAGCGATCGTCATTCCAAATGAGTCCTACAAAGTATTATCCCAGATCATCTTCCGTCGTCTGTCACCTGTAGTAAACGAGTTCGTGGGAAGCTATCAAGCCGGCTTCATTGACGGTCGATCGACAACGGACCAGATCTTTACTGTACGGCAAATCCTCCAAAAATGTCGTGAATACCAGGTCCCAACGCGTCACCTTTTCATCGATTTTAAGGTGGCATACGATAGTATCGACCGCGTAGTGCTATGGAAAATCTCAGCTCTCCCGGGAAGCTCACGAGACTGATAAGAGCGTCGATGGAAGGTGTGCAAAATTTTGTAAAGGTTTCAGGCGAACATCCCAAGTAACAATTAAAGCTGAACAGCAAGAGTAATATCTGAACATTGGTTGATCAATGGTGTACAAGGCTGAACACCGTGACAGCTGAACAATAATTTGAAGAAAGGTTTATTAAACGCTCTTATTCAGCAGTACATTCAAAGCTGAATATCAAGTTGAACAAACTATTTTGCATCAACAGTTTTCACTTTTGTTCAGCCAACCTGAATGACATTGATTAAAGGTTATTTAAAGCTTTAATCATCATCCACTGTTGAAAATTTGTCTCGCCGTATGTTAACTAAAATATACATACCAAAGTTTATGTCAAAACCGGATTCATTAAACACATCGACCAACAAATCTCCACATCACAAAACAAGCTAAAAACACACGGGCCTATAATTTGTCGAGAGAAAACTTCTGATTACAGCATCGATGAGCTTGGGTAATAACAAGATGAAATTCTACCCTCGATCGCGATTTATTTTAATTAACTGAACGAAGCGATATAATAAACTTATTTTCCACTTTATTCGTAATCATATCAACGCAAATGCCAACAATTAAGCAGCATTAATTAAAGATTTTCGAGGATTCTAGTTTAAAACTAAAATCAAAACACACTTATGACAGCTAACTTAGTTGTTTTCGCATAGCACTGATATCACTTCTCCAGCCTCAATGCAACCTTTAACATAGCCCTTATTCAGACAAGTGGATAAGTTATTCCTTTGCTATCAATGATGTTCACACAGTCTCATGTGGAGCAGATGTCAAGGTAAGTGGTTATAAATCAGTGAATCCCAGTTCAATTCTCAATTTTCATATTTACCTATCTTCATCTTAAAATTCCAGCACACGACTCCACAGCATATTTGAAATTGTTAGTAGCGATTATAATACCCAAAACTATGAATCTGCAAATATTTTAACATTTTTTTGGTTTATTGTTGAATAATGGATGAATAAGCGATTGTTAAGCTTTCGAAGGTTGCCATCTGTTCTAAAAATAGAAATGACGTTATTGAAAGGGGCTTGAATAAGCGCATGCTAGACCTTTATTCAGCCTTCTATACAGCTTCAATTAAGCTTGAGGCTGAATAAAATCGCCAGAATTAGATGTTTAACAGCTGTACAAGAGTGTGTGGAGGCTATGAACAGCTTTTGTTCAAACTAAGGCTGATTTAAATTAGTTATAAAAGCGTTTGAGCAGCTTGAAATTGTTACCTGGGATTCCAGTTCGTTTGTATCCCACCGGGGACTACGACAAGGTGATGGACTTACGCGCCTGTTGTTCAATATTGCGCTAGAAGATGTTATGCGGAGAGCCGGGCTCAACAGCAGGGGTACGATTTATACAAGATCCAGTCAATTTGTATGCTTCGCGGATGATAAGGACATCTGTGGCCGAACATTTGAAACGGCGGCAGACCTGTACACCCGCCTGAAATGCGAAGCAGCAAAAGTTGGATTGGTGGTGAAAGCGACCAAGATAAAGTACATGCTAGCTGTTGGGGACGAGCGTGACAGGGCTCGCCTGGGTAGCAGTGTTACGATAGACGGGGATACGTTCGAGGAGGTCGACGAGTTCTACGTCTACTTTGGATCCTTGCTGACGGCTGACAATAACGTTAGCCGTGAGATACGGAGGCGCATCATCATTGGAAGTCGGGCCTACTATGGCCTCCACAAGAAGCTGTAGTCTTCGTACATTGGGTGCTTAGGACGATCTTTGGTACTATACAGAAAAACTGTGTGCGGCGGCGAAGGATGAACCACGAGCTCGCACAACTCTATGGCGAACCCAAAATCCAGAAGGCGGCCAAAGCTGGAAGGAGACGATTGGCAGGGCATGTTGCAAGAATGCCAGACAGCAACTCTGCAAAGATGGTGTTTGCTTCGGATCCGGTTGGTACATAAAGGTGTGGAGCGCAGCGAGCTAGGTGGGCGGATCAAGTGCACTTCGAATAGGCAAGCGTTAGGCAGAACCGAGGATAGAGAGATGCGGCCGTGAACAGAGTATTGTGGCGAGAATTATGGCGTTTATTGATTCAGTGTTATCTGTTTAGATGTTAGTAAAATAAATGAAAGAAAATAAGCAGAGTATCAGGCTATGTCAATTAAAATTAGATTTTTTTTCTTCCTTCTGTTTGTAAGCTGATTATTTAACTTGCTGCTTCTGTTGCTAAATTTTAATTTCCCTGTTTTTCCCTTTAATTTCCCTGACACCTTGTCATTCTATCTTGTCCCAGCCTTTTCAACTTGCCTCGGTTTACTTTTTTAGATTTTTAGAAACTGAATTTTTACTGCTATGAGAAGTTCTTACCATGATTTAGGGGCTCTCAGGAACTTGAAGCCCCGTGTGAACAGCATATGTCGCACCCCCTAGCTAAGCAACTGACTGATTGTTTGCTCATCGAATTCATTCATTGTTAAGTGCAACGAAATGGTTTCATGGGCCTATTTCGTGGAAAATATCTTATAATTTCGAGTGTATCTTTTGTACAGAGCATATTTACATTTCGTCGAATGCACGAGAGATTCGTATCTAAGGACTGTTCATTTAAGAAAGTGGACACGTATTTTTTAAAGCAAATTGTTTATTTTCGAACAAATTCATAAGTTGTTTTGAAATATATGGAAATCAAAGTAATCTCGACCAAATTCACATAAGTTTGAACATTTATTGAGCATTCCTGGATAATGATCTGACTTTTCTCTTGATGCCTCCCATCGAATTCTGCACAACTTTCTTTGTGTTGCTAACCACATTTTCTTGAAAAAATCCATGGAACTTGCTTATCTTCCATCTTTCTTAAGATGTTGTTTGATTATTGCCCAATATTTCCAAATGGGGCATAGTTATGGGCAATTCGGTAGAATCTGCCATGTTTTAACAAATTCGACTTTTTCCTTCTTGAACATCTCCAAAGTAGCTGAAGCATAGTGAGCCGATGCCAGCCCTGGCCAAAACAATGGAGGCTTGTTATACTTTCGGTAGATGGGCAGAAGACGTTTTTAAATGCATTCAGTTCTGTAATTTTTGCCGTTGGTTGAACCCGTTGTGAAAAATGTAGTACTTTTCATACCGCAGGAGCAAATTGCTTGCCATAAAAAACTTTTTTCCCATTTTTTTCTGTTCGGATGTATTGCACGTCGTCATAAGCATCTGTTTTCGATACAGTGTTGAAAAATTGGAATTTGGACACTTCGCGATTTAAGCCAAACCTCGGAACGACAACTTTTCTGAACACCATTTGTGCAGAATAAATCTGCGTTTCGCCATGTTAAACCGACCTATCGCTTGGAATTTACAACTGTTCGATGTCAACTTTCTTCTGCTGTCAAAATAAACACTTGAGTACACACTGAAACAAAATTTGAATTTTTTTCCTTGGAATTTTCACATCAAAATGTTTACAATCAGGTGTCCACTTTCTTTAATGAACAGTCCTTATATTATTTTTCGAAGTTCATTCACAATACTTACGAATCAATCAAATTTCAATTACCAAATGTTTGGCATTTAATTTCAAAAATTAGTTTTTAAGTTGTAGCTTGAATTTTGCCACGAAATTGGTTACATTACATGCTATGAAACTTTTTCGTTGCAGAAAATAACGAATTATTTTATAGTTCAAATGAACGTTTGATGATTGAGGTAGCACTGAACGTTCACCTAAATGTTATGATGTCAAAGTTATTGGTGATTTCGAATTATTTGATGCATTGAATGCTGATGCTAATTAGTTCAACATGCAGATGGCGGAATCAAAACGATTTTGAGTTGCATCCAATAATTGCTTTCTTTTATCCTTTCTATTATTAGTTTAAATTTGTAAATACTTGACTGGTTTTAAATCTACGATAGCATGTTTAAACATCTCCAGTTCATATAGTATTGAAATTTAAAAAAGAAGTAAATGAATTCCTTACAAAAAGTATCAATTAATTTACTGGTGCCATTCTATTTGAACACACCCACAAAAGCTTTATAAATTCAAGTTTTCCAAAGTTAAATGCTCTTGGGACTACGGAGAAAGGCAGCATAAATGAGATTTAAATCCTTGCCGACAGTTTTCGCAGGTTCGTTAAGGGACGCCGTCGAAGTTTACTCGGCATATCCCCTGGTGGTTTTCTTGCGCCCGATTGCCTCAAATGCTCATCTGATACGAAATGGTACACGTGTTTCCTAATGCTTTTTTGACCCTCGCCCCAACATCTTACGAAACGACACGAGAAGCTTGGCTAATGAATTTATAACAAATTAAGAAATTAAATTATTTGTGCCGCAAGTCCCGTACAAGATGAGATTTTATTTCGTGCATTAAACATGAACACAACTACGACAAGCATGCACACGTCCTTCTTCCGCCAAGTGGAGTTTTTTTTTCTCATTTCTTTACCATACTGCTTCAAGCACGAGATTTTTTCGTGCATGTTCACCTTCAGCTTGATTACCACCCTGGCCAGGCATTGCTTCGGCAAGGAAGGAAGGTAAGGAATCTACGATACCCATTTGCCTCGTTGCTCTAAGAGCCATGCACTTCTCGGAATATGGAGATCGTTAACCCTTTACTGCCCTATTTTCGGATTCAAAAGTAATGATAAATTTCATGTGTGCCATTTTAATGAACTAAAGTCACTATAAATCTTGTAGTAAATCTAAAACAGCAAACGCTTCTGAAAACTTGAGTTACAATCACCTCCAACGGAAGCATAGCACACGAGAGGGTTAAACTTTTTCCAGGTCGTGAAGCAAGAAATGTTTCAGCCGAGGTCAGGCAGGTGACATAAAAAAGCTACACTTTTAAAACAAAGAGGTGGCACATGATTCTCATCTTCAAATAAATGGAACGAAAGCAAGGCATGTGTCCTCCAGCCCGCATTCACTTGAATCGCATATACATGTGCATACCACTCGAGAGCAGAGCATTGTGAGCTGAATGATAGAAATATATCCTTCCTTTATCCAGCACAGTAGCTGACTAGACGACCAACTGGTTGGCCACCGAAACACTTTACTTCTTCCATGTACTCTGTGCTGCACACCAGGTCCATAAATCGGACCTTTATTCTGGAATTAATAATGTAACTCAAAAATTCAAACCTAAAGACCTCCTTTTTTATCTCACTCGCTTCATTGTATGCACCAGTTTCTAGGTCAGGAGCGTGTTTGTTTATTCTGCTTCCTACGTAGAAGCAGAAGAGTGTTTGTTTTCATTAAGCTGGTTCAGAAGAAAAAAAATCAACAGTTTTTTTTTACATTCCTGATAACACTGCACTTACATTGTGAAAAATTATTACCTTCAGTTTCCTCGTTCTGTGACGTATAAATAGTTCAACATCTGTTCATGACTGTAATTTTCAAAAAGGTTTTATTGAATACCGTATTATAACGACTAAAATTGGAAGGAGCTGGCAGAGTAACTCCCACAATTGAAATTTGTGTGGGAATTTCTGCTTTATATTTTCATGCATTCTTAAAATAAGATTCAATAACGATTCCTGCAGAAAGTTCTCTAGGCAGTTTTTTGGAATTTCGAAAGATATTTCTACAATCCTTCCTGCAGTTCTCTTAAAAGTTCTTCGTTAATTCTTAATGAAATTTTGGAATCTTTTAAGAGTCTGTATAGAGTATGAGTTTTATTAAGAATCTCTAGAAAAAATCCTCAAGGAAGAACTCAGTTTAAGCTTTTTTTATACAATTCATGGAACATTTTTGGCGGAAATCCCGCGAAATTACCAAGTGTAATGTTTTAGGAAATATCGTGACTATATCTGAAGAAAAATGTTTGAAGAGATTTGGAAGAGTTTCTTGGAAAATCTTGAATCTATTCTTGGAATGAATTGACAACATCCTATTTCGAATGTAGTTCCTGAATGAATTCGAGGGGAATTATTTAAAACTATCTTTTGTAAAATAATATTTATACTCTTAATAAAAATATTAGCTGGAATTAAAAAATGGAATAGTTTACGGAGAAATGTTTTAAAATATTTTGGTTTCGAACTTATGAACTCATGCCTTCTATTTTTAAAGAAATCAAACCGATAAATTTCCTTGATGCGTTCCTGAAAAAAACTTCTTTAAAACTACAAATTATCTAAAGGGAAAATCAAAACCAAATCCTGTAAAACTCTCCACATGAATCTGTAGACAATTTCCGGGAGAATTTCAGTCTGATTCATAGGAAGAATACTTGCGAGAGGCTTGGAGAAATTTGGAAGTTATTCCTATGAGAAAATCATGTGAAATCTATTTAGAGAATTCTTAGATGGTTTTTATGAACTTCTTATATCCCGTAGTTTGACTGTTGTTCAATGAGACTTTTACCAATTGAATCTTCAGGCGTTTTCCATTCCGGATTTTTAAGGCGTTAATGGACCCATTACTCAAACAACAAATTGAACCATGACACGTTTTGAGATTCACTTTTCTAACTGTGAAAGGAAAAGGATGTGGATGGTGACATACAAACACCACTCCTTTTTTATTAACATATATAGAAGATAGAAGATAGAAGGTAGAAGATAGAAGATAGAAGATAGAAGATAGAAGATAGAAGATAGAAGATAGAAGATAGAAGATAGAAGATAGAAGATAGAAGATAGAAGATAGAAGATAGAAGATAGAAGATAGAAGATAGAAGATAGAAGATAGAAGATAGAAGATAGAAGATAGAAGATAGAAGATAGAAGATAGAAGATAGAAGATAGAAGATAGAAGATAGAAGATAGAAGATAGAAGATAGAAGATAGAAGATAGAAGATAGAAGATAGAAGATAGAAGATAGAAGATAGAAGATAGAAGATAGAAGATAGAAGATAGAAGATAGAAGATAGAAGATAGAAGATAGAAGATAGAAGATAGAAGATAGAAGATAGAAGATAGAAGATAGAAGATAGAAGATAGAAGATAGAAGATAGAAGATAGAAGATAGAAGATAGAAGATAGAAGATAGAAGATAGAAGATAGAAGATAGAAGATAGAAGATAGAAGATAGAAGATTGATAGATTTATACAGCTTATAAAAACAAAGTAAAATTCATATACTTGAATTTTCCTCAAAATAACATTTCTGTCACAGGTTCCGTTTGTAACAACAGCTATCTCAGATCAGCCTAGTCTTCATTTTCCGGAGAAAATCTCTTTTATGGCTTTTACGAATATTCCATGCACATAGTGTTTTTCCTTTCGCCTCGTTGGACCAGTGTGGACGTTTCTTATGATTCAACCCCTAACGTGCTAGCTGTCGGTTCCGGTCAGCATCTTTCTCATTCACTCTGACTTTCCCCACATTTTTCACTTTCCTCAAACAAAAAAAAAAACATACGCGCACACCCTGAAAGTGGTAGTGCGATGAATATATTTTTCAACTTTTTTAATTACAAGTTAGTTTTTCTTGCACCCTGCCACCGCGTTTAAACTGGCCTTGCTTCGTCGTTCTTTGCAATGGCACGCTGCATAAGCTGTTTCCATTAACATGCACATGCAGACACCCTGCATATGGGCGATGCAGATATTCTTGGTAACAACGTCGGATCCTATCATTCGGTCGGTGCGGGTAAAAATTCTGGCTCCATTTCAACTGTCCCCGGAATACCCGGGTTGTAAATTGTCACCGTGGACTCAGATGAGGGTCCGAGTGCTGTGGTGTGAGGGTGTCAGATGCAAATGAATTACCAACTGGGACGTTTTTCTACAGCAGTGTTACGGATAAGATTGTACCTAATGAAACCTACTGATAATAAATAAGGTCCGCAATGTTTTTTGTTTAAAAGTTTTAGTTAGTTATTTACTATTCCAATACGAAGTAAAAATGTGATTGTGATGTCTAAAATCATTTGTATAACACAGTTGAAGGATTTTATTTGTTCTAGCACTTTTTTGGGCGGACATGAGAGGATCGAAAGGTGGAAGCAGTACAACGACGAACATATGAATGGCAATAATAGCACAACAACGGAGGTTCAAGCAAGCGGTTTAGGTATTAGAACGCAAGCATTTTGACATACGAACGTGTAAAATCGTAAAGTGAAATCAGCATTACTATGGAACCTGGATTACTCAGCAAGCACAGACACAGATAATCAGGACAGCGAGAGAGCTTTGCCCGAAGCTTAAGAAGCATGGTATGGACCAGAACTCATTACAATGAGTCTGGTATGGTTGATCACTGGTCTGACTGATAGACATAATCTAGGGGAAATAGAATATGGTTATATTCTACATAGCTGATATGGCTCAGAATCAGTTTTACGATAAACGATGATACTTATTAAGTGGGAATGAATTCATAATTCAGATCCTTGTCAACGGTTGACAACATTAGTCGTGCAACTTGTGGGGAAGTTGTACCTACTATAAAACCTACATAGGAAAAATGTACGTCTTCAACTGTACCATATGAGGCCTTCATGGTAACGTGTAGTAACGACCTTACTCTGGAAGCACTAATAATAATAATAATAATGCGGCCTTCCTTAGCCGAGTGGATAGAGACTCTAGTTAGTGTCGTATTTCTCAGGTATACCTGAATAAGCTAGTGTGCCATGCGATATTCCATATCGTAGCTCACAGATTATGTGAGACACGAAATGCAGATACGTACAAAATATATCTTAATGAGCGAGTCTGATGAGACATCTCGTGAGGCTCGTCACATGCGCTTACTAGGAGTACTTTCATGCAGTTATGGTTGCCTAGTCCAATAACCCCGCAGAAGGAAACGGCTTCGGTCTATGCCTATGCTTCTTCGATGGCCAGCACAAGTTTTTCAATTCAAATGCTAGAACCTCAACCACGTTGAACCGCGTCAGTCCTTTCAAACTGCCTACGGGCAGTTTAATCCATGATTTGATCCCTTTCCTTTGCTTCTGGAACCTTTGCCTGCGAGTCACCCGCACTGTCATATTGAGATTTTCTCATGAGACGGCGCATGAGCCAGTGCTGATGCGATCGTTTGAGCTGGTACATTGCTACATGAGATCTAAAAAATGTGTCTCACTATACTGCCCAGGGTTGGGAAAAAATCTGAAACTCACTCTACAGTAGCCAAACAAAGCCAATCACAGTCAGCGAAGCCAGTGAAACTCACGCCCATCGCTGCTGTAGGCAAATGCCTTGAAAATTGCAAAACACCCGTTGCTAAGGGCAACCCGAAATTACTGTAGAAAAATGCTCTATTTCCCGCTGCATTTCCCGCATTTAGAGCCTTCAATGACACTCATGATTTAGAAAATTCGTGCACCCAACAGAGGCTACTTGATGAGATTCACGTTTTTGAACTACTGTACTGGGAGAGCCACGTGATTTTCGCGAAAAGTCAAGCCTACTACTATTACCATTCCCAGCACTGATACTGCCCATAACTGCATAACAGTCACATTAGACATTTTTGACAAATTGGAGTTAATACCATGGAGAGTCATCAAATGATGATTACTTTCGATCTACTTGAGATTATTCTAGAAAATTTGAAAAAAATACCAAGTTGTTTTGTCACATTGGCAATTGTAACCGCATAACAGTCACATTGAGAATATACATGAGCCTCATAATGTAGTAGCAACGAAATTTCTATCAGAATTATTTTTTGACTATTCACCCAATATGCGATATGAGTTGTACAAAATATCAGCCTCAAATAAGCTCTTTGAGTTCTTAATGATTTTTTTAAATTTTGGTTTCCTCCCATACCGCAGTAAAATGCAAACTTGGTATCCCATTTTCTCAATGCCTACTTTTGTCGAATGTTACAAATATGCAGTTATGGGCAGTATAGCACTCGTCTGGTTAGAGTCCGCGGCTTCAAAGCAAAGCCATGCTGAAGGTGTCTGGGTTCGATTCCCGGTCGATCCAGGATCTTTTCGTAATGAAAATTTCCTTGCTTTCCCTTGGCATAGAGTATCATCGTACCTGCCACACGATATACGAAAGCGAAAATGGCAACTTTGACAAAGAAAGCTCTCAGTTAATAACTGTGAAAGTGCTCATTGAACACTAAGCTGAGAAGCAGGCTCTATCCTAGTGAGAACGTAATACCAAGAAGAAGAAGAAGGTGATATTCTTAAATTATGGCCTTTTACAAATTGCGTTACGCTGTACAAAGAGGGAAGGGAAATGCTAAAGCGTCATGACTCACATCAAAAGGGATGGAGAATTTTTGCGATACGTAGTACACGGACACCGTCTTAGAAAAACCTCTCGACTAATAATTGTGGAAGTGCTCGTAGAACACTACTTAAGCTAAAAAGAACCTATTCAAGGTAGGTACGGGACAACAGAGTAAGAAGTAAGTCTGTGTGACCCAGTGACTACCAACAGCGATAAAAAAAATAGAAGACCTCATTTTAAACTTTGATCGGATTGGAAAAAAACCCAAAACAACGTAAGAAGCGCTTTAAAAGCACTGACTCACCGTATTTCATTGATTAAATTTATATATAATGCTGAACCAAACCAGATATAAAGCATTGTTCCAGGGTGCCTCAAATCCATGCTAATGTTTCAAGCCGAAATGTACCGAATGCGAAAAAGGTCACCATTAGCTTAAATGCGTGGAACCGTCAAAACAAGAGACCCAAAAACCTCAGGATGCCTTGGAAATCTGCAACGAAGAGAAGAGCAAAGCCGATGACTGATGGCGCCTACTGTGACTACCGTGTCCGTTCCTTTTCAGTGCGGGGTGTTGTTGAGAGCTTCTTCGTCAACAGCCCATCTCAAAGGCCGGAAAGATAAATAACGAATGAAGGACAGTGACAACGGGGCCATTTTCGTAACCATTGCGACTATGACGTTGGTTTTTTGGGGGCAACAGTTTTATTTCTTCCGTTTGTCTGGCAAAAGTTATGCCACCAACAACCACTAGTTCTGCCGGGCGATGTCCGGAAAATCAATGAGCGAAATTAAAGGTTTTACGAAGAGCTGATAATGATTAACGCTAAAAATATTGAAGGTGAGTGTAAATCGCAAAGTGTTTTGAAATGTATCGTAAAGTGGGGTAGAAGTTCGAGTGGGGCAAGAGTTTCCTTTTTAAAACAATTCAAAACTAATGTTATAAATGTCATGGTGGTTCAAATGCTATTCAAGTAAGGGATTTTTACTCCAAATTTTATAGAAGTCGATTGAGATTTAGAAAAAGTTATGGCTGTTGTTGTTTTTAGGCGTGAAAATTATAATATTTGGTTAAGTGTCAAGTTTTCGATCAAATATTCATTTCATGGAACAAAATTAAAAAAACTTTTTCGAATTTTACGTAAGTGCGTTTCTAAGACTTTCTTATAGATTAGAGATTAGAGGTGTAGTAGTTTTTACATAACTCTTTTTAAATTTAAATTTTCACAGTAACCTCTCAATTCTTTTGCAGAGTTTCTATTTTTACATTAGGGTATCGTGTGGTAATGATGCTTCATAGGGGAAAACGGGGTAAGATGTAGCTCGTACAGCAGACGCAATTCAAACTACAGTATGCAGATTTGATATAAAAGAGCAGTTCCTGATATGATAACTTGTATTTCAGGTAGCGTCGTTCTCTTTGTCGCTGAGAGTTTTCTTATGAAAAAAGTGTGAAATTGGCCTCAATGTTTTGAGCATAAAAGCGCATTCAGAGTTGAATTTCAGAGTGTTCAGCCAACGAAAATTGGCGAATATAATTTCGCAAACTTGTTGTCCTATCCAACAAGTTTAGCAATAAATGAAAGTTAAATTATTCAACCAGCGGCAATAAAAGATCGAATGTCCATCGAAACATCAAATTTTTGATGCCATCGTTGTCGCCATCAAGTCGCAAACTGTAGTGAACCATGGTGGGATGGAAGTCCATCGTCCTTTTTCCACTTTTGCATGTACAAATGTGCGTCCAACCAGGCTTCGCCAAGTCCAACCCATTCCGGATGCTGCACGTGAAGGTACACGTTTCGGATGGAGATTATAAACTGTGTTTCGTAACGGCTTTTGCTTTTGTGCGAACCCGAAGCCCACGTCACACCGCTTATTACCATGGTGAATTTGTAAAATATTACTCGGCATGCTTTGTTCCACCTTTTCACATGGACCATTGACCGTCTGGTGTGGAGGGAATTGTACAATGATTCGACATTTTCCTTTTTGTGTTCGGAATGGTTGATAAATTTAGCCCGGATTAAATCGTTGCACGGAGAATCAAAAACGAAAGTATTCAAATGGGCTACAAAAGGTCACGCACAGATTCAATGTGTTTATCCAATGAAATTTGCTATTGGACGTCGCGTGTTGCGAAAAAATCTCACGAGTATTGCTTTTATTGGAAAATATCTGATACCAGGCAATTCCGGAATACATGCAATTGAAAATTTTTATCATTTGGTTCGCTATTGTGATTTAATTAATTTTAGTATATCGGACGTTTTCATTCATTTCTGACATAATAAAATTTACACTGTTCAATAAAGCACATGTGTCTATTCTGGGACAAAAAAAAAAATCCGGGATTTGACTTATTTTGGGAATTTTCTGTTTCCCGGGATATTGATTTTGTCATCCCAGGAATCCCGAGATTCCCATAACGAGCGTAAAATTTGATGAAAATCACTAAATTTCAATGATAAACAATGACATTTTTCTTCACTATTAAAATTATTTGTCAACATAGAAAGGCACCAGCGGTGGAATAGGTCTTGGCTTGGGTTTTTAAATTTTCGTGAGCTTCCAGAACGGCTGAGCACAGTTTGGGAGAGCGCGGATCTCAAAATTTTAGTTTCTGAAGTCCAACATTCTGACATTGACAATTTTGTTCATCCGATTTACATCGGATTTAAGGGCAGGCAGCCCAGCTGGCTGGTACTGCCTGCGGATGGTGTTGCGAAGTCTGATCAAATCTTTAGTAAGCCTATCGATTGGTATGTTGTTGCTCACCAGACTGGTTGCCGGCACGTGTCGTTCCCTGGGAGATCGCTTCTTCGATGGCCTGCAGCTGCCGATTGACGTCATCAGTTGATTCGGGTCACACTGTCGGAACTGGTCCCAGCTGACATGATAATAGCAGCGCCGAGTCGTGAGATGCCGGTTGACCGAGGACCCAACTTCCGCTACCACCGGATAGTGGTCCGAGCTGAGTTCCTGGTAGACGACCGGGGAAGATGCTTACCATGTTGGTGACGAACAGGTCGATGATGACATGAGCTCCGGATCTACTCAACCAGGTAGGAGTATCCGGGCCCAAGATGTTGAAGTTACATTCCTCCAAGCCTTGCTGCAGGATGACTCCGTTTCAGTTTCTTCGGGAGTTCCCCCAGGTCGCCAGCGATGATGTACCGTCCGCGCCGCCGAGTTAGTTTGATGATGTCCTATCGTAGGGCCGTTGCCGACCCGTCGTTGAGGTTCGCTTGCGTTAGGTAGTATGCAGCGATGATGGTGGCCCGATCACGAAGCTTGCACTTCTCTCCTACGGCCTCGATGAGTTTGAGCTGCAGGCTCGGCAGCAGGCGGCAGTTCATGTTGTGGCGCAAAGCGATGGCGACTCCCCCTCCTTCAGAGCCAGTCCGATCTAGCCGCACAAGGCGATGGTTGGGAATGAAGACGCTCATCTCAGGCTTGAGATGCGTCTCCGTGATAATGGCGATGTCGATGCTTTTCACTTCGAGAAAGACGACAAACTCAATAGGTTTGTTCCGCAGGAAACAAGCGTTCCAGGTGATGGCCTCACGGGCCATATTTGGAGAGGAAGCAAATACCACCGATTTGGCGGCGTCGATCTGTTCCGAGATTGAACGCATGCCGTTGGAACAAGTTCCTGGTGAATTCCAACATTTGCTCCGGTGTGTACAAGGAGCCGTCGTCGGAGGGAGGAGTGCCAAGAGCACTAGGTCCCATCCAGAAGGGGGCGCTCTCTGCACCGGTAGAGCAACGGCGACTGCCGCAAAGCGATGCTGAACGGAGGGGGCCGACTGACGGGATGCCTGCCGGTGGCTTGGTGGAAGCGGTGCCAGATTGAACACCTGGTAGTGTGGAGTCGGATAGTGCTCCTCAGTCAGCGGTGGGAATGGCAGGCGCTGTCGTCCCTGCTTCTTGGCGGATGCTTGTTGGCAGATCGCCAGGAACTCCGCTCGTTTGGGGCAATTATGGCTGCTGCCCTCGTGATTCGAACCGCAGTTGGCATACTTCGGTTCGATGCCCTCCTCCATTGGTCGGCATGACGTCGTTACTTGCGTGCCGGCACATTTGCCACAGCGGGGCTTCATTTGTCAGTTCCTCGTCCCGTGGCCCAACGCGAGGCAGTTGCCGCACTGCGTCACGTCTAGTTTCTTCGGTTTGTAGCGCTCCCATTCAACGACGATGTTGGAGAGCGTTCTCACCCTCGTCAGGCCCGCCATGGTGATGAAACCTTTCTCCAGGTGTGCCGGTATCTTCCTCCTTGCACTCGCCGGATGGGAAACACGTTCGTCGGCTTCAGTCCGGCCAACACCATCTCCTCGATTATTAACTCCGGGGTGTATTCCGGAAGCCCTCGAATGAGCACCTTCATCGACATGCTACCGAGGGCATCGTTGGTATAGAAATCCCGTAGTCATTGCAGGAGTCGCACATGACCTTCGTGCCGGTGTGGCACAGCTTGAACAGCGGCTTGATGTTGAGGGCAGCAAGTTCCGATCGCAGTGCCGCGATGTCCGTCGTCGCCGCGAACAGGGGGGCAACCTTCGCCTTCTGGGGGACTTGGTCCACTGGCAGGGAGGCAAACTGGTTGTTTGCTAGCAACATGTTGTAAGCCGCCGGGTTGGCATATTCGTTTCTTGCGCGCTTCGACGCACCCGCAAATGCTATGGGCCGCGGTTGGTCTGCTGCTATTTGCTGCAGGGACACTCGCTCGCTAGCCACACCAAGAAGGTATGATAGCGCCAAGGAGCAGTCTCGGGAACGTACCACGTAAAGAGCGAAAGTGCACTTGCACACTAAATGAACTTCGGAAAAAGGAGCGAATCGAAAAAGCGTCCGAATCACACGAGAGTCCGAAATAGAATGAGCAGAGAGTATGATCGAATTTGCCCACAACATGTCCAAAGCCTAGTGTTAAAGGACCAAGGACCTTTATCATACAAGATCCTTTGGGCAATCCACCCACTTAAACCTTGCAATTGGGTATCAAATATTCTCTGGAGAAAACTGAGATGTATAACTTTGCAAAAAAGATTTTTATCTGTTAGGAAAACTTCGAAAGCTTTCCGAACACAACCATCAATCTCGTATTATCAATATAAAATATTGGTTCATGATATTGGAGCTCAATATTGTACAACCGGGGACTTCTTATCATTAAATAAATACACTATATTAATAATTTCACATTTTATATTTGCCGCTAACTGCCACGCTCGATACAACCGTCAACTCACTTTCTTCGTTATCGATCTCAGTCCATCTCTCACACACGGACTCGATTATCCGGGATTCGATTATCCGGAATTTCAGACTCGGTTATCCGGAGTACGATATTTAATATTCTTGTTTTTCAGTATTTGTGCATAAATTTGAGATAATTTAGTATTGCACTATACAATATGAATGGTTTAGCAGTTTTGGACGTAGGTAAGAAAAGGGGGTTTGAAAATGTTTTTTTTTTTGTGTACGTTGGACAAAAAATGTTTTTTCTTTCAAGACCCCCAAATGTTCCTAGAAATAATATCTTGCTACGCCACTGCATCATATAAATATAATAACGAATGAAAAATATTTGAGTTCTTCATTCGCAGATTTCAACTTTTTTTTAGTGATTTGATTATCCGGAGGATTCGATTATCCGGAGTGAAAAACTCGAGTCCGATCTGTAGTACCAATAGATAAAAACAAACTAATCTTAATATGTCTGTAGATTCAAATACAGGTCGGACTCAATAATCGAATCGTTAAAACAACATTTAAATCCGCGATTAAAAAAATAAAATAAAAACACGGTTTTTTATCGTGTTTTTTTTTTATGGTGACAAAAACAGTTAGCCAGAAATGTCTCATGGATTTATCGATATGGATCCAAAGCTATTTCAATGGATTTAACGAAGATTACACAGAGTGCATATGAGTCTTATCAGAACAATTCTGGGGTAATCGCATGTTACCAGAATATTATATTGATCCATGGCATAATATCTATGATGTGCAGCATAAAATTCATGAATTCTGAGCCGTCGCACGATATAAAGGAGAAGATTTACAAAAGTGTGCCACTGAGGTCTTGTCGGAACCAATTCCGGGGTATCCGGCTGTGGCCAGAACCTCATATTGGTCTTTGACATTATATCTATGATGTTCCGGATAAAAAATCAGGAATTTTTAACCGTCGCACGATACGAATGAGTAGGATTACGAAAGTGTCCTACTTAGGCCCTCCTGGAACCGATTCCGGGGTATCCGGATGTGGCCAGAACCTCATATTGGTCTTTGACATTATATCTATGATGTTCCGGATAAAAAATCAGGAATTTTGAGCCGTCGCACGATATGAATGAGTAAGATTACAAAAGTGTCCCACTGAGGCCCCACCGGAACCGATTCCGGAGTATCCGAATGTGGCCAGAACCTCATATTGGACTTTTGCATTATATCTATGATGTTCCGGATAAAAAATCAGGAATTATGAGCCGTCGCACGGTAGTATTCTTTGAGTTTCAGAAAATGTCCTCTCTGGGTACATTCAGGAACCGGTGCCAGGTGACCGGGTATCGGAAATGGCCAGAATCAATGAGAACCAATGTCATTCGACCTTCTGGCAGCTTTTTACTTATAGAAAGTACACAATGAATAATTTTCTTACCGCTAATCTTGAAAAATCTAAGGGAACTATCACTTCCGGAACGAATATACCCCATTTGAATCCGGAATAACTCCGGAACCAAGTGGCCAATCCCATTTCTTCCGGAACACAATAAATCTTGAGGAGTATGCGGTTCATTTGAGACCAAAAGATCCAAAATTGATTAATAATTGGCCAAGTTATGATTTTTTTAAAGTTCATTTTTAATGAAAAGTCAGACTTTGGGGGTTTGAAAGTTAAAGCGCAGGCAATAAAGGTTGAGACAATGGAGGGAATGCCTTTTGTTTTTAAAGAACTATGTAAAAAATCCTGGAGAATCTTCGAAAGTGGGAGTTCCCATAGAATCCATGGAGGATACTGAAGGAATTCTCGGTGGAGCTCTGTAGGAATTCCTAGCAAAAGTTCTGAAAGAGTTATGGAGGAATTTATAAAGAAACTCTGATGAAATTCATGGAGCAATGACCGGAACAAATCTGTAGGAATTTACAGAGAAATTATGGATGAAATGCCCGGAGATATATCTCACATTCTCCCTCTGCTCCAAAAAAAATTGCAATTAAATTTCGAAAAATGAGCTAGTGAATTTTTACACTGTTTACGGCATATTACATTGAAATAAATCCATATGAATTTGAAGAAAAAATCAGTTATTTTGATCACCAAATCTTTTTAAATTTGTTCAAATCCTAGTTTTTTTTTCTATCCCACCAATCATCTCATCGGTCGATATAATGACATTTTCATACCATATCTCGGCTGGTCTTACATACCATTTTGAGGATTTACGCAAGGTCATTGCTATCAAATTTTCTCCTCTTATAAACAAATTAACGCTAGTACATAATTCTTTTTTTTTTTTCAGAATCTCAATTCATACCTTGAATGCTAAATAAAAGTCTCGATTAATACATGTTGTCTGGACGTTGCTTCTTTGCAAACACCAAGCTTAATTTTTCGATTTGGCGTTTGAACGGAGCAAAACAAAAGAATATAAAAATCCTCTTTCATCAGCAGATGTAACTCAGTTTTCCAGGAACAAAGCAAAACATTCTTGAATTCTAGCTGAATCGCCAGCAGACATTTTCGGGTCTTTATTCTCGCAGCTATATGCTCTAAACTTCCAATTTCAAATTTGTCCAAAAAAAAAGTTACAAAGTTATCAAATCCAGCTTTTTTTGACAGCGGACATTGTCGTCTCTATAGAGCTTAGTGACACTTGATTACACGATCATTCGCATACACTCATCATACACAGTTTATTTTTGTTTTCCTCTGAAAAACTTA
This sequence comes from Aedes aegypti, assembly GCF_002204515.2. NCBI lineage: Eukaryota > Metazoa > Arthropoda > Insecta > Diptera > Culicidae > Aedes > Aedes aegypti. Next base: position 207,764,647 of record NC_035109.1, on the reverse strand, counting down.
GTCATGCTTTCCAAACTCATTTAGAAGTACATGAAATTAAAAATTACATATTTAAAGAAAAAATTACATCCGGATTCTGAGATTCCAAGGTATTTCCCTACAACATCTACACAAGGGCACCCATATACTCTTATGTGATAACCACCATTCCTCTCGACGAACAAGAGACTCTAATGGCGTTTTCGGTTTTAAACCTGGGGTCAAACCTGAACCGACTCGCAATAAACGAACGGAAACGGATCCAGGTTCGACTAAAATCGACTCTGCCATTTGTACGATACAACTGTCAGGTACACGATTCTTTAAAATTTCACTACTTTGAGTACAAAAAGACAAAAGAAAGTTCCAATAATAATCTAATGTACAATGCCAAATATTTTTGTAGACATCTCTTGATACTAATACATTTCTATAATCGTTAATTTTAAAATGATCAAAAACGTAAACAATCCATTTTTGACAGTTGGTACCCGCTCAGGTTGAATCACGAAAAATCGGCAAAGCGGACCACGTTGTGTTTGGGTCGAACCTGGGGCGGATCCGGGTTCGACCCGACTCAGTAAAAAAAACGTTTTGACAGCTGTTAGTGCGGATCCAGGGGGAAATTAGGTTCGCCCCATCAATAAACGAAAACGCCATAAGCTTTCGATTTGACATTTGCATAAAGCGAAAAGACAGAATCGAAGAATGCTCGCTTTTCGATGGTGGACATTGCAGGGGATCGTCTCCCCTATCGATGACCATCAGGCAGGAACTTCCCGGCAGCAGATATTGCCGGGACCATTTTCCCCACGGCAAACAACATGCTATAAACTTTCCGACAGCGGACATTGCCGGGGATCATTTTCCCACAGGGCAAACAACACGCTGTAAGCTTTTCGGCAGCGGACATTGCCGGGACTTTCTTTTTTTCCACGGCAAACAACACGCTGTAAGCTTTTCGATCTGACATTTACTGAAGGCAAAACAACAAGATCTTAATCTTCTCCATTTTATTCACTTCTCCACTAACGTAAACTTTCGGTCACCTCAGGATATTTTGTCACACTTTTTGTCCGCACAAGCAGAAAGCAAATCTCATGGGGAGAACCAGAAATTACTTTCTGTTCTTTAATTTTTTGTCTATTTTCACTATCTTTACTCTTACAACGCTGAAGGGTGATTCCTCCTATTAGACAAATATAGAAATACCAGGTATCTTTCCGCAAATTAGCAGAAAACTGGTAGGATCGCCAATGTGGAGTTTCGATTATTGATTTAACAGGAATCACTCTCCACGCGATGCACGCACAAATTACCCGGGCAAGTGCCAGTTCACAAGTGGTGGAATGATTGCAAGTGTACAAGTGACAGTTGCTCTTCACTCAGGAAACCGACTGCTGTGATCAATCCTTTTGCCATACTTCAACGAAATGGATTTTATATCTCACAGCACTGAAATGAAGGCATCAATTGGATTTCCATTCTGATACCCACTCGGGCCAACTTTCTTCATCTGTCATTAGCCTCACCACAATGACACGGCAGACAGATTCGGAGGTTGATGCTCAATGTCAGACATGACATGAGCACACCGTATACAGCGTGTAACAGCACTGCAGTCGGAATTTCATTAGCTGTGACCCGGTTGTCATGGACAGAAATTACCTCCATTACGATGGAAGCCGGAGTTGCACTAAATCAACGCGCGCTAGCTTCCGTGGCTGATTATGCTGCGAACACAGAGAGCTTTCCAAGCCAAAACGCAAATTGTGTAGACGCTACCTTTTTCTAATCGAATGAAATTTAGATCATATGTTATTATCTATCATGGCATTTCCCATGCAAATCAAGCAAAATGTCATTGACTGCAAAAAAAAAGAAAATATCATGTAAATATTTTTTTTTCAAAATTGAAAAGTTATATCCCAAAACAGTGAATTTGACTGAAATTATGTGTTTGCAAAATATTCAGTAAATAACAAGGACTATTAACTGGTGTTCAGTAAAAATGAGAATGATTTCAATACCTTTCTGTATGTAAAGAGCGTATTTTTTTCTATACAAGACGATTGCTCTCTATGGGGCCTTCCTCAACCGAGTGGTTAGAGTCTGCGGCTACAAAGCAAAGCCATGATGAAGATGTCTGGGTTCGATTTCCGGTCTGTCCAGGATCTTTTCGTAATGGAAATTTTCTTGACTTCCCTGGGCATAGAGTATAATCGTACCTGCCACGCGATATACGAATGCGAAAACGGCAACTTTGGCAAAAAAAGCTGTCAGTTAAAAACTGTGGAAGTGCACATAAGAACAATAAGCTGAGAAGCAGGCTCTGCCCCAGTGAGGACGTTAATGCCAAGAAGAACAAGAAGAAGAACGATTGCTCTCTAGGCTTCCACAAAATGGATGGCAAGTTTCTTTTCACTCAAGTGCTGTCATTTCAATCGAAGATGGCGTCGAAACAGGAAGCACTCGGCGACCGTGTTGTACGGTTTAACGTACGTGCCGAAAGAAAGGAAATCGACCAACTTGCCCCAGTGCCGTCCCATTGAGGATTTTTCAGCTCCCTCAGTGTCCCAGGGAACAAAAACTATTGGCGGGCCAAGGAAACGAAGCATTTGACCACGAGGATCTGGGATTGTATCCGGAAGATGGACGTCAATGCCGTTCAACGCTCTTGTGAGAGCATCGCGACTTAGTTGCGTCGTACGGCTGATCAGAGCTCCTTCTCCAATATTCATTGAGTTTTTTTTTTTTAATAAACGTTATGGTTTTAATAAATAAAACATAAAAAACACTAAAACCGTTGATTTTTTTGTAATTTTTTCACTATATGATTGAAATAATTCTCATTTTTTATTGAACACCCGTTTATAGCCTCTACTGCATGCACAACATTGCGTGTAAATTGAAAATAGTCAGTCTGAAAATGTCATTTTCATTTACTTGTTGAGATGGAGTTGCTCCATGCATTACACATTTCACCCCGGCCCTGGAGCTAAACCACCTCATTCTGTAACACATGCAAGGTTGGTAAACCACTGTTGAGCCTAATCTGGTCGGCACTATCACTATCATTCGTGGCAAAAGATGGGGTTTTCGAAAATACATAACAAGGGCAGTGCATGTGACATGACAGGAGATGCCTATGTGAAGGTATTTATTCAGCGTTATGGCCGTGCATCACATTACATTATCGTACCTACTGTACAGACTGGGAAATATTTGAAATATAGCACTTACCACTTTGTGTATTCACCACAAGCCAACGAGCAACAATTAGTTTTAAATTAGATTTTAATAGAACCATCTCGTTCATCACAAAAATATATGGACCTTCCTTAGCCTTAGGCCCAAATATCAGAAAAAGTAAACACACCTTATTATGTCTAAATCATGATGAGGATGTCAAAGGATCAAGAACTACAAACAAACTATTGTAGTTTGATTGGTATTGATCTCAGAGAGACTCGCGAAGAGGAAAAATATCAACGTCATATGCAGCCTAGATTCCCCTCTCACGAAACGTCAAATGCAGCCCACCGTTTTTATGGCTGAAAAAGTGAAAAGTATTATGTTCAAAGTAAACTGTTATTAAAAACCTCGGTCGGCAGAGCGAGCGATCATTTTTTGCTGCGAGGTTCATGTGAGGGTTTGAACGGCTTGCGCATAATTGGTATAAACACAAAGTGGAATAAGAAAAAAACTCAGCAAACACAGAAAAAGAAGACCGTCTTCGCGAGTCTCGTCTCAGGTATTGATGCATATGATGAAATTCTATATAATTTGTTAAGCTTTGCAGCTGGTTCATAAACTACATCATTTTATTAATTTGTATTCGTCCTTAAAATGAAGCCATTTTTTACACCTTGTATCCCTTATTATAGTTGCTAACGACAGTATTGAAATTACAGTGATACCTCCATGAGTCGATGTTCCATGACTCGATATCGACTCATGGAATCATACTAAAAACATAATTTCATGGTTACTATGATGGTCCCTAGAAGCAGCTTTCCAAAGAATTGCTGTTCCATGACTCGATATTTCCATGAGTCGATGGTCCCTTCAATATCGACTCATGGAGGTTTCACTGTAGTTGCCAAGCTCTTCCGTGAGCTCCTCCCAACCAAATTCACCTAGCATTAATTTCTCCAGACTAGCAAGTTCATTCCAACACTGTTGACCAGTTCCTTAGATGAGTCAGCATTCGCATCACGCTGAATTTGTTCAACGCGTATTGACCTTCAAATCTATATTAGATTCTCGTCCATGCTAACTCTTCCTCCAGACTACAGCTCAGCCTCCAGGCTATATCTACACGAAGAGGTTCTGCTTCCGCGTCCAGGCTCTGTGTCCTAGTCCAGGTTCTGTTTCCTTCGAACCAGCCTCAGCATTTCGCTAAGATTTCAAGTATCTAGTCAGAACCTTTATATTGATTTATGGAGTGATGCTGTTGGATAAACATTTCAGGGTATCCGGATGTAACCAGAACCTCATATTGGTCCACGGCAATATAACTATGATGTTCATGATGACAATTCATAAATTTTGAGCCTTCGCACGATATGAGTGAGTAAGATTACGAAAGTGTCCTACTGAGGCCCTCCCGGAACCGATTCCGGCGTATCCGGATGTGGCCAGAATCTCATATTGGTCTTTGACATTATATCTATGATGTTCCGGATAAAAAATCATGAATTTAAAGCCGTCGCACGGTATGAGTGAGTAGGATTACGAAAGTGTTCTACTGAGGCCCTCCCGGAACCGATTCCGGGGTATCACGATGTGGCCAGAACCTCATATTGGTCTTTGGCATTATATCTGTGATTTTAAGAATAGAAGAATCATGAATTTTGAGCCGTCGCACGATATGAGTGAGTAGGATTACGAAAGTGTCCTACTGAGGCCCTACCGTAACCAATTCCGGGGTATCCGGGTGTGGCCAGAACCTCATATTGGTCTTTGGCATTATATCCATGATGTTCTGGATAAAAAAAATCATGAATTATGTGCCTTCGCACGATATGAGTGAGTAGGATTAAAAAGTGTCCCACTGAGGCCCTGCCGGAACCGATTCTGGGGTATCCGGATGTGGCCAGAACCTCATATTGGTCTTTGGCACTATATCTATGATGTTCTGGATAAAAAATCATGAATTTTGAACCGTCGCACGATATGAGTTAGTAAGATTACAAAAGTGTCCCACTGAGGTCCCACCGGAACCGATTCTGGGGTATCCGGATGTGGCCAGAACCTCATAATGGTCTTTGGCATTATATCTACGATGTTCCGGATAAAAAATCATGAATTTTGAGCCGTCGCACGGTAGTATTCTTTGAGTTTCAGAAAATGTCCTCTCTGGGTACATTCAGGAACCGGTGCCAGGTGACCGGGTATCCGAAATGGCCAGAATCAATGAGAACCAATGTAATTCGACCTTCTGGCAGTTTTTTACTTATAGAAAGTACACAATGAATAATTTTCTTACCGCTAATCTTGAAAAATCTAAGGGAACTATCACTTCCGGAACGAATATACCCCATTTGAATCCGGAATAACTCCGGAACCAAGTGGCCAATCCCATTTCTTCCGGAACATAATAAATCTTGAGGAGTATGCGGTTCATTTGAGACCAAAAGATCCAAAATTGATTAATAATTGGCCAAGTTATGATTTTTTAAAGTTCATTTTTAATGAAAAGTCAGACGTTGGGGGTTTGAGAGTTAAAAGCCATTCAGAAATTTGTCGAAGTGCCGGTTCCACCTTTCGATCACCTCACGTTCGTCAGTAAAGATGCTTCCATGCCTATCCCTGCACATCTCGGCTCGCGGTACGAAGCCATTGCGGGATGCGTTAAGCTTCTTATAGAACTTCCACGTTTTTTGAGACTTGCACAGCTGTTTCAACTCTTCGCATTCCGTCTCCACCAGGTGGCGTTTTTTCTCCCGCTGTTGCCGTTTCCGTCTATAACGTTCCACGTTTTGCCGGGTCCCTTGCTGCAGCATGACCGCCGCGCTGCATTGTCAAACGTTGCTCTAAACAATTCCTTGTGAAAACCTTTAGAGGAGTTCCTGGGAAAAATACCTGGAGCAATTCCTGGAGTAAACCTTCAGAAGAATTTGCGGATGAAATTTTTTGAGTAACAATACGGAATATGCGGAGGTTTTTCCGCAGGAAACCCCCGGAGATGCTTCTATAGAAAATCCCCTGAGCAAATCCTGGAAGAAAGCCCAGAATAATTTTCGGACGAAATCCTTGCAGGAATTTCTAGAGAAAATCTCCGTAAAAATTCCTGGAGCAAAACCCCAGAGAAGTTCCTGTAGGAATTTCCTAATGAATTTCTGGACGAGAACCTTAGAGGAACAAAATCCCCATTCCTGGAAATAATCTCTGAAGAAATTCCTGGAGAAAATTTCTGGTAGAATTCTTGGAGCAAATCCTCGGAGGGATTGCTAGAGGAAATTACCGGAGGAATTTCTGGTGGAAATCTCTAGAGAAATTCCTGGACAAAATCTTCGAAAGAATTTCTGGAGAAAACCCCCGAAGTAATTTTTCGAGAAAATCCCCGGTAGAATACCTGGAGGAAATCCCGGGAGCAATGTTTGGAGTAATTCCCGGTACAATTTCTGGATGAAATCCACGTAGAAATTTCTAATGGAAATACCCGTAGGGTTTCCCCATGGAAATCCCCGAAGGAATTCCTGAAAGACATCCCCGAGTGAGTCCCTGAATCAAATCTGAAAATGAATTCCTTGTAGAAATCCTGTAAGATACATCGGAGGAACTTCAGTCAAATGCTCGGAAGAGTTCTGGAGATTTCTATAGGAGAACTTCGTTGAAGAATCTTCAGATGTATTTCCGTAGAAATTCATGGCGGAATCCTTGGACGAATTCCTACAGGAATTTCTAAAGGATTCCCCGGAGAAATAACTTGATGATAGCAGAAGTAGATTAAAAACCGAACTTAGTACTATACCATTTAATTCCACTAGAATTTGTATTTTTTTGACAGATACGCGTATTTCGACCTCAACTGCAAGGCCTTCTTCAGTGTCGTGTACTAGACTCGATGATAGCGTTCTTAGCGTTCACTCTTAACTTTTTCACTTTCACTACAGTGGACTACCAAGCTTTTCATAAAAATAAATATTGATGAAAAAAATTGTTTTTGTTTTCACTTGCCTCAAATGAGTGGGAGCCAGAGACGATAGCTGTTACAGGGAGAACTGTCGAACTGTTTAACAATCTTGTATTTTTAAAGGAATGTTTCAATTAATTCTTCATACGATTATTCATAATTTGCATCAGAAATTCCTCCGTGAATTACTATACAATTTATTCAAAACATTCATCGTTAGAGCAGGGTTTCTCCAGAAATGTTTCCAGCAATACTTCCAGAGTGTCTTCATAAAAATCCTTTATAATACCTCCGATTTTTTCTTCCCACGAGGAATTACTCCAAAGTTTCAGTCAGAAATTCCTTCATGTATTCTTGAAGAGACTGATCTAGTGACATCTTTAAAGATAGTTTCAGAAATTCCTCCGATAATTCGTACTGGTACTTCTTCAAGAATTTGTACTCAGATTTCTCCAAATACTTCTTTGAGTTCCTTTGATCCTTTCCGAAATTCTTCCAGAACTTGTCCTAGGGATTCTTTCCGGATTTCGGTTAGAGTTTTATTCAGAGATTTTCACTGTAAGTTCTCTAGTTATTTTCTCCAGTGTCTTCCAGTATTTGCCTGTGGGATATCTCCAATAACTTCAACATATTAAAATTCCACCAGGGATACCAAGAGATTTATTTACCATTAATATTTCAGGAGCTCCGAAGGAAGGCATAGAGGAATTGCGACGAAATTTCTTAAGATATTGTGAAAGAGTTCCTGAAGGATTTAATGAAGGAACTCTGGAGTATTTTCCGATATAAGCCTGAAGAAATTATCAGAGAAACTCCTGGAGGAACTACCCCACCCCCCCCCCCACCACAGTAATTCATTGTGAAAATCTTAAGAGGAGTTCCTGTTAGAAATACTTGGAAGAATAACTGGAGCAAATCCTCGAAAGAATTTCTGAAGGAAATTTCCGAGGCAAATTCTGGATGAATTCCCTGAGGAATCCCTGGAGGATTTCCTAGTGAAACCCTTAAGAGAAATTCTTGGGGGATACTTGTGAAAAAATCTCCGGAGATATTTTTAGAGAAAATCCCCGGGGGGTTTCCCGAAGGAAATTCCTGGTGCAAATTGCTATAGGAGATTTCCTGAGGAATTCTGGAAGAAAATCTCTGAAGGATTTGGGAAATTCACCAATTGTTGAAAGGTCAAAATACTCGCTAATTGATGTACACGCCATAAGGAATACACGGGCTGTTCAACAATAGGCGGGGTTTTTAGCCATTCAACATTAGGCGAATTGCCCTTCTTGGGGGTAGTTTCCGGATGAATGCTTGAAAAAAAAAAATCTCCGAATGAATTTCTGGAGGAATAGTTGGGACATATCGCCAGGAGAGTTTCTGGAGGAAATCTCCGGAGCAACTTATAGAGAAAATCCCCGGAGGACTTTATCGAGGAAATTCCCGCAAGTGCTTCTAGAGGAAATCCCGGAAGAATTTCTGGTTGAAATTCACGCAGGACGCTATTGGACATCCCCTGAGGAATTCCTGGAGAAAATCCCCGAAGAAATGCTTGAGGGATATCCCCAAGAGGAAATACTCGAATGTATTCCTGGAGGAAATCCCCGGAGGGAACCTCCGGAAGAATTCATGAAGAAAATCTCTGAAGAAATTCCTGGTGCAAATCTCCAGAGAAGTTCCTGAAAAAAATCTCCAGATAAGGAAAGATTCCTGGAGAAACTCCGTGGAAGAATTCCTTGATGAATTTTCGGACGAAATCCTCATAGGAATTCCTGGATGAAATCTCCAAATGAATTCTTGGGAATCATCTGAAGAAATCTTCGGAGGAATTCCTGGAGGAAACCCAGAAGGTTTTCCCGGAGTAATTCATTTTTTTTTCACTATTTTTATGAGCAGTTACATATTAAGGACGGTTGTGCTACTTTTCCCCGAATGTCGTTTCCCCGAACGCCAGTTCCCTGAATGTCAGTTTCCCGAATACCCCAGTTCCCTGAATAGACAATTTCCCCGAAAAGTATTTGGCACTCATAATTGTCATATCTTTATACATTTCAAGGTGGTGAGCAAACTGATTATCTGAAATGCACCCTTCTTTGTTTGATAGGCGGTTCTTTCGAGTTTCATCGATCTCGGTATTTTTGGCAATATGCAATATTCGCCAAATATCTTTTTGGTGAAACGGGTCATTCGGGGAAATGACATTCGGGGAAGCGACATTCGGGGAAAGTAGCCCAATCGTTAAGGACACCCATCCAACCCCATCAACGTAATGGAATTTGTAAATGGACCCGAACAATGAACCCGAAAAATCGATATGTGAAGAGTTTTGAATGATACACACGCAAGTTATGTTATGTCAAACGTCCATTATGCCTAACGTATTTTATGCCTTACATCCATTATGCCTAATGTCTTTATGCCTAACGTCCATTATGCTTAACATACTTATGCCTAACGTCCTTATGCCTAACGTCTTTATGCCTAATGGGGTATACTCCGACTCAGTATAGTTATGGAAAACCATGAACGAGAACAGTTTTCGGGAAGCACAGAAGACTGATAAGAGCAACGATGGAAGGTGTGCACAATTGTGAGGAGATTTCAGGTGAGTGTTCTATTTCATTTGAATCCCGCTGCGGACTACGTGCGTGTTATTTAGTATTGCGCTAGAAGATGTTGAAAGGTTTAACAGCTTGGGTACAATTTTCAACAGATTCAGTCAATTTGTTTTCTTCGCGGATGATATGAATATTGTTGGCTGAACATTTGGGTAGGTGTGGAATCTGTGGACCCGCATAAAATGTGGGACATCAGAATTCGGACTATTAGTGACAAAAACGAAGCACATGCAACTAGACGGAGGCAGCGCATAGACTATGCTCGAAGAGGACATGCAAGCCAGGTGCTTAGAACGACTTTCGTCAGGGTGCTGGAGAACGAAGTGTGGTGGCGAAGAATGAAGCTGATGCAATTCTATGACGAACCTGAAAGTGGCCAAAGCTGGAAAGGTACGCCGGGCAGGACATGTTACAAGAATGGAATTCGGAGTAATCGACCATTCGGGATAAAAATTTATTCAGTGCAATGGAATTCGGAGAAATAAAATTAGTTAATGTCCTTAATCCGAACCGAGGATTGTGGCATTAGATTGTTGCATCAATGTTATCTGTTTTGATGTTTGCTGATAAACTATCATATTATGACATAAATGTTACTTGAGGAAGCAAAACGAAATGAACTTTGTTACCGAACGGTAACTTTGCACGCCAGTGGGGTTGTAGGGATGAAAATGTTAAGGTAGCTTAACGGTAACTTCAAATGAGCGGGCATTGAGTGTGTCGATCTAATGGCACCTGTGCGTTTAAAGCAGGAGGTGAATTCAGCCAGCCAACTGAAGTGGATGGCGATGGGGGTGGAAATACCCGACCCGAAGACAAGGCACCGAGAGAGCATCATACGATGGGGTAGGAGTTTAGTGGAAACGAGAGCTCGGGATCAGTCAGTGACAGATTGCTCTGGACTACAGAAGTGTACCAGCTCGAAGCCAAAAATTATAACGTGCCTCAGAAGAAGAAGTGTGGCCACCGCACCACAGATATTTTACTGGGTAGTGACCCGAGTGTGCACCTCAATACCTTTGTGCGTCGGAAACCAGCGATTGCGTGAAACGGTAGTTGCGGCCGACCAAAAATCTGGCCAATTACCGACCACGTGCCAGTTGCGGGGCTACCATCGTTGGCGATACCCGGTGTCCCAATATCCAGTACACCGAGTACGACCCATCCGAAGCGGGTACCCAATTGGCGCCTCAAAGCAAACCTCTCGAAACTCATAACACAGCTACCGAGATACTCACGTCCGCTCTCTGGACGTCCTTAGCACTCCCCCATCGGGATCCATTGCCAGCTGGACCGAAGCCCACGGATTGGCGTATCGTTAGCCCCGTCCAACAGCCTCTGTGGAACACCATGGCATCGACGACTCTTCAGATACCTCCGGTAACACCTACGACTTCCATTTCCTATGGTCCTGCGTCAGGGATCGCTCTTCAATTGATTCAGTGACGCGTCCCCATGCAGCGCCCATAATACAGCGTGCCGGAACAGCAACGACGACACCGTCGCCACCCTTTTTTTTTTTTTTGACGCCCCTCCTGGATTGAATATACGTATTTGAAGGTAATTTTGAATCTTTTCGTTAGGACCTCCCCATCCAACAACGCCCTGGGACCCGGGAGACAAAAGAGGCATTTGGTGCCCACCCCGGAAGCTGCCGGTGGCTAGTACCAGCAGCTTGGGGCTTAAGCACGTCCCCGTCTGGGACGGTGCAGTTTTCTCCTGGGGTCAAAAACAGTTTCAACTTGTAAGGATTGTTCATTTTATAAAGTGGATACTTTGTTTATGCTGTATATTTTTTATTGATAAAATCGTAATCGGTTTTCTGTGCATTGTTCAAATATTATTCTGCAATGTTACGAAAATTTAAAATCTTAGAAAATGCTTATGGTTGAAGAGCTAAATAATTTTTCTAAAAACTCAAACTCGTCAAAGATTAACATTATTTTTCGCAAAACAAAAATCCTCATTTTTATGAACAAATTGTATGTGTGTATCCTTTACTATTCTACTAAAGGTGTAGCTTTAAAAAATGAGTTATATTCCAACATTCTCTGAAATTAGGTAACTTTAGCGATTTATCCATTTATGACCAAATTAGCTGATATACTATCCTTTTACTCCAGGCCAAAGAGAAAAGTAAAAGGCGTGTTCAAAACTAGTTTAGAATACTAAAGAAACTATATTTGTATAAACGAGAGCTAAATCGTGAGTTTAAACCGCAGTCTCAAGTATAAATTTTACACTTTATGGTCGTTTTACTAAAAATTCTCGTACTTTTAAAATCATGTACGCATATTTATCTATCTACAGCAAATTGTAAACGTTTTTCTCCCAATATTTTAATTGGTAATCTCAGAATAACATATTATAAAAAAATATGTGGAAAATGAAATCGATTTTATTATAGCAGTGTTGCCAATTTTGATGATTGTCATTGTGTTTCGAAAGGTCTTCTAAAAATAAAGCAATTGTTTTTCTATTGTGCTTCAAATCTGACGAGGGACTTAATAAGGAACTCTATAAAGGCGTAAGCTATTTTTTCATAATAATACTATATTAACACTTCCATCAGGACGTACTTTAAACCAAAAAAATCTTCGCATATCAGTTCCCTTCAAATATAAAATAATTTTCTCTAAAAATATCGGGCAAACATGATTTTATTTAATCTGTAAAATTGTTGCGCTCCAAAAATAACTTGATATTTTCCATCAGGCTTCTGATTGATGATGCCTTTTTTTATAAAAAAAATTTAAATTGTCGAATTTTCCAGTCAATTTCTACATGATACAATGATTTTGATAATCTTCAAAAATCGACCGTTCCAAGCGTTGTTCCACATTCGTTTGAAATTTAATTATTTTGGAGAATATTTTATTATCACAACATTGTACAATACTACTCGAACGATGTACAGAAACCCGATTGAAATTTTATTGATAAGTTGAAAAGATACAGCATGCACAAGGTGTCCACTTTATGAAATGGGACCGTTCATTTCATAAAGTGGACACCTTGTGCATGCTGTATCTTTTCAACTTATCAATAAAATTTCAATCGGGTTTCTGTACAGGTTTCTGTATGTCAAAATTATAAACATTTACTGACAAATTTTCAACGTAAATTACGTCTTACGATAAATGTGATACTGCAGAATGACAGTTTCAAAATTCCCTACCGTCCGGATAAGCCATCATCGAAACTGTTACATTTAGACTACTCATCCGGCTTTTGCCTACATCATACACCCGTTTTAAAAATTTGATCCACAACGTTGAAGCAGAATCCGAACAAAAAAAAGTAAAATAACGTCAAGCCAACGGAAGTAATCCGAAATCCCCTGCCGATGTCAATCTAGCAATCAACCCTGTTTCGCTTTCGGATAGCATCTGAAAATAATCAACCATCCCAGGGTGGCCATAATTCCATCATCAATTAGTAATTCCGTCCGTCCCGTCACGAGTTACATTTTGCAGTCTGAAGACAGGATAATCCAACATGCGCTCGCTTATTTTTTTACTCCGCCTCATGCTCGTAGAGGTTCAGAGTCGCAGAATGGGTCGCAGCTTATGTTCGTCGTAGTTTAGCTTCGCCAGGCAACCGCTCGAAAGTAATAACATTTACTCAGTGGCGTTTGTGTGTAGGGCTGTATGTGTGCATACACGGAGGGAGAAGGTTAAAATATTAAAGTCGATCTTGCTAGTGGATACGCTAAAAATGTTTCACACATTAGAGTGTGATTAGATTTTGGGTGAAAAATGTTTGGCCAACATTGATTGTTAACATTGGATTGTTTTAGCCGGGCATAAACCATCGAATTTAACTGAGAATGTTGAGTCGTCATCTGTCGAATGTAGCATTGATTTACAGTGTATCGTTTATCATGCGATAGACATGACCGGAGTTGAATCGTTTGAAGTACAATTGAAGGCAACAGAGGAGCGAGCGTCTGATTCTACCCCGAGGAAGGCGCTCTGTAGCTTAACAAGCCTTCTTTGGGTGCCTAACCTGGTCGACTGGAAGAAAGCCCAGAATAATTTTCGGACGAAATCCTTGCAGGAATTTCTAGAGAAAATCTCCGTAAAAATTCCTGGAGCAAAACCCCAGAGAAGTTCCTGTAGGAATTTCCTAATGAATTTCTGGACGAGAACCTTAGAGGAACAAAATCCCCATTCCTGGAAATAATCTCTGAAGAAATTCCTGGAGAAAATTTCTGGTAGAATTCTTGGAGCAAATCCTCGGAGGGATTGCTAGAGGAAATTACCGGAGGAATTTCTGGTGGAAATCTCTAGAGAAATTCCTGGACAAAATCTTCGAAAGAATTTCTGGAGAAAACCCCCGAAGTAATTTTTCGAGAAAATCCCCGGTAGAATACCTGGAGGAAATCCCGGGAGCAATGTTTGGAGTAATTCCCGGTACAATTTCTGGATGAAATCCACGTAGAAATTTCTAATGGAAATACCCGTAGGGTTTCCCCATGGAAATCCCCGAAGGAATTCCTGAAAGACATCCCCGAGTGAGTCCCTGAATCAAATCTGAAAATGAATTCCTTGTAGAAATCCTGTAAGATACATCGGAGGAACTTCAGTCAAATGCTCGGAAGAGTTCTGGAGATTTCTATAGGAGAACTTCGTTGAAGAATCTTCAGATGTATTTCCGTAGAAATTCATGGCGGAATCCTTGGACGAATTCCTACAGGAATTTCTAAAGGATTCCCCGGAGAAATAACTTGATGATAGCAGAAGTAGATTAAAAACCGAACTTAGTACTATACCATTTAATTCCACTAGAATTTGTATTTTTTTGACAGATACGCGTATTTCGACCTCAACTGCAAGGCCTTCTTCAGTGTCGTGTACTAGACTCGATGATAGCGTTCTTAGCGTTCACTCTTAACTTTTTCACTTTCACTACAGTGGACTACCAAGCTTTTCATAAAAATAAATATTGATGAAAAAAATTGTTTTTGTTTTCACTTGCCTCAAATGAGTGGGAGCCAGAGACGATAGCTGTTACAGGGAGAACTGTCGAACTGTTTAACAATCTTGTATTTTTAAAGGAATGTTTCAATTAATTCTTCATACGATTATTCATAATTTGCATCAGAAATTCCTCCGTGAATTACTATACAATTTATTCAAAACATTCATCGTTAGAGCAGGGTTTCTCCAGAAATGTTTCCAGCAATACTTCCAGAGTGTCTTCATAAAAATCCTTTATAATACCTCCGATTTTTTCTTCCCACGAGGAATTACTCCAAAGTTTCAGTCAGAAATTCCTTCATGTATTCTTGAAGAGACTGATCTAGTGACATCTTTAAAGATAGTTTCAGAAATTCCTCCGATAATTCGTACTGGTACTTCTTCAAGAATTTGTACTCAGATTTCTCCAAATACTTCTTTGAGTTCCTTTGATCCTTTCCGAAATTCTTCCAGAACTTGTCCTAGGGATTCTTTCCGGATTTCGGTTAGAGTTTTATTCAGAGATTTTCACTGTAAGTTCTCTAGTTATTTTCTCCAGTGTCTTCCAGTATTTGCCTGTGGGATATCTCCAATAACTTCAACATATTAAAATTCCACCAGGGATACCAAGAGATTTATTTACCATTAATATTTCAGGAGCTCCGAAGGAAGGCATAGAGGAATTGCGACGAAATTTCTTAAGATATTGTGAAAGAGTTCCTGAAGGATTTAATGAAGGAACTCTGGAGTATTTTCCGATATAAGCCTGAAGAAATTATCAGAGAAACTCCTGGAGGAACTACCCCACCCCCCCCCCCCCACCACAGTAATTCATTGTGAAAATCTTAAGAGGAGTTCCTGTTAGAAATACTTGGAAGAATAACTGGAGCAAATCCTCGAAAGAATTTCTGAAGGAAATTTCCGAGGCAAATTCTGGATGAATTCCCTGAGGAATCCCTGGAGGATTTCCTAGTGAAACCCTTAAGAGAAATTCTTGGGGGATACTTGTGAAAAAATCTCCGGAGATATTTTTAGAGAAAATCCCCGGGGGGTTTCCCGAAGGAAATTCCTGGTGCAAATTGCTATAGGAGATTTCCTGAGGAATTCTGGAAGAAAATCTCTGAAGGATTTGGGAAATTCACCAATTGTTGAAAGGTCAAAATACTCGCTAATTGATGTACACGCCATAAGGAATACACGGGCTGTTCAACAATAGGCGGGGTTTTTAGCCATTCAACATTAGGCGAATTGCCCTTCTTGGGGGTAGTTTCCGGATGAATGCTTGAAAAAAAAAAATCTCCGAATGAATTTCTGGAGGAATAGTTGGGACATATCGCCAGGAGAGTTTCTGGAGGAAATCTCCGGAGCAACTTATAGAGAAAATCCCCGGAGGACTTTATCGAGGAAATTCCCGCAAGTGCTTCTAGAGGAAATCCCGGAAGAATTTCTGGTTGAAATTCACGCAGGACGCTATTGGACATCCCCTGAGGAATTCCTGGAGAAAATCCCCGAAGAAATGCTTGAGGGATATCCCCAAGAGGAAATACTCGAATGTATTCCTGGAGGAAATCCCCGGAGGGAACCTCCGGAAGAATTCATGAAGAAAATCTCTGAAGAAATTCCTGGTGCAAATCTCCAGAGAAGTTCCTGAAAAAAATCTCCAGATAAGGAAAGATTCCTGGAGAAACTCCGTGGAAGAATTCCTTGATGAATTTTCGGACGAAATCCTCATAGGAATTCCTGGATGAAATCTCCAAATGAATTCTTGGGAATCATCTGAAGAAATCTTCGGAGGAATTCCTGGAGGAAACCCAGAAGGTTTTCCCGGAGTAATTCATTTTTTTTTCACTATTTTTATGAGCAGTTACATATTAAGGACGGTTGTGCTACTTTTCCCCGAATGTCGTTTCCCCGAACGCCAGTTCCCTGAATGTCAGTTTCCCGAATACCCCAGTTCCCTGAATAGACAATTTCCCCGAAAAGTATTTGGCACTCATAATTGTCATATCTTTATACATTTCAAGGTGGTGAGCAAACTGATTATCTGAAATGCACCCTTCTTTGTTTGATAGGCGGTTCTTTCGAGTTTCATCGATCTCGGTATTTTTGGCAATATGCAATATTCGCCAAATATCTTTTTGGTGAAACGGGTCATTCGGGGAAATGACATTCGGGGAAGCGACATTCGGGGAAAGTAGCCCAATCGTTAAGGACACCCATCCAACCCCATCAACGTAATGGAATTTGTAAATGGACCCGAACAATGAACCCGAAAAATCGATATGTGAAGAGTTTTGAATGACACACACGCAAGTTATGTTATGTCAAACGTCCATTATGCCTAACGTATTTTATGCCTTACATCCATTATGCCTAATGTCTTTATGCCTAACGTCCATTATGCTTAACATACTTATGCCTAACGTCCTTATGCCTAACGTCTTTATGCCTAATGGGGTATACTCCGACTCAGTATAGTTATGGAAAACCATGAACGAGAACAGTTTTCGGGAAGCACAGAAGACTGATAAGAGCAACGATGGAAGGTGTGCACAATTGTGAGGAGATTTCAGGTGAGTGTTCTATTTCATTTGAATCCCGCTGCGGACTACGTGCGTGTTATTTAGTATTGCGCTAGAAGATGTTGAAAGGTTTAACAGCTTGGGTACAATTTTCAACAGATTCAGTCAATTTGTTTTCTTCGCGGATGATATGAATATTGTTGGCTGAACATTTGGGTAGGTGTGGAATCTGTGGACCCGCATAAAATGTGGGACATCAGAATTCGGACTATTAGTGACAAAAACGAAGCACATGCAACTAGACGGAGGCAGCGCATAGACTATGCTCGAAGAGGACATGCAAGCCAGGTGCTTAGAACGACTTTCGTCAGGGTGCTGGAGAACGAAGTGTGGTGGCGAAGAATGAAGCTGATGCAATTCTATGACGAACCTGAAAGTGGCCAAAGCTGGAAAGGTACGCCGGGCAGGACATGTTACAAGAATGGAATTCGGAGTAATCGACCATTCGGGATAAAAATTTATTCAGTGCAATGGAATTCGGAGAAATAAAATTAGTTAATGTCCTTAATCCGAACCGAGGATTGTGGCATTAGATTGTTGCATCAATGTTATCTGTTTTGATGTTTGCTGATAAACTATCATATTATGACATAAATGTTACTTGAGGAAGCAAAACGAAATGAACTTTGTTACCGAACGGTAACTTTGCACGCCAGTGGGGTTGTAGGGATGAAAATGTTAAGGTAGCTTAACGGTAACTTCAAATGAGCGGGCATTGAGTGTGTCGATCTAATGGCACCTGTGCGTTTAAAGCAGGAGGTGAATTCAGCCAGCCAACTGAAGTGGATGGCGATGGGGGTGGAAATACCCGACCCGAAGACAAGGCACCGAGAGAGCATCATACGATGGGGTAGGAGTTTAGTGGAAACGAGAGCTCGGGATCAGTCAGTGACAGATTGCTCTGGACTACAGAAGTGTACCAGCTCGAAGCCAAAATTATAACGTGCCTCAGAAGAAGAAGTGTGGCCACCGCACCACAGATATTTTACTGGGTAGTGACCCGAGTGTGCACCTCAATACCTTTGTGCGTCGGAAACCAGCGATTGCGTGAAACGGTAGTTGCGGCCGACCAAAAATCTGGCCAATTACCGACCACGTGCCAGTTGCGGGGCTACCATCGTTGGCGATACCCGGTGTCCCAATATCCAGTACACCGAGTACGACCCATCCGAAGCGGGTACCCAATTGGCGCCTCAAAGCAAACCTCTCGAAACTCATAACACAGCTACCGAGATACTCACGTCCGCTCTCTGGACGTCCTTAGCACTCCCCCATCGGGATCCATTGCCAGCTGGACCGAAGCCCACGGATTGGCGTATCGTTAGCCCCGTCCAACAGCCTCTGTGGAACACCATGGCATCGACGACTCTTCAGATACCTCCGGTAACACCTACGACTTCCATTTCCTATGGTCCTGCGTCAGGGATCGCTCTTCAATTGATTCAGTGACGCGTCCCCATGCAGCGCCCATAATACAGCGTGCCGGAACAGCAACGACGACACCGTCGCCACCCTTTTTTTTTTTTTTGACGCCCCTCCTGGATTGAATATACGTATTTGAAGGTAATTTTGAATCTTTTCGTTAGGACCTCCCCATCCAACAACGCCCTGGGACCCGGGAGACAAAAGAGGCATTTGGTGCCCACCCCGGAAGCTGCCGGTGGCTAGTACCAGCAGCTTGGGGCTTAAGCACGTCCCCGTCTGGGACGGTGCAGTTTTCTCCTGGGGTCAAAAACAGTTTCAACTTGTAAGGATTGTTCATTTTATAAAGTGGATACTTTGTTTATGCTGTATATTTTTTATTGATAAAATCGTAATCGGTTTTCTGTGCATTGTTCAAATATTATTCTGCAATGTTACGAAAATTTAAAATCTTAGAAAATGCTTATGGTTGAAGAGCTAAATAATTTTTCTAAAAACTCAAACTCGTCAAAGATTAACATTATTTTTCGCAAAACAAAAATCCTCATTTTTATGAACAAATTGTATGTGTGTATCCTTTACTATTCTACTAAAGGTGTAGCTTTAAAAAATGAGTTATATTCCAACATTCTCTGAAATTAGGTAACTTTAGCGATTTATCCATTTATGACCAAATTAGCTGATATACTATCCTTTTACTCCAGGCCAAAGAGAAAAGTAAAAGGCGTGTTCAAAACTAGTTTAGAATACTAAAGAAACTATATTTGTATAAACGAGAGCTAAATCGTGAGTTTAAACCGCAGTCTCAAGTATAAATTTTACACTTTATGGTCGTTTTACTAAAAATTCTCGTACTTTTAAAATCATGTACGCATATTTATCTATCTACAGCAAATTGTAAACGTTTTTCTCCCAATATTTTAATTGGTAATCTCAGAATAACATATTATAAAAAAAATATGTGGAAAATGAAATCGATTTTATTATAGCAGTGTTGCCAATTTTGATGATTGTCATTGTGTTTCGAAAGGTCTTCTAAAAATAAAGCAATTGTTTTTCTATTGTGCTTCAAATCTGACGAGGGACTTAATAAGGAACTCTATAAAGGCGTAAGCTATTTTTTCATAATAATACTATATTAACACTTCCATCAGGACGTACTTTAAACCAAAAAAATCTTCGCATATCAGTTCCCTTCAAATATAAAATAATTTTCTCTAAAAATATCGGGCAAACATGATTTTATTTAATCTGTAAAATTGTTGCGCTCCAAAAATAACTTGATATTTTCCATCAGGCTTCTGATTGATGATGCCTTTTTTTATAAAAAAAATTTAAATTGTCGAATTTTCCAGTCAATTTCTACATGATACAATGATTTTGATAATCTTCAAAAATCGACCGTTCCAAGCGTTGTTCCACATTCGTTTGAAATTTAATTATTTTGGAGAATATTTTATTATCACAACATTGTACAATACTACTCGAACGATGTACAGAAACCCGATTGAAATTTTATTGATAAGTTGAAAAGATACAGCATGCACAAGGTGTCCACTTTATGAAATGGGACCGTTCATTTCATAAAGTGGACACCTTGTGCATGCTGTATCTTTTCAACTTATCAATAAAATTTCAATCGGGTTTCTGTACAGGTTTCTGTATGTCAAAATTATAAACATTTACTGACAAATTTTCAACGTAAATTACGTCTTACGATAAATGTGATACTGCAGAATGACAGTTTCAAAATTCCCTACCGTCCGGATAAGCCATCATCGAAACTGTTACATTTAGACTACTCATCCGGCTTTTGCCTACATCATACACCCGTTTTAAAAATTTGATCCACAACGTTGAAGCAGAATCCGAACAAAAAAAAGTAAAATAACGTCAAGCCAACGGAAGTAATCCGAAATCCCCTGCCGATGTCAATCTAGCAATCAACCCTGTTTCGCTTTCGGATAGCATCTGAAAATAATCAACCATCCCAGGGTGGCCATAATTCCATCATCAATTAGTAATTCCGTCCGTCCCGTCACGAGTTACATTTTGCAGTCTGAAGACAGGATAATCCAACATGCGCTCGCTTATTTTTTTACTCCGCCTCATGCTCGTAGAGGTTCAGAGTCGCAGAATGGGTCGCAGCTTATGTTCGTCGTAGTTTAGCTTCGCCAGGCAACCGCTCGAAAGTAATAACATTTACTCAGTGGCGTTTGTGTGTAGGGCTGTATGTGTGCATACACGGAGGGAGAAGGTTAAAATATTAAAGTCGATCTTGCTAGTGGATACGCTAAAAATGTTTCACACATTAGAGTGTGATTAGATTTTGGGTGAAAAATGTTTGGCCAACATTGATTGTTAACATTGGATTGTTTTAGCCGGGCATAAACCATCGAATTTAACTGAGAATGTTGAGTCGTCATCTGTCGAATGTAGCATTGATTTACAGTGTATCGTTTATCATGCGATAGACATGACCGGAGTTGAATCGTTTGAAGTACAATTGAAGGCAACAGAGGAGCGAGCGTCTGATTCTACCCCGAGGAAGGCGCTCTGTAGCTTAACAAGCCTTCTTTGGGTGCCTAACCTGGTCGACATTGCTGGGACCAAAGGATTATCGTATGCTGCTTTGCTTTTGCTGCGCTGAGTGCCGATCCTTACGTAAGCCTTTCCAAGCACTTGTGCAAGCTTCTTGAAGTTACACAGGCACAGGGCAAGTGCCACTTTTTTGATTTGCTGTTTTCAGGGCGTATTCCCCTTGTCTCGTGCTCCCAGTCAGTGACGGTATAAGGTCCATGCACCGTGTACTATTTTGAGAGAAAATGCATTTCGAAATACTCATATATTGTTGATGATATTATCAGAAAACCAAAAGGATTGTTGGCTTTAACAGAGAAGACCATATAATCGCTTGGTGACATTGATTAGTGTAGAGCTCGATTAGTGTCTAATTTAACCAACTAACAGTTACTGATGTTTTACAGAAAACTCGTAACTTTTTGCGGCTGAATTGGGTCCGTTTTTTTCCCCCAAAACAATATACTGTGCAATGCAAATGGTGAGTTTTGTAGGCGGCTATTTGTGTCGCCGCCTTGATAATCGTTCGCTATAGCTTGCCATGACAAAGAGCTGAGCAACATGGGCTACTAGCTCGCAGATGCTTTGTAAATTTAATCAGAACATCCTGGTTGGTGCAACCGCATGTAGCCCAGTCTACTTAAATCAAATTATGCACTATATGTGCAAGGCAGACGGCCACCAGCAGCGGTTTATGTACAGGTACCTTAATGAAGAGAATCAGTGGTATCCGACAGGAAAACCATCGTGTGCAGTTTACTGAAACAAATGTGTGACAATCTGTAATTAGTGTCTAACGTGAATATGTGAATCTCGTGTATACATCGTGTCTGCAAAGCCTTTGACTGAAGGTAATAGTTTCCTAAGCAGTGTCTTTGATCACAATTTAAAGTACTGTTATCAGGGGCCTTCCTTAGTCGAGTGCTTAGAGCCGGCAGCTACAAAGCAAAGCCATGCTGAAGGTGTCTGGGTCGAATCCCGGTCGATTCAGGATCTTTTCGTAATGGAAATTTCCTTGTTTTCCCTGGACATAGAGTATCGTCGTACCTGCCACACGATATACGAATGCGAAAATGTCAACTTTGCTAAAGAAAGCTCTCAGCTAATAACCAAGGTGTGTGCATTTTACTCTGTAGCCAGAGTAAGGTGTAATCACTTGGCGAAAGCCGCTAGGAGGCCATCTTTAACTTGCTGGCCGTTTTGTTTACAAACATTACTGCCTTTCCTGGATGATGCTGAAACTAAAACTAACTGTGCTGCCATCAATGCGGACAAAATTGTCAAAACAGAAAGAAAAAAGTAGAGCACACAAGGAGCAGAGGCGACCAGATTATAATAGTTCTTGACAACACTGTTTCTCCAACCAATCAGGAGTCAATCTCTCGACTACCTGTCTCAGATGTTTGTAAACAAAACGGCCAGCCTTTCCTCACCTACCCTGTCTGGTTTTCTCCACAAAGTGAGCATAATGGGACACCTTAGAGAATTAAACCCGCCTTGCTAATAACTGTGAAAGTGCTGAGAAGCAGGCTCTGTCTCATCGAGCACGTAATTCCAAGAAGAAGAAGTAGATCATAGGTGAGAATGGGGCAAAAATGCATATGTTCATGTTGATTGTTGGATAACTCTTGTAATTTGACTTGAAATATTTGTTCTTGTTTGGGAAATTGTTCATTAGTATTGGTATTGGCATTCATTGTTCATTGCAATGGATTTGCAAATAATGAAAAAATATTCGAAATTCGTATGTTTTTCGCTGATCTATAAATGTATGTATAAAAAATTACATTAAGAGGGTGACATTGGGTCAAATAAACCGGAATTGATTCACTATAGGAACAAAGCAGAGAAATCGTTCTCAATTCAAGTTTTATACTATTTACCTATAACAATGAACATGATGCACATTTATATTTTTTCCCAATTGCTCGATGTTCTATGACATCCTAAGATAAGCAAAAAAGCCGATATTTTCAAGATTTTATCGGTGATTTATTAAAAATTAACCACTAGTTCTGTAGACTTTATGTTTCAATGGCAGCGTTTGACATCTGACAAGAATGCATGATTGAAATTGTTCATAAATATTTCAAATATTTGCTGCGATATTCCAATTTATCAAGATTTCCCAACACCTCCCTTCCTGAAACATTTTGATCTTATCCTGATGCTGCAAACTGAAACCTCTAGCTACGTTAATATAATTATGCCTTTTTCCGAATACAACCACCCCGAATTTCATATCCCAACTGTTAGTAGGTCTAAACGAGCTTGAAGTTTGTATGGAAAAATTATTCATATATTTGGGAAAACGGTTCCAATTGCATTCTGCTTTGGGAAAAATTAGGTATGACTTTTTTGTGTCTAAATATAAAGACTTTCGATTTCATTCAGGCTCTTCTATAATGGTTAAGGAATCTTTAAATCAATTACGAGAGATATTCATCTATAACAGCGCCATCTATGGTATAAAATTTGATTAAAATCGTTTTTCCCATACATGTGATAGATTTTCTCCATACAATCTTCAAGCTCGTTCAGCTCCCACTTAGTGTTGACGGATTCTGCTCAGTGTTGATAGACTCACACTCAAATCTCAATCAAAACGCTCTCCCGTGAGAGCAAACTCAATAGAGATCTGCTTCGCGAATCTCACGCTTGAGATTTTGATGCAAAAATCACTCAATCAACTCAAACCGTGAAAAATGATTCAGTCGCAAAACCCGTCAAAAACTCGTGAAACCCGAATGTTGTTGTTTACGTTAGAACAAAATTACTATAATTCTACCAGACTAACAAGAAATTATTGCCGTGTGTGAGTAAACTGTGGAAATACGAGACAATGAGTAAAAAGGTGAGCCTCATCCACTCATCTCATCCATGATTTTTTGACTGCTGAGATGCGTGCTTGACAACTCACGCATGAAAAATCTCAAGCAGGGACGAAAAAAATCATGCTCACTATACTCAATTCACTGACATTTATGCCACCATCAAAGTAACCGCACCACCACCAATATGAGGGCACCAATGAAGATGGCACAAAAGTAGATGAAAAACAAACAACGATGCCCGTACGTCGCTGGTGTTTTTGATTATCAGAAGCAGAAGAGTGTCAGTTTTAGAAAATTGATTATCATTGAGGTTCATACTAATTAAAAAATATGCTGCTTTACGGGTAATGAACGATCCGATGCACGGAATCGATGATGTTGACGCGTCTTTACTGTGCTTTGTGCAAAAATTACAACTTCCCGAAGCGGAATGTAAAAAAGTCAAGCTATCCAAAATTAATATCATGTTTTGCTTCCGATGATCATAAAGCGGTTGAGTATCAGCAGGGTAAAAGGAAACTGACAATCTTGCGGCAAGCGCTTTGCCAATCTTTGTTGTGTTGTCAAGGCGAGGATAAAAACAATTAAAAATCAACGAAGATTCTACTCAGCAAGCATCAATGTAGGCGAGGGTAGATTGAGCATTTTCGTCCCTGATCTCAAGCGTGAGTTATGAGAAATTGAGTTTTTCACAACACTGATTCTGCTCAAAGTTTCAAAATAGCTTCTGGGGGTGCCACTTTGGATTTAAACAGTTTGATCTTTCCCATATAAAATGAGACACCTAACTATAGCAACCTCCATGTTTTCTTGCTTCAAAGTTCACAAAACGTTCATAACTATGTGCTAAATAAATGCTATGCACCTCATAATTCCTACAAATTTCAATTTTTGAACATAATCCTATCTACCGGATTTTTTTCAACACAAAAATTATTCAAATTGCAATTGGACCTCGACCGAGGATATTCAATTTCCATTTTCTGATAAATTTATGGTGTTTGAACACCATTTACTATGATTAAACTGATCAGAAAAGAAAGTTGATCCAAATGTATCAGCATATGAAACTAGAAGCCTTTGGGTTGCTTTATTGAAAACCGCAGTTTAGATCAGTTTAGTTAAGAATTTAAAAAAAAATCTTCACCCGGTCGGATACGAGTCAAGTCAATATCTCTATGTAATTCAAATGACGACTGTGACGTGACGATAATAAATTCTACCACATAAAAGGTGTTCAATAAGTTCGGGTACAACTTTTCATCTTTGTATTGGTGCGCGCCATGTGCATAAGAGTGAAACAAATTTTGAAATTTTGGTTCCTTACTTACTTTGGTATTGGTGTCAGCTTTAGCGCATGATGTTGACTTGCTATCATTTTTTGTTTGTTTATCGTGCACGATGAAAGAGTACCGCGACGTCGTGGTAAAGTTTTTAGGGTTACTATTCGTCCTCATTTAGCAGGACATGTCCTGATGTTCAGCTTTTTATCGGCCAAGATTGTTTTACTAGCTTGGTGAGTTTTTCACATTTTTCCGAAACTACATGAAATGTCCTGATTTTATCACCAGAGTAGATGGTATCCCTAAAAGTTTGTTTGGAGAGCAACCCAGTGACATATTCGAGCGGTTGAAATCCCACAGGATGAAACGGAATTTCATTTATACCACCCTCCGTCGGTACCGGGAGACGGGTTTGGCCAAGGTCTGTGTGAGATCCGGGCGGCCACGTTCGATGAAGATGCCAGCGAAAAATGAACCGCTCGATTCGGAAGACCACTGCTGATCCGGATGTGTCGATCGGAACTGCTCACTCCATCATGACGAAGGACCTGGTATACAAGTCGTACAAGAAACGCAAGGTTCACGGAGTTACGGAGTCTACAATGAAAAAGAGGCTGGACAGAGCCAAACTAATACTTTCGCGGCGCGCTGGTCAGGATTTCATGTTTTCTGATGAGAAACTCTTTGTCTTGCACAACTGCACAATGTCTAAAATGATCGGCTGTAGGCGCCGACGTTTGCCAGCTCCTCTCGTCCCCCATAAACATCCCACGGTCCCAAAGCAATGCGTCAGTGATAATTTCGGGGGCGGTATACAGGCATGGGAAGCTCCCACTGCAGTATTTATTCAGAAAAAAAAACTTGAAATTTATCGCAGCATATTATATGACCGAGGTTCTGGAGAACTTTGTAGTCTTTCAACAGGACGGTGCACCGACCAAACACGGCGAATACCGCCCAAGCGTGGTGTCGAGAGAATTTGACTGATTTCCTCTTTATGGCCCCGCAGCTCCCCGTACCTTAATCATCTGGACTTTTATGTATGGTCGTACATGCTGGCCAAGCAAAGTGAACATCAACTATGGACCAATTCAAGAAGCTCTTTTTCACATTTTCAAAATCCGGGACGAGATGCCGATGGAGCAGGTGCGTGTCGAGTGCGATTCTTTTGAGAAACTTTTTAAGCTCGTCATAAAGTATAAAGAGGGGATGCTCCCGGCTTATATGCCCTAGAGGTTAATTAACAGTGCTTCGTTTGAAATTTACTTAGAAAAGAATAAAATTTTTAAAGTGTTTTCGCATTTATTGAACTGTACTCCTAAAAGATTTGAGGAATAATATCATAACATAAGTGACGTTGTTTGGGACTGCTTATAGGATAGGGGAAGTGGTAGTACCTACCTCCCAGGACGACGTGGGAAGTCAAATGTTTAAGTAATTGGGACACATCGGGCTCTACCCGCTACCCCTAAGAACAACGTGGGAAGTCAAGTTTTCTTCCATCAAGCAAATACTGTATCTTATACCAGCAACCCAACCATCTACGATGCCGTATCGTCAACCAGCGTATCAGTTGATTCTGTCGTGAAAAATCCTGGGCACTCCAACCCGGGTGGTAAGTCCCACCCCGTCATGAGCACAGCAATACTTTCCGAGCATCCCTTTCCGTACCCTATCGTAGCTCAACTGCCACCGTAAGGGCCCCCCGGGCCATCCTTTTTGGACT
The DNA here is from genome assembly GCF_002204515.2 of Aedes aegypti. Taxonomy (NCBI): domain Eukaryota; kingdom Metazoa; phylum Arthropoda; class Insecta; order Diptera; family Culicidae; genus Aedes; species Aedes aegypti. The sequence goes on along the minus strand of NC_035109.1, from coordinate 207,737,530 downwards.
GAGTAGCTACGCCTCATCTGGACACCTCGGGAAATCAATGAAGGATTCGAATCCTGATGTCTTCGAAACCATATCGCAACATTCCATTCCTTCTGCTCCAACGACATGGCCCCCAAGGTCATTTTTAATGACTGACCAGCCTCAGAGCTTCAATGCGCTGTATTCTGAGAACCTTAACCACGGCGCAATTGCAGTGGCACTACCAATGCCCGTTTTATTACCACCACCATCAGGCACCCCCGGGTCATCTTCTTTGGGCAACCGGCCTCTTTTCTCCGAACAAATCAACTCCGACGGAACCACTGCCACTCTCACATTAGCTGTACGTCCAATTTCACCGCCTCTGGGTGCCCACCACCGATGCCTTGACACATCATCGTTTGAGTGCCCCGGGCACATGAACCTAGGAAGCAAGGGCTGTTCCGGGTTCCCTTCATATAGTTTTCGATGAAGTTCCCTTAGCATATGCAATTCCGCCTGCGTCGTCGAGATCTCCGGAGAGTTTGATTTTTACAGCACTCGTCAAAATTATCAAACTCTGCAAGTCTCGTTGTATTAATGTACGACTCGTGCTGTAAAAACAATCATTCTGAAACTTGTAGCGTAAATATTGAAGCTCAAACTACAGACCAATCGACTACAAACTCAAACCTTCAGAAAAACGATTGTGCTAACATATTCGTGTGGCAAATACAGTGCCCCCACAGTTATGGATAGCACACAGATATGGATCAGAGTTGGTTTAAAACGGAAATATCTCATCAAATACATGTGCAATTTAGCAGAACACGTTTTACCTACGTGAACCATAAACATGTACAGCATCGTAATCAATCATAATATGCTTAAGTATATTTTTTCCGTCCGTAGGAAATAAAATGTCGACCGTATTCCCAGAAGCGTTGATTCATATTTGTGGGGCATTGAAACCCATACCACAGTTATGAATCAAAGATAAGACGATTCCGAAAGAAACGCCAAAACGTATGCTTTCACGAATACACCATTCGTTTACCTCGCAGATAAATTGCTGTTGTAGTGTTTTGATCCATAATACGGATCCTCCTCTCCCACTGATCCACATCTGTGGGGTGGACATCGTTTGGAATTTCTATTGAAATCGACACTTTTTGGTAAATAGCCGAGAATTTTGAGCTGTATTTTCGAAAACAAATGTATTCTGCAGGGTCAGGTAGGTAATTTTAATTTGTACAGCGTCACCATGTTTTTTTAGTCATATTTGGTTCTGAAAAATGACCCTTAGTTGATCCATAACTGTGGGGTGACTGTACCATCGATTGGTGCTGGAAAACTAAAGTTCATTGAATCGTGTAGTCTGTATGCCAACCACGTTCTACTCAGATGGCGATTTTCAATGCGCACTGCTCGCCATCAACCGTTTGAAGCAATACCATACTTGCAAAAGAAATCCCTGCACATATTTTTAATGGATTATTCATTTTTTGACGAGTATTAATCATAATGTAATTTTGTGTTGGTGTTTGTATGTTAATTTAATTTCATAAAAGTTTCTTAATATAAGAAAGGGCTTTTAATTAAATATAAAAGTCTATTCTATGACATTTTTTGATAAACAGAGTCGATATTGCCATGCAATTGGACCCAACACACTGTAAGGAAATTTGGTGAAGCAATGCACTGCAAAAACGAAAGTAACGTAACTTTTACTGTGGGCCCTGCTCTGGCACGTATTCGTTGGGTATTGCCGTTACCGTTTCGTTTCGCAATAATGTCGTCTTGTAACTATACAGGGTGTTCGTAAATTATCCGAACAACAAAATATGGAAAAGATAATCTCACATTTAAAACGACAAAAAATCAATGACTGTGTACTTTTTTTAATGCATCCATATGTTTACACAAAATAGAATTTCAAACAATTTAGAAATTAGTGCATTTTTCTGAGAAAGGCAAATTTTAATTTTTTGGAGACGTTATTCCTGAGAGCCGCTAGTCATTTTAGATATGTTTTCTCCCTAAAATCTGAAATAGATTAATCCACATTTTCTATTACTGTTTGAAGTAACCTACAGGTCTTTGACTTCAAGTTAGGCTGCAAAAAAAAAAAAAATAATCAGTTCAAATCCTGTCAGTTGTATGGACTTTTATCATCCGTCAAAAAGTTCGAAAAACGGCTCTCTCTAAGACCTTTCAACACTTTTAGCTTGGTTTTACAAATATTTGAAATCGGAAATGTGTGAAACTTACTGCTAAAGAATATAATGTGTCAATGTATTATATCATGCAAGAATACTGAAAATATTCCGCTTGATTGCATAGAGCTATGGCTTCAAAGTTTGTACGGATAATTTGTGGACATCCTGTAGTTGAATCCATAAACCACAGATAAGAGAACGAAAATGTCGACCTTGGTTCCGAATCTTAGTAATAAATCAAGTAATTTGCCCTATTTATGACGCAGCACGTGATAATGAAATCACAACACACCTCCGGAAAAGAATTGCTGATGTTCACAGAAGAGTCATGTTGAATGATTATAGGTATATGCTTTTTCTCCAGGCATATACGTGGGAAAAATTGTGTGACTGTTAATGAAATTTTGTTTACTAAGCAATTCTCTTCGTCTTCAGTTGACTTCCTTAACAAAGTGAAGCTCTGGTAGACACGAAAACACAATCAAAATTTAGTATCAAACTGAAAGCCTATGAAAATGTTACTCTGTTACTGATAGACTCTGATGTTACTCTGAAAACCACTGTGAAAATCCACATTACATTTAGTTTAAAAGTATGTCATTATTTTTAGTGAACTGCGTTCATAGCAGACATTGTAATAATTTAAGTTATTTATTTTAAAAACTATAGGAAAAACTTAATTCATTTATCATACCGTAAAACGGGGTATCTTTGATAATGCGGGTAACTTTGATAGTGCGTTACACACCACATACAAAACGAGATAGCATAATTTCTGTTATTCGGTTAAGCAAAAGGTTATTCGAATGCAAAACTAAAGTATATTAGTATGACACTTCATGTTAGAGCTATTTTCATTTGAATCGAAAAATTTGAGGCTTCATATACGAATAATTAAAATTGATACGATTTTCATTTTCGAAACGTTTATAAACTATCTGTTCTACGATCACTATTTGTTGTAGTTGAATAGCTGGTCACTTATCTTTGACAACCTAGTTTTCATCGACGTTGAGAAGCATTTTCACAAATTATGACCATTATTGTAATCTTAGTCAGAAATTTCCAAATAACGATAACCGTTTAAAGGTATGCAACGCCCCATAAATGTTACGTAATTCATCCAATTTTGTTTGATTTATACTCCATTAATAAAGTAACCTCAAAACAGAAAACAGACTCTCGATTATATAAAACATCATATATCCATTCAAAATAAATCTTTTTGCAATCTGTCAAATGCAATCGATAGCTAGGATGCCAGTTCTTGTTTCAAAAATAAAAATAATAATTCATTGCAACAGCTACAGGCTAAATATTCAAGTTTTCTTCGAAAAAAAAAACTATCAAAGTTACCCCGTTTAACGGTACCAAAAACATAAAATTTCAGAGACAGTAAATTTGCTTTGCTTGCAGATTTGTATATCAGAAACTTTATTCTGACACTAACATAAGTATAGTTTCGAAGTAATTGTAATAGCATTTAAGTCTGATTTTCATTGCAAGCAAAATGCTGTTCGTTGTTCGTTTTCAAACACGAGAAATTTCTGCAACAGCATACAACAATTAGTTAAATTTACTTATCTTCTTATTGGAGTGAAGATCTTTGTTCTTAGTCCCTTACATCAGTGATTGTCATCTGGTGGGATACTCACCTAAAAAAAAAAGACAAAAATATATTGAGTACAAGTAGAAATAGATCAAGCAGGTATTCTGAGAAATAAACAAACTTTCAAATTTCTTCTAAATACATACACAAAACTGTAAATCTTACCAATTCTCTGATAAAATTCTGTTCTTCATACATACATATTTTTTATTATCGGATAAATTTTCCGAAAGTGTCAGAAAATTCTTTTTGAGTAATTTCTAAAGACAATAAAAGACAATCATTGAAAAGCTGTTGGCGACAGCTAAAAGTACACGCCAATCGCTAATTGTTTGCTGGTTTATAAGTTAAATACACATTAGTCATTAGTTATAAAATCATTTAAACAGAAATTGAACGAAAACCCTATTATTACCGCATATATTCATTATTATTATTATTGTTCGAATTAATCATTTACTGGCGTGTTTGAAGTACAGTGATAAATTGACTAATTTTTCAGACAAATTGTATTTTACTTTTCTGCTGTCTCACTTCAAACAAAAGAAATTTCATTTGATTTCATTCTTTTCAATTTGAACCAAAATGTTAATTACATGCGTGCACTTCTGCTTCTGTATGATTGCATGAGAAAATGACTGTTCAAAATCACTTCAATGTACTTCAAACGTGTTAATGTGTTTCACGTACTTGTCTGGCAGTCGTATTTTAAACTCATTTGGCTTTTTATGTTCGAACATTCGCATTCAATTCGCCCACGGGCAAAAATCACACCCCATGATGCTGTAAGGTCAGGAGGATTATCGTCATCTGTGATTTTCCGGCGCTCAGTTGTATCAAACTTATCAGCATGCACTACTGGTGTCGGCCAGTTTGAAACAGTAATACACTCTCGGAAAAGCTCGGTATCGAGGGACACACGAGGGAGCAACTTTTAAATGGCAATGGGTGCCATTTTTCAAAAAGTTAAATGAGAATTTTCATAGCATTCGATAAAACTGCCCCCGGATAACAAAGTGACATTAAAGTTGGGGTTCGGATCATGGATTGGACCATCCGCCAACAGGGGCATAGGAGTTCGCCATTCCATCGCGCCGAAGTATGTCACACGATAACGAACAGAATGGAGAGCTTCGTCATTCAGGGTGGCCAGTTATCGATAGGCTCGTCCAACTGAGGCACATTTTTATCAGTCTCATATAGTGAAAGTTTATATTGGTTTTATAGTTATGGTTTTATGATTTTGACGTAAAACGCGAAATGCAATGTAAATAAGTGTATGGCCTATTAACATTAAAATTCTAGTAACAATAATAATTCATAAAACGTTTTTCAAAAGTTGAAACTTTTCACAACGTAATTGATAGATACAGCGGCGTAACCAAGAGAGATTTTATGCAAATCAGATTTTTTTTATTTTCGAAACCCAAATGCACGGTGAATGGATCCTTTTCAATATATATGGTTCCTATTAACACGCATTAGTGTAAAAGGCATGAAATTATTCGGTAATATTAGATTTATTGGTATGTCGTCATTAAATTACTTTATATTTAGTTTTTGAGTGAATATGGAATGGTTTGGACAATACAGTCAAATCTCCTATAACGATTTTATTGAAAGAAAATAATTATTTAGCCAATTTTTAAACTATTTATGGTTTTTATTGTAAACTAGTGGTCCCGGCAAACTTCGTTTTGCCATCAAGTAGGCTATTCAAAAATGTTATGGATCGACCCATAAGCCCTTGGTCTCCTATAACGCGAATTCCTATAACGCCCTCCAACCATGTGTCTAATAGGAGACCTGAATGTATAACATTTAACAGAATCAATGATTTTCTGGAGGCGATGCGAGGATAAACTTTGAATTTTTAAAAGGCTAAGTATTTTTAGTTGAATAAAAAGTAGATATAGAATGAATGGTTATTCTTCAGGAGGAATTCACGTTGAAAGTATAACTAATTTCCAAGAGATTTTGTTCCAAATTTGTTGAAAATTATTTAACTAATTTTGGATTATTTTTAAAGAATTTAAAACATAATAAGTTTGAAAAAAAATGGAAAAAATTAGGTTGCAGGTAATGCAATGAGTTTGATGATCAAAGAAAGAATTTATTGTTGGAATAAAATGGAAACCATGGTCAATTTTTTTTTTGGCTTGTGTGAGGTTGAATTTCTGCCATCTATCTGAAGAAAACTTAGCTAGTTTGTAATTATTGCCATTTTTTTTGTTCTCTTTGCGTTATCAGGCCTCGCAAACACCTAAATTGCGAATGATGGGTGAAGATTCGGATTCAATATCCTGAGTTCACTTTAATAAATAGAAATATTCGGCTTCTCCATGATTTTTATTCCAGACACAATCACACTTTTGCTTCATATTCGGGACACTTTGATTAGAATTCCGGACAGCTCTTGAAAAACACAATTAGAACGGTAAAATCATTAAATAACTAACAAAGACGACAAAACTAATAGAGCATTGTAAATTTCCATGGATTTCGAAAGAAAATGTTCATTAAAATCATTTTTCAAATTGGGAACTTTTCAATGGAGAATTTTAAAACATTTCTAGTGAAATCGTTCCAATACAAAGTCCAGATACTATACTAATCAAAACGGTATACAACCTCCAGTAATTCCTGCTCCCCCCCCCCTCCTGTTCCTACATCAATGGTCACATGAATGCTTAAAAAAAAATAGAAATGTGTATATAATGAATCTTTGAAATATGTACACTCTTCTTGATTCTTTTTCTGGAAGATTCCTTACTTTTGCTTCATATTCCGGCCACTTTGATTCGAATTCCGGACAGCTCATAAAAATCATAAATAACAACTTGTTTTTAATTAAGAATCGTGGTTCACGGCTAACCAGCCGAGTGGAAATTTAACAACTACCGAAAAGATAAACATTACATATACCGTTTTGATTCATATTACGGACAGCTTCAAATTCCGGACACTCTACTTTGTATGGGAAACATTTCATGCGAAATGTTTCAATTTTTGCTGTTCAAAAGTTCTCAATTTCAAGGTTCATTTTAGTAAACTTTTTCCATAAATATCTTTGAAAATTTATAATGCCCAACTACCTTAGATGTCTCTTTGGTGGTTTAACGATTTCGATTGATGATTTGACTGTTCCATTAATGATTATCATGAGCTGTCCGGAATTCGATTCAAAGTGTCCGGAATATGAGGCAAAAGTGAGGCAGCGTCCGAAATAAGAATCATGAAAAGGCCACACATTTTGATTTATTTAAAATTATTGAAGTTGCGGAAGCGTATTCTTCACCCACCGTTCGAAAGTAAAGGGCTTCCGACGCTCGATAGCGCTAAGGAATCATACAGAATGATTTATTTTGTATGCTCTATGCTGGGTTATATTTCCCTGAGTGCTTAAGTGTCCGTAATATGAATCAAAACGGTACTTTGCAATTGGATTAAATGGACAAATTGATGTGAAGTTTTGCGAAAAAGTTACACGTCTTCTCAGTGAGAGTCGAACTCATGACTCCCTGATCTCTAGTTAGGGCGCGTTACCCCTACACCATGAGAGGACTCATTGACGCAGAAGTTAACCTGAATACGATTTCAGCTCAATAATCACGTGGTCCTTTTTCGCAAAGTGCACCTCTTTCGGAAGAATTAGATGCCCATCCAAACACAACGCTTTCTATATATATATCCAATGCCTAGCCCGAGAGCGCATTATTTTTTAGGTACTGAAAGTACCACTGGGTCGCGACGTTCTCAAACGACCGGTTACGGAACATGAGTCCTTACCCGATAAATACTTGTTCTTAATTATGAATCGTGGTTTATGGCTAACCAGCCGAGTAGAAGTTTAACAACTACTACTAAAAAATAAAAAGTCAAATCATGAAATGAAATCGGCAAACCACTGTAGATGCGTCTAAGGAAGTTGATCATTATAAATTTTCATAGATATCTATAGATAATGTTGACTAAAACGAGCCTCGAAAGTGCCAAATTTTGAATGGCTAAAATTGCAACATTGCATATGAAATGTTTCCTATACAAAGTGGAGTGTCCGGAAAATATTTGCCAATCTTTAGGAAGTTCATAATGCTTTGTGGATTCATTGACATTTAGAAGAGATTTAATGGGAAATACATCTAGGATGTATGTAAAGATGAAACTCGTAATTTTAAAAATTCTTTCAAGCATTTCTTCAAAATCTGTTATGATCAGCCAATATTTATTATAAAAAACTCCCCAGAACTTCTTTTTGATTTTCACATACATTTCTTTAGTATTTCAAATTATTTTACCAACATTTAACATCAATGTTTATTCTTCAAACTTCTCATGGGATTTTTAGTAAATTAATCCAATAAGTCTTCCAAGGACCCTCTACGGAATCCTGTAGGCTACATTTCAGATTTTTCTCCAAGGATCAGAGAAGAAATCCTAAAAAAAAACGTAAAGAACGTATAGAAAAGAGGAGTCCTGGAAGAACCTCTAAGGAAATGATCCTACAGTCCCTGACACAATTCGGCAAAAATCGCTGGAAAAACTTATGGAGAAATTCCAGGAAGAAATTCTGAAGGATTTTCAAGAAAAATCGCTTGAAGAATCCTTCGAACAATGCCCAGTAAGTAGATTCTAAGTAGAATCATGCTCGAAATGCATGCACATGGAGGAAATATCTTGCTGTCTTAAATTTCAATGAGAATTACTAGAAAAATAAATTAAAATTGCTTTGAAAACAATCCTGAGAAATCCTTGAACTAATACGTTAAATATTTCTTGATAAAACATGAAATTCCTGAAAAGATCTTCAGATGATCCATAAAAGTTCTTTGCCACAGATTTATTAAATCTTTAAATTGGTAGGCAGACCGAAAATCACTAGGCCTGGCCACCCTGTTAGCCATCAGAAAGCTGACCCTTGTTTGGATACGGTTGCTATCTCATCATGTTATGTGTTTCTGTTTACGTTTCATATCAAACTTTGACATTAATAATATTTTATAGGTTTGTTTTCATGTCGCAAACGTGTGAGATTCAGCTACAAGCTCTCGTGTGTCAGCCTTATTCGCCGGACAACTCTAGGACAGGTTGTTGAAAAAGACGCAGCAGCGAGATCGGGGGCTTGATAAACGAGATAAAAGTCATGAGGTCAGGACCTATCGCAGATGTGCGCACATTATTCCAACAACTCCACGATCAAACAAGCCAACAGTGACAGGAACATTCCAGAGGGAGAATGCGTGCATTAATTCAGGAAGGTTGCACTTAGTTTGAAGCACGGCGATTCCTCACGTGCCATTTGGACGAATGGATTGAAATGAAGCCATGGGGCACATTCTGTACAGGATGCTGCAAATAGTATTCGCAAATGTGATGAAACCACCAAATGTACGTTTGAACAAAGGATATAAATACTGATTAAACATTATACTAGCAGAAATCTGATTCTTCGTGAGAGAAGATATTTTTGGCAGAACAAAATTTAATGAAAACGCATTTTTCAAGTTCAACTAGTAGGATTACATAACTAAAAGTATAAAGTTACTATCAAGTAAATGCACACATCGGCCAGTTAAGCAAGTAACAACGATAAACTGCAATTGTTCACGGCTATTCTGTCCGATTCCAGTGAAGTGCGGTGAGTTATGGAACCTATTTTATCGCTTCAATGGCGGCGATACATGAAATTTCTCTTGTAGACAATCCATCACGATTAAAATGAACCCACATTTCGAAGTCTGCTTAAACGGTTTTCAATAAATCAGAATTCCATTCCGACACTGCCCACCACTACGGAAGCGGAAATGGAACATGATCCACATGACGGCCTGGGGTTGGGATATATTGGGCTGTGAAGTTTGATATTACTTGCACATATAGTTGAGGGATGGCATTGCTGTTAGCCATCGAGATTGTACGCTGTATTTATATTTGCAATTTACGGTTATTATTGTGTCCCGTGAAACTTGGTTTTTATCAGTGGGTTGTATTAATCTGTGTAATACAGAGTATGATGGGGCAAACATTTGAGTGGGGCGTTTTTCTCACACATTTTCCTACAAAATTGCCATTACGGGAAGACTAGTAACTAGGTAATATATATGGCTGCGCAACCGGTTTTGAACTACTATGTCGTTATATTAAAAAAAATGTATAATGTGGTGTGAATTACAATCGGATACCCTATTACGTGTAAAGAGTTATAGTCAATGCTGCAATCCCATTATTCCCAAATCAAAATTATACTTCTGATTGTGACGTAGGTACCGTTTTGATTCATATTACGAACAGCTTCATATTCCGGACACTCTCCTTTGTATGGGAAACATTTCACACGAAATGTTTCAATTTTCACCGTCCAAAGTTTCTCATTTTCGAGGCTCGTTTTATTAAGCTTTTTCCATAAATATCTTTGCAAATTTATAATGCCCAACTACCTTAGATGTCTCTTTATTGGTTTGACGAATTCAATTGATGATTTGCCTGTTCCATTAATGATTCTCATGAGCTGTCCGGAATTCGAATCAAAGTGTCCGGAATATGAGGCAAAAGTGACGAAGCGTCCGGAATAAGAATCACGAAAAAGCCACACATTTTGATTTATTTAAAATTATTCAAGTTGCGGAAGCGTATTCTTTACCCACCATCCGAAAGTTAAAGGCTTCAGACACTCGATAACGCTAAAAAATCATACAGAATGATTTATTTTGTATTCTCTGTGCTGGCTTATACTGAGGCCTTAAGTGTCCGTAATATGAATCAAAACGGTATATCTGTCAATATTTTCACAAAAGTTTTGAGCACCATCGTTACCATTCAGAAACTCCCCTACGCAGCAACTGTTCAATCTATCGCAACCAAATTTTTCCTTCTCCCATCGTAACCTCCGTCGGAAATTCATAATCTCGTAATATAATCAAGGGTTGTGAAATGCAATTTGTTTAGAAAATAAGCATACCGCCCACACGAAGAGGCCGCCCTGAATTACCCCGCCAACATAACCGATGGTGACGACGACCGTGATTGGCGCTGAGTTCCGTTCTCATGGCAAGGAAACTGGGAAACGGAGAGAGAGTGAAAGAGAGTCGATGGGAGGAAGCGAAAATGGGTTTCGTTCGGCTTTCTATTTCTGGTCTTCTGGTTGTGCACCGCCCCAACTTCGTTCCGTGTAGGCTATAAATTAAATATTAATCTCATGTCAAACGGTGTAAATGTAAACATGCAAAACAGATATCCGAAAGCAGAGAGTGTGTGCAAGGGCCATGTGCGTAGCCAGGATTTTAATCAGGAAGGGGGAAATGACACAGGTTAATTGGTAGCTGAATAACAGCTTATTCAGCTGAAAAAAGGCAGCATTTTAGCGGAATAAGCTATTGTTCAGCTACAAATGTTAGTTGGGGACCTCTAACATGTTATTCGTTAGTTGTACCGAAAATGCACTTTTTGACACCTTTTGCTTTGTTTTTGCGTGCCATTAATTTGGTTGTCACATTGTGTCACATGTATAAACCACTTTTTTTCTTTTACAGTGGACAAACTGGAGTTCAGAATATGATTCAATTCAATTTCTAGACAAGGTAATAGGTTTGTTGGTGATAAAAGAGTTCCGAAATCAACCTGAAAAAGATTTAAGAGAAATTCCTCAGATGTAGCATCTAGTAATAGTACCAAATTCATTCTGGCATCCTGAAAGCTATCCATCCAAAAGGGCATACAATTTGATTTTGTAATTCCTCCGGAGAATTCTCCAACGCTTGGGACTATTAGGGGCCCAAAAACCTCTGAGCATCTCATCATTTTTTTTTTGTCACGAATCAATGTAAGATTTTTTCAAGATTATCTTTCAAATTTTTTACAATTTTTATCTTATGATTTGCTTAGGATTTTTTATTCTATGACTTCCTAATTGTATTCCTTTTCTGGGGAATTTCCCATTTTATCAAATTCAAAACCTTCTCCACAACTTGCTCAGAAGTTCCTCTTGACATTTTATGCATAACTTCAAAAAGTTCTTTTCATTCACTGATTCCTAAAGAAACTAGAAACCTACAAAATGTTACAAGAAATGCAAGAAAAAGAGTTGTTTATGTAATCCTTAAAAAAATATACCGATTATCCTAAAGAAATTGCACCATTAGTTTTTGAGAAAGTTTATATTACGCATTACGAAAAAGATGTGTATTCCTGGAAAAAACAAAATCAATTTTTGAAAATTTAATTTGCGTCCATATTTTGTACAGATAATTTGCCTAGAACTTGCTAAATGGGGATCTGCCATTTATGTCTTGCAATGTTTGCAACAAATAGTGTCTCATTTTCAAAGGTTTTCTTCACTGTAGAAACTGTGGATTAGATTTTTTCATTGAAAAGTTAGTTTGACGGATAATCTTAGATTAAAAATATATTTTTTATGAAAAAACAAATTGAAATTGACCTGGCAAGCACGAAACAAATTTCGATAGACCAATTGGTCGGCGTCAAGTCAGAGTGGACCAAGTGACATTTTTCACACTTTGAGAAAAATGGATTTAAAGTCTAACGCTCTGTAATTTTTGAACTCGTTTAAATTTTGGTTCAATATTTCTACACATCTTTGTGTTACTTCCAAACAATATAATGTGAAGTGATAATCATGGAAAATCATAATCCAAACCTCTGCTAGAACGATTTTCTGATGGACTATGTGCACTTGGTCCACTCTGACTGAACTAAAGACCGCCGTTCAGAGAGTTGGTTCACTCTGACTGAACAATTTCTAGGAAAATAACAATCATTGAATGCTTGCATGGTCAAACTGGGTGCATATTTTAAAGATAAAGACCCTTCGACACCAGTAACGTAATTTCATTAATAATCCATTCGTCAATACCGAAATCAGTGGCATTACGATAGCTTGAAAATTAAAATTAAAGACTAGAAATATTCAAACATGTGTTCAGTCAGAGTGGAACAAGTGAAAATCTTGAGTACCGACCAAAATATACTGGTCAAATTGGCGGGTTCTATTTAGCACATTCCATACATGCACTACCATAAACTTCTATTGGACACTGAAATTGACTGAAAAAATGCAATAATCAATCAGTTTATTGCTTTGCAACACTGAGTCCGTCCTGTCTGCACAGAAATTGTTGCAATTTCTGACCACCCATCCAAATATTGTAAATGGTCAAAAATTGAAATCAAATGCATCGAATTAAGTTATTTCTATATATTTATATTGATGGATAACTAGAAGAATCATTCGATGTCGAAAAATCTGACAAATCTCTTGGAATGTTTTTCATTTCCTCGCATTCCTCAACGCGTTGATCATTTTCGCTATCGAGGCACTTGGTCCACTGTGACTGCACACTTTTATCGACTTTTATGGATCATCCAAAATTATTTTTTAACATATCTCTCGCAGTTTACAGCTTTCATCAAATCTGGTCAAAGTGAAACGGAGGTAACGTAATTGCGTATCCAATGAGAGAATAATCCAATTTTCCCAAATTTTGTACTTGGTCCCCTCTGACTTAACGCCGACCAATTTTGCGTTTTACTTACTGACAAAAAAGTGCGATGCAAATTCTCGCGAATTTGAGTTTAAGAGAGTTCCTATGCACTTGATCGCCTGATTCTTATTATGATTAGGTATCGTTCAATCTAGGTTTTAAAGTTATATGTTTAACTATTCTAAAATAATATAGCTTTGTATTTAAAAAGAATTAAGAATTTCAGTTTGACTCTAGGACACAAAATATTTGCAGTATCTATTTGTTAACTGATTACTACTTGTTTGAGACTCTAAAAAATCGTTCATTATTTTTCTATGTACATGAAACATCACAAGTTGATTGAGTATATTGAGTGCCGTTTTCAAACAATTGATTCAATTTGATGCACAAGTTCGAGTATATAAGGAATTCGTAAATTAGAAAATATCATAAATTGTTCAAAAAGTAAGGTAATCTGTTTCAATTTTTTATCCGATGGAATATTGATCAGATTTTGATTCTTAAAAAATTGTTTCTTAAAGTTAACGTTCCAAGTCTAATATTTTTCAAACAAGTGCTGATTCGCAAAAATTGTTACTACACAAAGTATTTTACATTTTGAGTTGAAAAATGTTTTGAATTAGATTAAAATTTTGGTAATTTATTGCAATTCTAAATATCTTTTATTTTATATTTTAAAAACAAGAACCATCGATTGCAGTTAATAAATTGCATTAAGAGCCAGTTCGCGAGAACCTCAACCCCCTTTCAAGGGAAGTTTTATTGATGTTCTCCGATCAGGCTGACATTTTCAGGGATTATTCTTCTGTATTAAAAAAGATGTTTTGCAAAGTTTTAGATTTTATATTAGGGGGAAGTGGGACAAAATGACCCCCAATGATTTCATACCACTAAACACACAAAAACACAAAAATTTATATAACTATAGTAAAAGTGGACGTATTATGTTGAAATTTAGCATGATTGAGCAATTCTCGCTGAAACCAGGCCGCCATCGGCATCCATCGTTAGAATTCCAATTTTATGTCACTGATCGCTAGTTTTCGATAAAACTTAAGGGTGGTCCTTCCTGTTTTCTCAAATTGGTGGACCCCTCGTACGCCAGCTTGCTGAACAGTTTTCGAAAAAGCCCATTTTTAGATAAATCTTGGGTATTTCTTCACGGGATATGTCTCATATTTCGCTTGGAACACATAGCAAACTTAGTGGCATCGTATAGAGAAAGGATATAGCTTTCATTTAAACTTGAAAAAAAATTTGCGGCCATTTTGAATTTGGCCGCCATCTTGAATTTTGTTAGAAAAATCGATTTTTCACCATTAGCGCACCGCTCGTTTTGAATTCTGAGATCACCATCAGAAAGCTGATGAAAAATTGCGAAGATAGGCTACAGAAACTAGGTGAGCAATGGTATTTGCCCTATCAAATGAACGATTTTCTAAATCATGTTATACGATTTTGACTTATATGGCGAGTGCAATCAATACAAACATCATTTTTTGTACAACAAAGAAACAAGTTTTCAACCTTTGGTGTTTTATTCGAGTCTAGTAAAGAATAAGAATATTATTTTGAGTGAAAAAATCTGGCGGCCATCTTGGATTTTGACGCCATCTTGATTTTAGGTAGTAGAATTAATTTTTCACCTTGATAGCACTCAGCATGTCGAATTTAGAGGCTACCAATAAAAAAAAGGTTACGTTTACTCTTCTTCTTATTATTCTTCATTTTACAGACGTTACGTCCCTACTGGAACCGAGCCTGATACTCAGCTTTATTAGTTATAAATCCAGATTATTAAACAGGAATTTTCTTTTTTAATGCGATTTCTGACAACAGAATAATTCTTCGACATATCTTTGAATTCAGTAATAATGAATAAATAAATTCAATAAATGAAAACCGTCAAATAACATTGATTGTATTAAAAAAACATTTTTTACCATGTGCATTGTTGTTCATTGTATGAAGTTTATAGATTACGTGTCGGGACATTAGTAAGCCTTGTGGTAATATCTGTAGTTCTAACGTAAAACATTGACAAAAGTGCATTAATTTATAATGAAAGTCTTAAATTTTGAAGCAAAAAACATCCTTGATTTTCGAAGTCATAAAGTATCGTTTTTAGTACCGCACAACATACATGTGAAAAATAGCGAAATTGAATGATCTTTCTTATCTTATCTCAGCTGTTCAACTGATTGTTCATTTGTATCAATGGTTTTAGACCAAATAAATGAAAGAAATATTTTACAACTCGAAGATATGCAGAAGAATCATTCAGGTAGCAAATAAGCGTTACAAAATCCTATTGGATATTTTGTTTTTAAAACTAGTTAAGCTGAAGGGCTGGCTCTGTTCCAGTAGGGACGTAATGTGAGGGAAAAGAACAACAAGAAGAAGAATAAGTGTAACAGTAGCATTGAAATTCAACATGTTGAGTGCTAACAAGGTGAAAACTCATTCTACTACTTAAAACCAAGATGGCGTCAAAATCCAAGATGGCCGCCAGATTTTTTCACTCAAATTGATACCCATATTCTTCATCTGTCTCAAATAATACACCAACGATTGAAAACTTGTTTCTTTGTTGTACAAAAAATTATGTTTATTGATTGCACTCGCCATATACGTCAAAATAGTAGAACATAATTTAGAAAATCGTTCATATCATAGGATAAATACCTTTGCTCACCTAGTTTTTGTAGCCTATCTTACGCAATCTTTCCTCAGCTTTCTGATGGTGAGCTCAGAATTCAAAACTAGCGGTGTGCTAATGGTGAAAAATCGATTTTTCTAACAAAATTCAAAATGGCCGCCAAAATTTTTTCAAGTTTAAATGAAAGCTATATCCTTTATCTATACGATGCCACTAAGTTTGCTATGTGTTCCAAGCGAAATATGAGACATATCCCGTGAAGAAATACCCAAGATTTATCAAAAAATGGGCTTTTTCGCAAACTGTTCAGCTAGCTGGCGTACGAGGGGTCCACCAATTCGAGAAAACAGAAAGGACTACCCTTAAGTTTTATCGAAAACTAGCGATCAGTGACATAAAATTTGAATTCTAACGATGGGTGCCGATGGCGGCCTGGTTTCAGCGAGAATTGCTCAAAAACAAAAAAAATACTCTAAAATGAGTTGCCAACCTTCATTTCAACATTATAAAGGAAGGCATCAACCTTCCAGCTCATCAGGATCTTCACATAAAATTGCGAAAGAAATAGTTATAGAAGCTACTTAACGGATGCGTTTTAAAATATTTTTTTCCCTGTTAGAAAACCCTTGATCTGCGCTGAATAACTTTGATAACGACACCAATCTTCTAGCTTATCAAGATCTTGGAATAAAGAATGTTGAAGAAAAGCTACCATGATCACCTAGTGGGTAAACTCCAAGTGAAATTGTCTACCGCTTTGTCCTTGTTCTGCTTCGCCAAAGACACCTATCTTCTAACTAATAAGGATTTTGAGATACAGACGATTGAAGAAAATTTGTCACTAGCACCATCTAGCGGATAAATTTTCGATAAGATTTTTCACCTCCAGATAGCCCTCAATCTGCTTAATATCTTTGCCGAAGACACCAACTTTCTAAGGATCTTCATATAGAGAAGATTTTTTTTATTAGCGCTTTCTGACACACAGAGGTCCAGTTTTCTAAAAAGCTAGCAAAAATCCAATTTCCAAGCATGTTTTTAGTTGAAAAGCAAAGTCAAACATTCATCTACAATATCAAAAGTTAGGAATACATACAAAAGATTCAAAAGAAAATTCGTTTTTCTTTGTGTTTTGATCCTAAGTAGGTGTACAAGTCCAAAAACCTAAATTTTTGCTTTGAAACTAATCAAGTTTTTCATCCTCATCGACACAAGAACAATTTAAGTGTTTAGCAAGTTTTTCTGGTCGGTAACTCATTTTTACATTGATTAAACTTTTCCGGATGCAACTTTATTCTCGTCTGTCGTTAATTCCATCAAATTTACAGTTATTATTTTAGGTACGTAAAATAATTAAAGAACAGCTTCTTCATATCATACAAATCGCTCCTCGTCACTCCCTGCGAAGATATCTTGCTCAAATACTCTTTCAAGTTTAAGGAATCGACTAGAGAGGAATGTTATTGCCAAAACATTAATTTTGTGAATAGGATGAGATTCTCAAAATGTATGGAAAACTGCAATTATGTTAAAATGTTGTTCTACGCAAACCGAAAAATTGGGAATATGCCCAAAACAGAGTCTGCAACCCCGAAACATGTTCCACAACACTTGTCATGATCAAAACTGGTCAAATATTGAGAATGCGTATTTTTTGGCATGGATTTTCAAATCTGGACCACTGTGTGGCTGATGAGATCCCAATCAAACTCTTCACCGCCAGATCCCTTAATCTGCTGAACAGCTTTGTCAAAGACACCAGCTTTTTAACTCATTTGGTCGTGTCCACGCTTTTTCCGTTTCCTAGAAAAACGAGAGAGGTCAGGAGATATGTCTCACCCAAACACTATAAGATCAAAAAATCGCATTTACTTCAATATTTATTTTTAATTGATTGATTTACTAGTCACCGAACTGTGGCCATCTGGAGTAATTCGAAAAGGAACACGCTACAAAATTCTCTTGTAGTATTTCTTGGAGATTTTTTGTCTAGAGCAATGTTTCGAGGTTTTCTTGGTACTATTTATCAAACAATTGTGGAAATGTTTAATAATTTTGGAAAGCATTTAGAAACATATTGCAGGATTTTTTTTAGATTTTTTTGTTCAAAATTATTATTGAAAAAAAAAATAAACTCTCTACGCAAAATAACCACACACTGTTCTTGAGAAATATTTCAAGACATAATCAAATGAATTAACATTACTATTCATGGAGAAGTTCTAGGCAGAATAAAAAAAAAAAAAAAACAAAGTACAAGGTGAAATTAAAAGAAAGACTACTTATAAAGAGTTGTTGTTAAAGAAATGTATTGCGGAAAGTACCTAAATAAAACTCCGATTGCCATTCTAGAACGAGTTCAATGTGTATTGCCAGAAAAATAATATTTAAAGAAATTGCACTAGTGGAATTGCTAGACAATAATTAAAGGAATCTCTAAAAGAATAAGTTTTTGCGCACATTATATAGTAGATTTTTTCATTTTTTTTTCATTCTGTATTAACGAGATTGGGTTAGTTCATCTTGGGTCCAACGGTTTAACTTCCCTTCCGAATGAAGTCGTCACTGAAATTTTAAGTGACTATCTTGATCCCAGGTCCTCGGTGTGAGAGGCGTGTGTTCTAACTACTACACCTGGACCGTCCCTTATATTGTAGAATCTTGAAATTAAATTCTTGAGAGTTCTTACGTGTCATACAAATTATTTTTAATGTTCATACAAAAAATATTATCATGACAGGATCTGAAAACCACCAAAATTGTCTTACGTAATTAATGGATCATCCCATAGGTATTCTTCAATCTTTTAATATTAAAGCAACCCCCATACCCCACCCGCTCTGACTACGACCATAGCAAGTGTTACCACAAACTACGGAACCCAATTGGAACAGTGAGCTTTGGGGTCGTCGTTGGATAGGATAGAAATATCAGTTTGCGCCCCACCCGGCAGGGCATGGAGTCGATTCAGAGAAAGAGACCGCCATAATTGGATATAAATTACATCGTATCGATAGCCCCAAGTCACGCAGGTGGGGACTCGACTCGTGATGTCGGATTATCGGATAGGTACGGGAGGCCCTCGGGAGGACTTGTTTCCCGCTTCCGATTGGTTGAGCCGATAGTGTCGCCTAGGTGTGCAACTTCGCTTGTCCTTTTGTGATTTCTCGGAACGTGAACGGGATGGAATAGCGCAGTGGACTCGGCTGTTGGCCTGTGACTAGACGTAGAAAATCAAATGAAGTGTAGTGACGATTGGTTGGCAGATATGGGACCATCTATTCGTTGTCAGTAGAAATCTAGGCAAGGTTTTGAACAGTTAGATGAACATTTATCTGGGTTGATACATTTTTTTTTATTATTTATTAGTATCATTCCAAACATTACATTCATTTCTCATATCTAGGTGATCTGTGTAAGGCAACACTATCGTAATTTGGTAAAACAAAATTAAGCTTTGGTTATCATTTTGTTAACAACATATTACATTTCATTTACCGTAGCAGTTAAGCATTTTTACAGGTGAGTTGATTTCAACTGCTTATTAGAGAAAAAAAATGCTTTCTATTTACTTAACCTAACGTAACCTAAATATATAACGCATTAGTCGTGGCAATAGAAGATAGGTCACCACCAGTGAGTAACCAATCGATAAATTGCTCAGCCTTAACGGTTATATGATTCTCCAGATTTGTTTTCTTGAAGATTGGAGGATTGGCTTCGATTCAACTTCACCTTAATATCTATGAAGAAAGCTTTGTCCCAGTGGAGACGTCATATCGGCAAAAAAAATGTATAAACTGACGAGCCCTAACCGCACAAGACAATTCGATTTGTTTTAAATATTTTAAACAATAAGATACCATAACAATTTAATCAAGCAAAAAAATTAGAAAGACTCACAATAGAGGCAAGTCTAATAATCGTTTTTCAATCAACACGCACTTGCTTGAGTCTATCGTTTGCTGCTCACCTATATCAACAACCGGTGGTGCCTCTTAATCCGGTATCCAATTTATGAGACTCTAGCATCCTGGTTAGCCTGAAGCACCAAACAGCCGCGTTCTCAGAGCTCATTTTGCTCCTCAACCACCCAACCGAGTGCTGATCCAACTGCCAACAATCGTCATCCTCGTCGTCCATTGATTGCTCAAGGCCCGGACCGAAATGAATGACTTTTCTTGTTCAATTTTCATTTCCATTTCGACTTTTACCGAACACCTTTCGCATTCAGTTTCTTCAGTCGGGGTTCGTTTGAGCCTTGTTTTTGTTTCGTTTCCATTTTAATCAGGCACCTAGGAATCAAAAACACAAACCACACCGACGAAGGCAAATGCCTTGATGACGACGTGGCAACCGATGGATAGCAGAATTGGATTTCACTTCTGGAGAAGCTAGAGGCTTCCAAACTGAAATTCACTGAATGTTTTAAAAATGTATTCTTTTGAACTTTAAAAACTGTAATAAATAATCCATTGTATTTTTCTCAAAAAAAAAAGCAAATAAGTTTACGATTTCTGAATACTTTATTTACATTAATAGAAATTGCATTACTTAAAAAACACTTTTGAAATTCGGTTTGCATCATATTTTAAAAAAGGGATATGTAAATTGTGTGAAAAGGATACTTGCTCACTTGAAACTCGAGCTCAAAAAGTCACACCCACTTCAATATTAAAATGCTGATACAAAGACATCGAAATGTTAAAAGAGTTGTACCAATCGAAATTGTATTGAAATGAACCGAAGATTACATATATCCAGCATAGCAACAACAGCTTTTAATTACATCAAGGCCACTCATATTCGAGATAATCGAATCTATGTATAAGGTATCTATGTTGTTTCTAGAATGAAGTATTTTGTTGGTGAATGAATGGAAGAATTTCAGAAAGCAAAGGCTGTTTCATGTTGAGAAACAGGAATTATTTTGACAGTAAATAATATTAACGGAGAGATCACATTCTGCCGTTATGGAACCTGAATATTGGAGAGTATGGCAGAAAACATTTACATATTATGTAAAAAAATGGGAGGATTAGCTTCGATTCAACTTCACCTCAATATCTATGAAGCAAGCCTTGTCCCAGTGCAGGCGTCATATCGTCGTTCTTTTTGAGTTTATTTTGATTAAGCTGAGCATAATTTTTAATTTCTTTATTTCTATAATTTTACTTAGTGGTAGTTATTATTAATATTTCAATTTTTATTGTTGATTAGTATTCCCCGTTGTTTTACAATTTTGGAAACCGACGGGGATTCGCCAAATTCTAAAGAGGATGATAATTCTGTACCTCCTGGTACAGCGTCCAAGCCTTTTAGAGTAAAAAATTTCCACGCTACTTTTCTTGGTCCTTACCCAGTTTATTTAAAAAAAAAAAGAGACAAACCAATTAATGTTTTGTTGATTTCTGCAGAAATTTACAAACGATACAAATTTGTAAATCTGCTTCTTATTTTGTATGATACAGTTGTTTTTGTTTTTCTTTCTCATTTCAGGATTGAAAAAAAAAATATTTCCTTGACTGACTTACTTTTTGATGATCTGAAGTGAACTTTAGTCCTGGTTCACCTTGAAGATTTTGGCTCTGCCATGGATTGATGCCGTTCGAGCCTTATTTGAAAATAAAAAGAGGTTTTATGCCTTTTTGAGAAAGATTTGAAAAGATAATCACTCAAAGGGGCTTTTCCCTCTTTCAAAATTTAAGTTAAAATAAATAAATAAATAATTAAATAATAATAACGGCGCCTGCCACGTCCTTGCAGTCCACTATGGACGATCACGTGGCCAATAATCGAAAAAAAATGACTTGTTCTGATAGGTTTTTCTTGAACATCATTCCATAGTAAACACTTCTATTAAGATATTACCGGAATATCAGGGCAAGATCTTTTATATTTTAAATGATACAGTATGTCAAAGTAAGAGTTATTAAGAAAAATGAAGATTTCAGTGCAAACATAACATTGAATACAATATACTGCATAATCTCAATATTTTATACAGATCTTTATGCACTGTCCGAAAGCTTATTCAAAAAGCTATCTTATAAAAATAAAATGAAATAAAAATTTGTACTTTAGGTGGGAAAAATGCGGAGAGTGCACTGAAAAAAACATATTTGATTTTATATCGAAACTTTACACATCGCATACTTTTTGGTCTCAAGTTGTCCCAGGCTAAAATTTATCTCCAAGGGTACTTTGAGATGTAAACTAAAGGATCGTGAAGAACTTAGCTGCACAAATTTGCACTTTTTTTAATTTGATTGCACTTTTTGAATTTTTCCAATATTTTCAACTATTTTTTATCAAAAACAGCTGAAAAATAATTCAGAGAATAACTGAATATTGCAAAATTATTCATATCATCATTTCTATGTAAGTTCTTACATTTCTAATGGTTTGCACAACGTTAATCGCATAAATGGCTTACATTTATCATTAGTAACAAAGCTTATTATTTCACTATAGGCCCTATTCAAAAGTAAGTCTCGAAACTTGTTTTTCAAAATAAAACATAATATTTGAATCACAAAACTCATAAATATGACATGAGATGAAATTTTTTTTTTGCCGCCAGTCTGTATGGAAACCGCCCATAGTGCAATCAGGTGGGATTGGGGGAAGGAATGTTCGTGTGTAACCTTTGCTATTTGGAGACCGTGTTTGCCTCTGCATCTCCACAAAGGTTACTGGGAGGGATGTTTGTTAATGGGGAGGATCTTTGGGTCACAGGATTCACTTTGATAAGCTTCTTCTTCTTCTTTCTGGCGTTACGTCCCCACTGGGACAGAGCCTGCTTCTCAGCTTAGTGTTCTTATGCGCATTTCCACAGTTATTAACTGATAGCTTACTATGCCAATGACCATTTTTGCATGCGTATATCGTGTGGCAGGTACGAAGATACTCTATGCCCTGGGAAGTCGAGAAAATTTCCAACCCGAAAAGATCCTCGACCAGTGGGATTCGAACCCACGACCCTCAGCTTGGTCTTGCTGAATAGCTGCGCGTTTACCGCTACGGCTATCTGGGCTCCCTATTGATAAGCTATTAGACCACGATAAATAATTATTTGTGAGATATAAACATAGTTATATGTAAATATAATATTTTCGTTTGATATGAACAATTTCTATGTAGAGGAAAATTATGCCGACACTTGAGGTGACGAACCATTCAAAGTTTGTTGAATAAAGTGAACCTTTTGCAAGTCTACACTTGCAGTGTCGAACCATTCAGAGTTTTTTCAATTACAAAAATAAAGGTAAAAAGAAAGGGGTGTTTAGAAAAAAAATGTTAACCATGAATAATTCATGAATCAGAGTTTATGTCGACACTCACAGTGACGAACCATTCATAGTTTGTTGAAAAATCATATTTACGTCCCACCGTTGTTACATTTAATCGTTGCAGTCATACATATTTTATAGATTAGAAATAGTAGCATGAAACGAGCTCATCAATTGATCCGTCATCTTTGACTGAGCAGCAACAATCCACTTTCAGCTTTACTCGTTTGCTCGGCTCTATAAAAGCAAGCGTCAAGGCCAAGCGTCAAAAGGAACTAATCGATCGCGGCACTTTTTCACTTTACTCGTCCGACGTGCGACATGTTCAATCCTGCCCTCATCGCCGGCCCCCGCAGAATTATCAAGGTCGAAGGATCAAACACTACTCTATATCGCTTCCACTTCTAAAATCCACATACAAACTCAAATTATATTACCGTAATCCGTGAATTTCACCGTACTATAAGCAGCTGATCAGTTTGGCCGTTTATATTACTTTAATCTGTTAACATTGCATTCAATTTCATTTAAAATAAAACGATGACAGAATTATCAATTAGTGCTACAACTTGTTATTCAGATATTTTCGAATCAGTATTTAACAGGAGTCTTTTATTATTTATTCTTTGAAATAGGTAAGTAAAAGCCCCTGGGAGTGCAGTTCTCTTGAATCACTTCTCCAAAAGGAATAAAACCTGCTCATCTTTTCAAAGCATAAGAACAGTTCAAATATGCTTCCAGTGTGATTTACTTATCTTTTAAGTAAATAGTGCATTGTTGGAAGCTATACCTGAGCATAGAAGACAGTAGCTTGAATTTTACAGAATGTCATGATTTGTAAATCATGATATGGGGATCAGATTTTTATCCGTGTATGTTATATATGTAAAATCAGATCTTATGTGACAACCGTTTTGATTTTACGTTTATTTATATAACACATTGAAATAAACATACTTACAATTTTATTTTTGTACTTATTAAAAATAACATCGAAATTTTCGGTAGTAGGCGTGTCGATGTTTTCTTTAGATACTAATAAAGGCTATCTATTAAAACTATATGATGCAACTTTTGAATCCTACATAATAAAAGAACTCCCTTCCTGCGATTTCCATCGGTCCTCAATAATAATGGATATCACAAATATTCCTTTCTCTACCTAACGACTGTAACATGCAAACACAATACACATGTCTGTTTTGTTTTTACAAAATCTTTGAATTGTTCGTCACCATAGGTCGACATTTTAAAAAATAAATAAATAAATACTCGGTGTTTATTGTTACGAATGTCACGATGTGGTCGGCGCCGTCATTGACTTTGTAATGCTTGGAATTTTCTTAATACAGTAATGACCCGATTTTGTCAGCCCCCGATTTTGTCTACTCCCAATCTACCCCCGATTTTAGCACCCTTTTCGACCCGATTTTGTCAACCCCCGATTTTAGCATCCTTTTTTCCCGATTTTGTCAGCCTAAAATTTATATTTATTTTAATCAGAGTAAACGCGTCTATACTGGCAATACTGGGTGCATAAAGTCAATTATGACCTTGGCCGCGGCTATACAATCATCAAATGATCGAAATTTTGAAATTTTAAATTTTCAATAATTGTCCAAGGAACTGATCAACGTTACCTTGAATTACGGTATGTATAAAATGAAAATAAAATTAAATATTTATATTAACAAAATCATAAAACTAAGCCCTTAAATTAAAATAAAAACTTGAAACCTGTCGACAATTTGTTTTCCCGATTTTAGCTCTTTTCCGATTTTGTCAACCATAAATGCAGCATGGGGCTGACAAAATCGGGACATCACTGTTGTACACTGAAGATGGTGAGCTACTTCTAAGCCCTATCTGTTGGTTCCTTGTGCATTTTTTATTGTTCTGGTCAATCACGGAGTAGCATCTACGAATTGTACAGTAATCTATGCTCATACTCATGCTAATAAAAAAATCATAGAACGTATATCATTGAACATGTTTGGGTGTTAACCGTATTCATTAACTTCTGAAAGGTCACTGGTCACGTGTTACGGGAAGTCCTACCCAGACAATATGAATTGCATTAGCTTTTCGTAAGAAGTCATTTATTTGTACAAATAACATCACATTACTTCTCAATCAGACAATTTTGTGCGCTGTGTTGTATGAGTAAAATTGTTCGATCGATGGATTTTCTTATGAAAAACTATATATTTTTTTTTCAATTCATTTGTTTATTTTATTTCATCTGGTATACAACTACAATATAATTTGGAACAATCTGCAGCAACTATCAAAGCTACTTCGTTATCATAAATTATGTCGCAAAAGGGTACAGATTACTTTGCAATAAAAACGACTGACTCACATCGCATGACGATTTTTATCATATGCACATATATCGTCTACACTTTTGTACGTATAAGATCGGTCAACGACATCTTATACCTAAAACTTTGAACATTCAAGCATCACATATCGTAAAAGTTGATTCCGTTAACGTATATTCAGATTGACTTTATTAATTTAATTCAGTAACTCCTTGTTGGTACGATGTTGCAAAATCATCCATATTTTAATACGAGAGAAATTTGTGTTTTACTGCTAGTATCATCATGTTTTTTGCTTCCATCGATCATTAAAAGTGTTTGGAAATATGATTTAGGGTTGAAAACTCAATCTTGGGCATTGTTATAATTTTTTGGTTCTCATAGAGCAAAATTTCAACAAAAAATGATATTTTTCATACATTTTTTGACTCTCAAAATTTTCAAAAAACTATCATGAGGCAAGCTAAGGCAAGAAAATTCTTCTTCAATCGTTTTCTTAGTTTTGAAAGCGCAGTTGGGAGCAGGGAGCGATTTGTACAGTAAAAAGAAGCTCTTCTTTATTTGTTTGAAATATCTACAACAACAAGTAGTAATTAAATAATATAAATTAGTATTCGAGGATGCTGCAACTATATAAGAATGCATTATCGACGAGAAAAAAATATGCTTCAACCCGAATTTTCATGGATTATGATGAAAATGAATTAGTTGAGTTTTGAAGCAAAAAATAAGTTTTTGAACATCTGCAGCTATATAACGTCCGCACATACAGTCTTAACTATGTGATATAGTAGATGAATGTTTGACTTTGTTTTTCAACTGAAAACTTTGTTTGGAAATTGGGTTTTTGCCAGCTATTTGAAAATCTGGACCATTGTACATCCCATCTTTGTCGATACTCTCTCAAATCCTCCGAAATGTTACAGTTCCTTTATATGACTGCATGATGGGCATGTGTTCTCAAAGTTTCACGAAAAAACAAATCTCTAGGTGCATCAAGATTTATAACACTTTATTAGCCTGCTTAAGTCTGCCGGTAGTGGAATTTGCTTGTCTTCACAATACACAATTACTTCAGATCCTGAAGCTATTGTCGGCCCAGACATGTCCTTATGCTACGCTTTTGATGGTGTATTTCGATAAGTTATCGGAAATATTAATATTACGCTTTAAAAAATTACATCAGCAGATTATTTCTAGTTTTTATTGGTTCATCTTTTGTGTTGATTTCGTAACAAGTAACCCGAAGGTCTATGGTTGCTCACTATCAGTAATATGAGTGAAAACTTCAAGAAATTGACACAGAATTTTATTTTTGGCTCATAAGGGCTACCATAGAAGTTGGTCCTGGAACGAAAATTCCATACCAGGCTCTCTTTGGGCCATTGTTGACCACAAGCACCCATTAGTGCAAACCAGACATTATGGATGTTGAAATTATCGAAAGAGTTTGTTCCTGGCGTATAAGAAGTGCCATATATTGAAATAGTTGCCTAAGGTGTCATGGTTGACAACAATCATTTAATTTTTGTTCTATTAGGGGTTATCAGACATGTTGCTTCTAGAATTTCTATTCTACAAATGGTTCCCCATAGGACCAATAGTGTCAAGGAGTTATAGGAATATATTTTTCGACTAGGTAGAGAGATTTATAAAAAAAAACTGAAGGAAGCATTGTACTATAAATTGATGAACTACAATTTTGATGAGCGTTCGAATCTGCTGTAGGCACCATCGTTGCGTGGTCGGACATGTATCTAGGTTTTTCAGACGATATTAATGTCATCGGAACTGACAAGTGATTGTCGCCTCAATTGTAAAAAAGAGTGTGAAATATAAGTATGAACTAACACTACGAGTTGTGCTACATTCAGACTGGAGCTGATATTACGTAATATAGGCTATCTTGATATCAAACGTCGTACTTCTTATTTTCCGTGCAAACTAGACGAACTTAAGGTTGCTGATACCAAGAGAGCCTATCTTACGTTATATCAACTCCCTTTTGAACGTAACATAAATTCTATCATAGTTCTGTCATACGGCAATTACCGTTCCATAGGTTTCCTAACGGTTTCCTATAAGTATGAAATAGCTTTTCCGGACTGAAGCAGGAATCGAACCCACACTCCTTGACACGAAGCGGGCAAATGCTTGGTGGCACTAACCGCACGACCACTAACCCATGTTAACAAACATGGAATTCGACTGCACTTGGATATCTTTGGATAGTCGCTGGATCCAAAACATAATAGACCGCGGTGGTTTGAACATGCGTGAGTTTGAACTAAAATGATAAAGCCCACGATAATCACTGGTCACCTTTATAAATCTGAATATCTAGATTTCTAAGAATTCAGATCAGGAAGACACATCTGAGATCATCACGAAGGATGTAGTTACCTTTAAGATGCTTGTTTGAAATTCATGAACGTAATATAACGTAAATGGCATTACGTAAATTATATTAACGTAGATAGATGTAAGGTAACTTGAGATTTCTATTGTACAAAAATAAATTCAAAGTTAGTCTGTAACGTAAAAATTCACATCAAGAGCCGTAACACATCAAGTAACGTAACAATTCACAAGAGCCAATCCATGTTCTATCCAATCTTAAGTTTGGGGAGCCACTGGTTCATTTCATGCTTTGCTCATCATAAATCCGCTGTCCTCCTATCCCACTCCTTCATAGCAAGTTCTATAAGCTCGCTTTCCTCATTGTGGTCGTGAAGTTTTCCTCCTTTATATAAGGGACCATTCATAACATACGTATACTTTTGGCAAAAGACAGAATGCCAAAGTCAACGAAGGGTAAAAAAGAAGGTTCTGAGATGAACGTGCGATTCATGAACAGCCCCTGAGATGCATTTTCTCACCACTTTTCGTTCTCGAGAGTGCATGCCCCATTGAGACACCCGTATAATGAGCAAAACACTGCACTGTGGCTGTTGGAAAACGATATAAAAAAACCTATTCAGTTCTCTCCGAAGACCGCTTTATAGCGCAAAAGCTGGAAGAATAATGTCCTTCTGTTCTTCTCCGACCTGGTGTACAGCAAAAGGCTTCACCCTACTAAATCTACATTCCCCATTAGGTGGTGTTCGTAATTGAAGGTCAGCTCTTTAATTGTTGAACAAATATCCGTTATGAATGGATACCAGCCATCCAACGCAACCGAATGGTTGAACAAGCGCAAGTTATTGTAGAATTGCACCTCATTGAGTTGAAATGTCGCTTGCATGGCTGGGAGTAATTAATTTTGAAGCGCACAATCGGTCTCTATAATTATCAAACACGCGTACGATATTTGTATGTGTCCCTGTATCGCTTGATGAAAGATGATTGATAGAGCACCAAAGTGTTCCATCGTTTTAAAGGAGGTGTAGGTGCAATTAGGGAACAACATTATACGACTCGTTGATCAGCATTCATTTGCTTTTAATGAGGGTGATTCTAGATTGGATGTTAAAAAGGGGTATTGATTAAATGTAAAAGTTTTGATTAATAGAGGCTGATTATTGATTTAGGATATAAAAAAGGACGTGACAAACTCTGTTTGATGAGTTTCCGAAGCCTAATAAACCCATGCTGGACGTGTTTCAATCAGGCTTGGGAACTGTGACCACAATTTGCCACAGCTCATCGATTCTGCCAGTCAACCAAAACACAAAGCAGCAGCAGCATCAATACCATCAGGTCTTGTGCTGCCAACGGTTCATACACTGCTTGACTGTTTTTGTCTCTCCCAGGGATTGAATCCTGAGAAAATTGAGAGAATCTCTCACGTATCGCACTCTGTAACTATCATAACATGCTGCACATTATGAGAGACTGTTTATCGTATACTGCTACAACTTTGATCAGATTGGGGGGATAGTAGTGCATGATAAAACCCCTCTAAACATGCTCCAAGCCTGGGGCATTCTATTGCTATTGGAAGTTCGTGGATTGTTTATTGTGCCAGTAAAGAAAAACACCTATCCCCAACGGTAAACAAGCGAGAAAAATGGATTTTATCATCGCTTTCTCTTTGGGGCTCTCGCTCGCTGCTTCCATTTATCAGACTTGTTACACCTTGCGATACAATGACGATCGTGAACCGCATCAGATGAGATGTTTTTTTTTGCTTGCTTTGATCGTGCTTCATACTTAAATTCGAGCGAATTCTGCAATGCCTGGTCTCTCCTCTATGACCGTTTTCAGGCAGCCATTCCAAGGTGGATGATTGAAAAAAATGTTCATTAGCACTGCGGAACACGTTTTTGTATTAAGAATCAATATACCATTATTTACTTAACAAAGCTTGGTTTTTGAGACACCCAAAAATGACATTTTTGTTACGCTGTGTAGTTCAATCGCTAATATTTCGTTTGTGTTTTCAACTAATTGAAATATATTAGCGCTAACAGCAAGAGCCCACTCATTCCTTTGCGATACATATAAACAAGTTCAATTTCATGCTGCCTTTATCGAGCAAAAATGCAAAACCCCGAAAACCGGAAAAATCGTGTCACCACTGTGCTCGAGTAATTTCGCATGGGGGTTTGCAAAAACGTTGGGAAGAAGAAGATTACAGTTTTGAAGAGCCGTGACATTTTTTTGTTTCGAACGGTCATGGTTTGCTTTGGGTTTTGATGGTCGTGTAGAAACATGTTAATGTAGAGGTGGTTAATGTTTGCTACAGTACTTTTCCCATCCCTGGTTTCAATATAAGCATATGTACGTTTGTAAAATTTGTACGTATGCAATGTGCAAGCACAGAAAAACAGACGTAACACTCGATTTATTTTCATCGTGTAGCGCAATAACACTCAATTCTAATAATTTGGTTGTTGAGAAAAATTGCTATTTTTGGCTATATTACAATAAATCCTGTTTTGGGTAATTTTTTGATTATAGTTTAGTGTGTATTTTTCTGTAAATATAGGTTTACGGCTGGTATAAAGTATGCCTGTCATAAAAGTATCGATTATTTGTATTTTAGCCTGCGAATTTTTGCCCCACACTAGATTCGAACTCTTGCCCCACTGGTGGTGTAAAAGTTCGGTAAAGCCAATCATTTTTGAAACTGTTATAACTAAAAATGGGTAAATTTTTTGGCACAAGTTTGTTCAGCAAAGTTATAATTAATAGGTTGACGGTTCACTGTATGGTATTTGTTTTGTTTCAACAGCTATTGTTTTTCTGGAAACTTCAATTATACCACTAAGGTCAAACTTTTGCCCCAGCTTACCCTAGGTATTTAAGTATTTATATTTAAATACTTCAATATTCAAGTAGAATTTTGTTTTCATCCCTTAACACCCCATTTTACGGTACATAAAACGGCTTAAAATGAGTAAATGAAAAACCGAAATTAGTACTCCGCCATTAAATTCCATTAGAGTTTGTATCCTTTGACAGATACGCGTATTTCTACATCAACTGTAAGGCCGTCTTCCGTGTCGGCTTAAAATGGCTTGAAACGGCTTAAATCAGCCTAAACGGTTTAAAACGGCTTTAACCAGCTTAAAATGGCTCAGAACGTCTTCAAATGGCTGAAAGCACCTTTAAACAGCTTAAAACGGCTTAATATGACTGACAACAGCTTTAAATGACTTAAGCAGCTTAAAACACCTCAAAACAGCTTAAAATGGCTTAAAATTGCCTAAAACGATTTGAATTGGCTTAAACGGCTTAAATTGGCTGACAAAGACTTTAAGGGCCGATTTCATCACCTCGCTTAAGCCGTAAACCACGTTTACCCATACGATTAAACCGGGTTTAAGGCCTAAGCGGTGGTGAAGAAACCGCTTATAAATGGCTTAAAACGGATAAAAATAGCTTAAAACGGCTGAAATGGCTTAAAATGGCTTATAACGTCTAAAAATGGTTTGAAACGGCTTGAAATGGCTGACAACGGCTTTAAATGGCTTAACACGGCTTTAAATGGCTTAAACCGGCTTAATATGGCTGACAACAGCTTTAAATGGCTTTAGCAGCTTAAAATGACTTAAAATGGCTTAAAATTGCTTAAAACGAATTAATATTACCTAAAACGGTTTAAAACGGCTTGAATTAGCTTAAAACGGCCTGAGTTGGCTTGAAATGGCTGACAACGGCTTAAATGGTATAAAACGACTTACAATGGCATAAATATCTTAAACGCTTAAAACGCTTTCATTTTGAAATACTTTGTCGAAGACACTTTTCATCTAACTCTTTATTTTAGTTAGATAATATGATTTTGGTGAAGCCGAAAAATCAGTTATTTTGGTCTAACTTTTTCATTTTCAATTTTACGTGAATGTGGTCGTTTGAAGAGTTGGAGAGGAAGTAATGATATACATTTTTGCTGAACTTCGCAAGTTTGTAATTCTTGTAATTTTGAAGTTCACATTTCTCCTAAAAGTGGTTTATGGGAAAGTAGTAGATCTAGTTAAATTTTACAACTTTTCTGACGGCAGTACGTGAGTTACAGGCGAATTTCGAGTCTTTCAAGTGTATTTTTGAAGTGATTTATCAAATCTGAGCACAGGACTCGATTCCTCTGGACTAATTTTCAAAAAAAAAACCCTAGGAAGAATCTTGAGAAATTCTGATTTGAAATTTTTGTATTGAAAATTTCTATATAATCCATAATAAAATCACGTAATAGCACTGAAAAAGCATACAGACGTGGGCCAAACTGTTCTCAACTAGTAAAGAATTGTAACAGGTGTTATAATTACCCTCAAGCTACCATTCAACGTGCATTTAAGAAAAATTTGCACTTCAAAAAATTCTATAACTTTTCCAAATAATTTGATGCGTACTAAAATACCACTACGTAGCGTGCAATTATATCATAATTCTGGGAAAAATCTAAAACTAGTGATACCTACCTTGCCTTGATGGCTACAGCGTACCCAGACAACCAGAAATCGCATGAAAGTTCACGTTAAAACTCGTTTATTCATACTAATTACATCAAACCCGCAAAACACCGTGGATAAACTCGTCAAATTGATGAGTTTCCTCGCATAAAACACTTTTTTTCTGAGTTCATTTGTACATTTTGTTTCGTCCCGTACAATTGTTCAAAGTAAGTCGAATCAATCCGTAACAGCTGTCAAATCAACATAACAAATAAGTCAAGTCGCATAAGATAACAGGTTAGTTCGGGAGAATATTTATATACTCGCATTGTATGTTATTAATCATCACATAATATATGCATGCATATCGCCTCCACTTTTGTACGTAGAAGACCTTTTCGCCACATTTTATAAGTGAAATTTTGCACGTACAAAGCCTCCAGGTGATTTCGTTATGCGTACATTTTGGTTGTCTGGGTAGCGTCACGCCATTGCCGGGCGTATTGTAGAGCTCCATCTTCGTCGGTCTTGGGCGAAACTTCTCCAGTTGCCCCGAACGTTTAGGGTCGCCAGGTCCTCTTCCACTGCGTACAGCCAGCGTATTCGTGGTCTTCCCCGAAGCCGCCGACCACTGCCTGGTTCCCTGCTGAATATTATTTTCGCAATTCTTTCTTCCGACATTCGCACTAAGTGACCAGCCCACTGAAGTCTGCCGTATTTTACACGATTGATAATATTCGCATCTTTGTACACTTGATACAACTCATGATTCATGCGTTTGCGCCACAAACCATTTTCGAGTTTCCCACCGAGTATTGTCCGCAGCACTTTACGCTCAAAAGCACCGAGAGCTTTCCGGTCTGACTCTTTCAACGTCCACGCTTCGTGCCCGTAGAGAGCCACCGGAAGAATCAATGTTTTATACAGGGCGAATTTTGTTTCCGTTTGCAAGCTGCGGGACCTAAGCTGGTTACGTAGTCCGTAAAAGGCCCTATTTGCAGCCGCAACACGTCTTTCCACTTCGCGGGAAACGTCGTTGTCACATGTCACAAGTGTTCCAAGATAAACAAATTCTTCAACAACTTCAAACACATCCCCATCAAACACTACCTCAGCACCTACACCGCCGTGCCTGACTCTATCTCTACCTGCAACCATGTACTTCGTTTTGGTAGAATTAATAGTCAAGCCTATCCTCGCTGTCTCCCTCTTCAGAGGCACGAAGGCCTCTTCCACTGACCTGCGATCAATTCCAATTAGGTCTATATCGTCCGCAAAGCCAAGGAGCATGTGCGACCTTGTGATAATAGTGCCATTTCTCTGCACGCCAGATCTCCTAATAGCACCTTCCAGTGCAATGTTGAACAGTAAATTCGAAAGTGCGTCTCCCTGCTTCAATCCGTCTAACGTCACGAACGTGGTTGACACCTCGTCTACGATCCGAACACTTGATTTCGAACCATCCAGCGTAGCACGTAACAGCCTAATTAGTTTCGCCGGAAAACCATTTTCAGACATTATCTGCCAAAGCTCATTTCTTTTCACTGAGTCGTACGCCGCCTTGAAATCAATAAACATATGGTGAGTCTGCAAGTTATACTCCCGGAATTTGTCTAGGATCATTCGCAAGCTAAACATCTGGTCCGTTGTTGAACGGCCCTCACGAAAACCAGCTTGGTATTCGCCGACGAAGGACTCCTCGAGCGGTCGCAGTCTGTTAACCAGGATGCGCGACAGAATTTTGTACGCCGAATTCAGCAGGGTAATTCCTCTGTAATTGGCACACTCCAGTCTGTGCCCTTTCTTGTAGATAGGGCGGATGAAACCATCCAACCAGCCAGCGGGCAATTCTTCGTCCTCCCATACCTTCAGAAGTACTCGGTGGATCGACTGGTAAAGCTGCTCGCTTCCGTGCTTGAGAAGCTCGACCGGGATCTCGTCCTTCCCAGCAGCCTTACAGTTCTTCAGCTCGCTGATAGCCTTTTTAACCTCTCCTATGGTCGGTGGGTCCACAGCTTGATCGTCGTCATCTATGTTCATCCTGTTCCTCGCTACATTTCCGTTTCCACCGTTCAACAATTGCTGAAAGTGCTCCTTCCACCTGGTAGCCACCGCCGTTTTATCGGTCATCAAATTCCCTTCTCGATCATTGCACATGGCGGGCACTGGTACGGTATTGTGCCGCGCACCATTGACCGTTGCATAGCATCTCCACATATCATTCCGGTTCATGCTACCACATTTTCTTCGTGCTGCCTCTTCTTTCTGCGGTGGATTAGCTTTTCGTCGGCTCTCGCTGCCCTGTACCGCTTCCTGTTCTGCCAGGTACCGGCCACAAGCATACGGCTTCTGGCGACATTCTTCATGTCTGTCACTCTCTGGCACTCTTCATCGAACCAGTCGTTTCGTCTTCGTCGTTGACCAGTGCCGATCGCTTCTCGCGCCGTTGTTGTCACAGCTTTGTGGATAGGGTCCCACAGGCTGTCGACGTCTCCAGCAACGTTGATTCTTCCCAACTGCTCGTCTAGTTGCTGACGGTATTGCGCAGCTACCCCATCAGTCGACAAGCGTTGTATATTGAAGCGCAGCGTTCTGTTTGTTGTGGAATTCGTGACGCTGGATAACCGCGCCCGAATTTTAGCTACAACGAGATAATGATCCGAGTCGATATTGGGGCCTCGGAAGGTCCTGACATCCATGACATCTGAGAAATGTCGCCCATCAACCAGCACGTGGTCTATTTGGGAGCAGGCATCGCCACTCGGGTGTCGCCAGGTGTGTTTACGGATATTCTTTCGTGCGAAGTAGGTACTGCTGATTGCCATCCCTCTAGCAGCAGCGAAGGTTACTAGCCGCAGGCCATTATCATTGGTAACGGAATGAAGGCTTTCCGTTCCAATGACGGGTCGGAAGAAATCTTCTTTCCCGATCTGCGCATTTGCATCGCCGATGACTATCTTGACGTCTTGTTTTGGGCACTCTCCGTAGGCCTTATCCAGGCTCTCATAGAACTCATCCTTCATGTCATCGGGCTTATCGTTCGTTGGCGCATATATGCTGATCAGGCTGTAGTTGAAGAACTTGCCCTTCATTCTCAACACACAGATTCGGTCGCTTACCGGTTTCCACCG
Organism: Aedes aegypti; assembly: GCF_002204515.2. NCBI lineage: Eukaryota > Metazoa > Arthropoda > Insecta > Diptera > Culicidae > Aedes > Aedes aegypti. Next base: position 207,701,999 of record NC_035109.1, on the reverse strand, counting down.
AATAATTCGCTTCATCTGCTTCCCAATCACTATGAAGCCAACTCCACGTTCTGCTCTGTCGCCACCGCTGTAGTAGATGTGGTACTTGAATGAAGTGTTGGCGATGGGGTCCACCGCTCCGAATTCGCGTTCTCCGGTTCTCGGCCAGCGTATTTCCTGGATAGCTGCCACGTTCACGCCAACATTCCGCAGTTCACGAGCCAGGAGCTCAACACGCGCGGGTTCATTCAAAGTTCTCACGTTCCAAGATCCAACTTTCCAATCATTGTCCTTTATTCGTTGCCGGGTCTGTTGCCATAAAATCAATCCGTTTGCTCTACTTTTGCCTTTCTTGGTTGGTGAAGAGTCTTCGATAGGCCACCTAACCAGGGTTGCGCTACCTACATCGTGCTAGAGGGGCTGCCTCCTCGGTGCTGACACGATACAGCAATGTCCGTTTGTTCTTTACATGATTACCACGGTCATAGCCATCACAACCATCCACCTTTATCAGGGCTTTGGACCTGTAGCTCTGGTTCTCACTAGTTTCAAGTTCTTTCGGACATGCTACTATGGTGAGCCGTCATGCGCTAGCGGTGTTAAAAAAAACTAGTGATACATAACTAAAAAATACTCAAAAAATATGTTTACAAATGTCATGTTAAGGTCGCCTCGTACCGTTCTATGTCACCATTTACCGTGCACACTAGTGCACCATTCACCGTGCGTATAGTTTTTGTCATGATTTTATTTCGTGTCGTGAAGAAACGTTGTTGATGGAGCAAGTATGTTGCTAGTAGTGTGCGCACTCATTTTTAAGAGTATCCAAATCATCATATATAATAAAAACCATAAAAAGTTTAAAAATTGGCAAAATAATTATTTTATCACTAAAATCGTTATAAGAGGTTTGACTGTATTGTCAAAACCATTCCATATTCACTCAAAAACTAAATATGAAGTAGGTTAATCACGACATAATAAGTTTTTACATATACTTTGCAATTCGGAAGAATTAGATGCCCATCCAAATACAACGCTTTCTATTTATATCCAATGCCTAGCCCGAGAGCGCATTATTTTTTAGGTAATGAAATAGCACACTACACTAGCCAGCAACTGCGCTGGCTGAGGTTTCTATTGTGAAAGAGGTGAGGTTGCTATTCCGAAAGAGGTGCACTTTGCGAAAAAGGACCACGTGATTATTGAGCTGAAATCGAATTCAGGTTAACTTCTGCGTTCATGAGTCCTCTCATGGCGTAGGGGTAACGCGCCCTAACTAGAGATCAGGAAGTCGTGAGTTCGATTCTCACTGAGAAGACGAGTAACTTATTCGCAAATCTTTTGCGAATTTGACTGAGGGAATGATCCTTGCAGATCCACGCTGAATCTCGAGTTGTCTCTGAACTTCTGAGGTAATCTGTTTTGTTCTGTGGTGGTTCCTTGTTGCATGAGCATTCAGTATCTGTTCCTGTCTAGCTTTTCTGGAAGCCACAGCAGCACCTAGCGCCCGCACTGTGCGGCAGTGCTATGTCAGTACGTCGTACTCATTCAAGTCCTGTTTGAACTTTTCGAGGTACTTTTCGCAATAACTGCAATACGGGGAAGGAGTGTACAATCCAACCCCTGGCCCAACGTAGTAGTCGTCAACGAGCTTGGCCAGTTCGTCCATCGATCACAACATTGTACAGGCAATCTGCGCAGTGAAGCAGAAAGTCTACCGTCGGAATGTAATCGTTTGCGGGAATTCATCGACGCCAGAGGGCGTCCGCGGAGGCCACTAGGGCCTCCGTTCCAGGCAAGTTGTTTTTTTCGTAACATAAATTCAATTTAATTAGCACCCGCTCATCTAATTCCAGAGAAGCCACCTCCAGGTTCGACCGTTCCGTCAGCCTTAGCCACAGAGGCAGCTGAAACCGCCGATCGTTCGATTCTGTCCGTCAGTCCGGCCACAAAGGCAGCTGAAAATTTGCACCCGATCGAACCACTCCGTCAGCCCTGCCGCCGAGGCAGTCGAAATCATCATCCGCAGGAAATAACATCGTCTCCGTGTCAACAATAGCAAGTCCTATATCCGTGTCATCAACATCGTGTGAAGTCGTCGTCGAAGTATTGAACAACCCTGGCAGACTATTGAGAAAATATCATCAGGCAGCCAAAAAGGTCTGCCAGGTAAGTTGTTCCGGTTTTATACAGCACTTCTCCACGATACTATATCTCCGTGTTTCACCATCCCGAGGAAAACCGTTATCGGCGAAATGCGCTACTACCACCAGAATCAGCATCCAAGTCAGCTGATCGATGTAGGTCTTGGTCAGCCCGTCCCAGCATCAGCGGCAGCACAATAGCAGCCCAGCTGTGTTAGTTTTAAATGTGTTATTTTCATGTCTAGTATATAAGTCAAAAGTAGCTTAGCAAAACAGAAAGGTCGATAGCTAGAGCAGGTAGTGTTTGAAATCAGGGCATTTCAAGGCGGTTGGCAAATGTTGAAGCCAAAAACAAACAACCACTGTTGCCCGACCGACGGGAATCGTGAGTGACCAGATGCGATCCACATCTACCGTAGAGTGGTCCTTTTCTGCTGCACGCAGTCCGTCCCACTTGTTCATCTACGTGTATTATTTTCTGTTATGTAAATTACTCTCCGATCGCTTCTCGATCGCCAGCCAGCCAGCCTGCAATCAGCTGGCAGTTTTTAAATAACCGTCGCGATCGACACATCGCCGTACGGCCGTATAAGACGGCAATAAAAATCAGTTTGTGTTCGCGTTGCAATAAGGGTTGTGTAGTTTTTTCGTTAATAAACTGTTTGTGTTTATAAGTTAAAAGACGATTTTTGATACTGTGTCCGAAAGTCCGTTTAAAGTGCGCGCGAACAGAAGGTAACATCTACAAAGAACATAAAAGTTAAAATAATAACTAACAATAACTATGCTTGGTAGCCGCGGACTCTTATCACTCGGCTAAGGAAGGTGCCAAAGCACATAAAGTCTCCAAAGAATTGTTAAAATAAACAATCAAACTAATAAATATTAGATCCAAAACGAAGTTTTCATGGTTTTTCAATGGTTCACACGGGTACCAAGGATTAATGAAGGATCTTGTGAGTTATGTACTGCGTATATCTGCATATTTGTTACATTCGACAAAAGTAGGCATTGAGTAAATGGAAGTGTAAATTTTATGGCAATGTGGAAGGAAACTAAAATTTCTTAAAATTACCAGGAACTCAAAACTGCTTGTTTGAGGCTGATATTTGTACAACTAGGTGAATTGTCAGAAAATAATTCTGATAGAAATTTCATTGCTATTTCATTTATAATCTCAATGTAACTGTTATGTGGTTATAATTACCAATGTGACGAAACAACTTGGTATTTTTTTTCGATTTTTTTAGAACTTTCTCACAGACTTAAGTAAATGGATCAAAAGTGTTTATCAATTGATGACTCTCCATGGTATTAACTCCAATTTGTCTAAAATGTCGAATGTGACTGTTATGCAGTTATGGGCAGTGTAGTGGTTCGAAGAAAATCCCAACATTTTTGTAGAAGTTGTCATAGAGATTACCATAGGTTACCAAAGGTTTCTTAGGGGTTCCAAAAGAGATTTTCCAAGCTTTTCGTAGTACGGTTCGCAAAAATCCAAAAATCTTAATAAAAATCCCGGGGATTTCTTTTTTTTTAACAGCGTATTCTAAGCTACTAAGTATCCCATAAAGTCTTTTTAAGGGAATCCTTTGTGAGAAACTGAAAACGTATTTCTTCTAAAATCTGAATAGCTATAAACATCTTGAAAAGGGGATATGTGCTTTTGTCAGGGACGTTACTCAAGAAATAAGGAAAAGGATCAGGGTTGAACGAAGTTTAAAGAAATACCGAGGCCCAGACACTTCGAATTCCGGCCACCAGCCCTAACTCAACCATCAATTATTAAATTGACATTTTTATGCACGAAATATATAGAGAACGTCATAATGATGACATGGACATGGACGAGAACAGCTTTCCCGGGAAGCTCACGAGACTGATAAGAGCGACGATGGAAGGTGTGCAAAATTGTGTGAAGGTTTCAGGCGAACACTCCAGTTCGTTTGGATCCCACCGGGGACTACGACAAGGTGATGGACTTTTGTGCCTGTTGTTCAATATTGCGCTAGAAGGTGTTATGCGGAGAGCCGGGCTTAACAGCCGGGGTACGATTTTTACGAGATCCATTCAATTTGTTTGCTTCGCGGACGATATGGACATCGTCGGCCGAACATTTGAAAAGTTGGCAGACCTGTACACCCGCCTGAAACGCGAGGCAGCAAAAGTTGGACTGGTGGTGAATGCGGCCAAGACAAAGTACATGCTAGCTGGTGGGCCGAGCGCGACAGGGCTCGCCTAGGTAGCAGTGTTACGATAGACGGGGATACGTTCGAGGTGGTCGACGAATTTGTCTACCTTGGATCCTTGCTGATGGCTGACAATAGCGTTAGCCGTGAAATACGGAGGCGCATCATCAGTGGAAGTCGGGCCTACCATAGCCTCCAGAAGAAGCTGCGGTCAAAAAAGATTCACGCCCGCACCAAATGTACCATGTACAAAACGCTCATAAGGCCGGTAGTCCTCTACGGGCATGAAACGTGGACGATGCTCGAGGAGGACTTGCAAGCACTTGGAGTCTTCGAACGTCGGGTGCTTAGGACGATCTTCGGCGGTGTACAGAAGAACGGTGTGTGGCGGCGAAGGATGAACCACGAGCTCGCCCAACTCTACGGCGAACCCAGTATCCAGAAGGTGGCCAAAGCTGGAAGGATACGATGGGCAGGGCATGTTGCAAGAACGCCGGACAGCAACCCTGCAAAGATGGTATTCGCTTTGGATCCAGTTGGTACAAGAAGGCGTGGAGCGCAGCGAGCTAGGTGGGCGGATCAAGTGCGTATCGATTTGGCGAGCGTGGGGCAGAACCGAGGATGGAGAGATGCGGCAACGAACCGAGTATTGTGGCGTGAAATTGTTGATTCAGTGTTATCTGTGTAGATGTTAACTAAATAAATGAATGTCATAATGATGAATTAAAGATAAAATAACAATGTTTTTCAAAAACACTGTGAAAAAGGCCACTGTCCGGCTTTCAAAGCGTTCGGCAATACGATAATTCAGAAAAAAAAACTTTAATCAAAACGAAACCCTCCAAAAATAACGATGGTTCAACAATTTGTATCTTACCCTATTTGAGACACGTGTCATTTATCAATAGATGAAAACGTTAACCAATTGCTTTGTAGGACGGAAGGCGAGGCATGTTATTAAAATTCGCCGAGCTTTTATTCAAAATGCACCCAACGAGAAAAGGATAAGTAAATATTTTAAATTCATTTGAAATTTGAATAATCCGAAGCTTTTCCAGCAGCAAGGAGCCTCTCTATTCAGCATCGTTGGGTGACCCGAATTGCGTGACATTAATGCAGTGTTGCATCAAAAGAGGGGGTGAGTTGAGTAATTATCTGCGTCATAAGCCGTTATTTTAGTGGTAGAATTCCCATTAAGCCCATCGCATTTATAAACGGTTAAGGACTCCATCGAAGCAAAGCGCGGAACTCTGTGACCCCACTTCAGTCCAATGCCGCGAATTCGCGTGAAAAACCAACCCCTAACCCAGCTGAAGTCCATTACGGATCATAGCTTGCGTTTCTCGGGAAACTCTTCCTCGTTCAGCGTAAATTGGGCCCGTGTAGGATGATGAAAAATGAGGGCCAACTCGAATGAACTAGTGGGCGTCATAGCAAGGAGAGAAAGAGACAGACGAGGTAGAGAAAGAGTAAACATCATGCCCTGATGCATATGAACATGGAAATTATCATTCATCGCTATATGATGTGAACAAGCAGTTCCACATAGCAAATGAGCGTAAACAAGAAGTGCTAGTGCATTTATTGCACCACATATACACGCGCGCTTCAGTCTGGAGTACTTACTTGGTAGATGCGTCTCACGATCTGGCAGCTCAGGCCATCGCATTTCGCTGCAGCCACATTTAAAAGCACTTATGTGCTTTATGCTTGGAGCCTCATACTTTCTAGAGGGAGTAACTCATTGTACGTGTGACAACGGGCTACAGCTACGAAGCTCGTTATCTAAGGTAGAGCTTGAATTTAATGATATTTTGAAAAAAAAAGTGCATTACATATTTGTGGACTTCCCTTGATTGTTAGGTAACACTTAATTAACTAGACGATATTCTATTAATTTACATAACAAGGCGAAAATTGTTATTCTGTATTCTGTTTTAAATAATTTTATTTTATATTTTTAAATTGCAGTTGAAAGATTTCATACCAATTTATTTTGAATGGATCGATAATTTGTCATAAAATCGAAAGTCTTATTTGGGTTTTGGGGTAACTTTGATAATGGGTATCGTTGCAATGGGAACTTGATTGAAGAATGTTAACAAAGAACGCGGATAAGATTTTGTTTTAAAATAACATAATTCATAGAAAAAATCACATACAAAAGTGTTTCAGATCAAACTTACACGACAAACACCTTTATAAGCCTATATGATTTGGTATAACATAATATTTATTAAACGATATCGATTGATATTCACTTTAAAATATTCAATTCAACATAAATCCAACGTTTTTGGAAATTTCTGACTTTGATTACAAAAATGACTCCTATTTGTAAAAATTATTATTGCTGAGATATTTTAAACCGAATTCATATTCTACTATAGCTCAGATAGTTCAGTTTATCATGGAAGAGTGACGAACTCTTTAAAAAATCATCATGTAATAATCGTAGAAAAGATTGTTTGTAGAAGTTTCAAAAAAAAGTTTCAAATCTCATCGTATTTTTATATTTGAATTAAAGCTTCAAATGTAATCGTTTCCAACGAAAATGGTTCCGATATATTAATAAAACAAATACTCTTTACTTTTGCATTCGTTTTGCTTAACTGATTAACTGAGATTTTGTTATTTGGTTCAGTAGTTGTGAGTCTCTTACTACCAAAGTTATCTGCATTCTCAAAGTCACCCGTTTTACGGTACACGAAAGACACCTGACCGTTTATTTTTTATTTGTTTCTTACTGTGTTTTACTGTAGACAGCTTTACAGTTGAGTTTGAAATACGCGTATACGGTTCTACTTGGAATTGAATAATGTAGTACTAAATAAATTTTTTTCATATACATGTACTTACATATATTCAACTGAACATCTCAAAGGCTTAATGCAATATTATTTTGTATTACTCATGAAATGATAATTAATCCGTTCAAGATTATGAAAGATTTCAGTTTTTATATATATTTAAAAATATATGAAATAATTGGGAGTCATTAAAATTATCTCCCCTGTGCTTGAACGATTTTTACTATGGTAAATAACATCCTCCCAAATTATGAAGAAGTTTGAACGAAATTTGGCTGTGCACACGCCATTTGAAGTCTGTATGAAGATTACTATGGAAAACGCCTACCTTTTGTATTCAGTCGTATATCTGTTCGTCATAATATTTTATGAAAAAGTTAACAAACTCTTCTCAAGCAAAATTTTTCCAGCTACAATTTTACGGAAGACCACATTTTGATTGGACGTCAGAATAAATTGTTATTCATCATTATAATGTGGGTTTGCATGTAGTATGCTTCATCAACTGTTCGGCAGGCAACAGTGGTACCGTTTTGATACATATTATGGACACTTAAGGCGTCAGTGAAGTGTAACTCGTCAAAGAGCACATAAAATGAATCATTTTGTATGATTCATCAACGTTATCAAGCTTCAAAAACACTTAACTTTCGACCAACGAGTAAAAATTTCGCTTCCACTACTTGAATATATTTTTATAAATCGAAATGTGTGGCCTTTTCATGTTTCTTATTCCGGACAAACCCTCACTTTTTCATCTTATTTCGGACACTTTGATTCGTATTCCGGACAGCTCTTGAAAATCATAATTATGAAAATCATTTATTAAACTCAGCGAGCTATTAGAGAGACACCTGAGGCAGTTGAGCATTATTAATTTTGAGTGATATCCATGGAGAATCTTTTTTAAAACGGGTCACCAAACTGCAAAAAAGCAGTTTTGCTCTGAAAGTAATTCAATGATCATCTCAGCATGATTAAGACTTTGGTATCAAAAATAACAAATTATCCTTACATCGTATCAAAATGTGGTCTTCGTCAAAGTTGTAGCTGGGTCGATGTCACTTAAGAAGGGTTTGTTCACTTTTCTGCAGTTTATTATGACGAGCAGTTAGAGGACTGAACACAACAGGTTTGCCTTTCCCATAGTAATGTCCATATAAACTTCAAATTGCGTGTGCACAACCAAATTTCTACCAAATCACTTCAAATTTTGGGAGAATGATTTTCATAATAATTAACACCGTTTCAGCATAGGGGAGCAAAAACTTCAAAATTTGCGTCTAATGGCCAAAACTGAAAGCATTTTCATTTCGCAGCTAGGAAAATAAAAAAACATCCCGAAGGGTTGTCCGTCTAAAAGCGAGGTTAAGTTACCCTCTTACTTAACTTAGAGGTTCGGAACTGATTTCCAATTTACAAAATTGGCAATGACAGAAACAAGCTGACTGTTAAAAGCGCGGTTCTTAACCGTGTTCTATTTGCAGGTTGGCTGGCCGGAGAAAAATAGTCCTCTTTTGTTGAATCTTGATCGTAAAACTTGTGAAATGGGTTTTGCTCTGGTAACGAGCCTATTAACGTCAGATTTTATTGAATTTGAATGGTTTAATTATCAGAGCTCTGAATTATGTTGACTACGTTGCGAACCTTTTCCTTGTTATTCGGAAAACTTGTAATGGGGACCCATTTGTATTTTAATACCTTACATGTCGTTTGGCGATTCTATAGTGTTCATATGAGAAGTGGATAATTTTGGGCATTTCTGGAATCGTCAGGTACTACACACCGGCAGTACCTGTAATAAGGGACTATTGCATTTTGGTGTTTTTTTAGTGAATTTGAGTGCATACTGCACTTTTTTGCAATCTAACCCACCAAGCAAGCAATATATGACTTTAAGTTTTATTTAAGATATAATTTGGTTGAAATTGTACGATTAAATTAATTGTGGGCTCCGTAGCCGTGTGGTTAGTGTCACCGAGGCATTTAGCCACATCGTGCTAAAGAGTGTGGGTTCGATTCCCGTCTCAGGCCGAAAAACTTTTCGAGAGGAATGTTTTCCGACTGTGCCACTGGGCGTTGCATGCTAGTCCGTTGTCTAGTGTGGTGCTTCCTTCAAAGGGCAAATAGCCCACTGGAAGCATTAACGTGTAGTGTCTTTTAAGATTAAATCGATTTTCCAACATGCTTGCAGTCTCCATACAAAATTCTTCGATTTTCTTGTTTTGCAAAATACTATGTATTTCGGAATCATCGAAAAATAACTTTTGAGCATCGATAGTATTATGAATTTTGCTAATAAGTATTGTTTAACACATAAAGTTTGAAATCTGTGGCAAATTAAGCAAATAAATTTCCTTGCAAGCTGGCAAATTTGCATTCATGTTAGCTGATATAGTCAAATTTTGCATTTTCAATAGTAAATGTCCCAAAGACTAGACGTGCTATGATATTTTTGTGAACTGCAATGGATTCAGCAACTCTTAATTTAGTAAATAGCGATATTTTGGTGCCTGAGACAAAAACGTGTTCCGCAATGTTATCATTTCTGATATCATTGGAAAAAATCGCGGTGGTCGAGAATGATTTCCACGAAATGACCATTTTACGGATGTTCGAAAACTTCCGGAGACCATTATAGTGGCCACATATGTCCGTGAAAAATCAATATCATCCGTAATGTTCAATAATTATGAATTCTAATATCATTGGATGGTTTAGGAGGATTTTTACCAGATGACCATTTTTACGGATGTTCTGGATCTTCCGGAGGCCGTTATAACGGCCACTCATGTCTAAAAGCAATTCAAAGCATCTAATTAGGTTCTTTGATAATGAATTCCGATGAGTTGGCAAAAAACGCATCTGTCTAGCGACTTTCACGAATGGTCCATTTTTACGAATATTCCGGATTCTCCGGACTACCAGATTGTTTATCACCGGAACCAAGTTATTCTCGAGATGTGTGTAACCATCTTCTCACAGAACGGCTCCTTTTTGATAAGATGTGGGTTCTATTTTTCTGGCATTACGTCCCAACTGGGACAGAACTTGCTTCTCAGCTTTTAAAGGTCCACAGTTATTAACTGGGACATTTGATCATTTCTGCCATATGTATATAGTTTGATAGGTACGAAGATACTCTATGTCCTGGGAAGTCCAGAAAATGTCCAACCCGAAAAGATCCCCGACCGGTGGGATTCGACCTTCAGCTTGGCCTTGCCTTCGTATTTCTTATTTTGCTTTAGAACTTTTACAGTTTCACCTGACTTACAGGTTTTTTTTTACCAAAGCTGTAATTTTCTCATTGGTAATGAAGTCCTGGATTCAAACGAAAACATCTACGGAATAACTTAGAACAATTCAAGCGCTTATTCTAGGGGCGTAAGTCGCATGATCGATTACTCTTCATCGATCCTCTCTTCTGTGAATAAAGGTAACAAGATGCAAGTTTGTCAGCATTGTTTCTTCTTATAACGCTAGAATGCATCGCTGCCAAGCTGTCCGAAGTGAAAAAATGCTGACGAACTTGCATCTTGTCACCTTTATTCACAGAAGAGAGGATCGATGAAAAGAAATCGTTCATGCGACTTGGTTACTTGAGAAGCAATGCAAAGGCAATTTTGAATATTGCCTGAAAGTGTGTCCTTTTATTTTCCCTACATCAGATAGAGTGAAAAGGTGCGTATCAAGCGTCCATACAACGAGGAGGTGAGGCTGAAACACCGTTTGTTCTGGCACCCAGTTGCTGAATATGAAATGCCCCCATAAGCTATCCTTTAGATTTCAGCACCATTACGTGGATAGGGAACCTCAGGCTAAAATTCTGAAACTTTTCAAACCATTCAAGAATCCAACAGATAAATATTACGAACCGATTGACCGGCAACGGCTTTTTGCGCAATACAACGAACAAGATTATGGAAGTTTGCTCAAAAGGATAAACTAGCACAACTTACCAATCATTGCCTATGCGGCATGAAGGTTGGAGGACTTAATGAAGCCCGTTGGACGAACTTTTGTGAACACAGATTGTCATAGCGTCAACTGAAAGTGGTCGTGGATAAAACCAACAAGAGACTACATCGATAAGATTGTTTCCGATAACTCTGACTATGAGCAAGTCATGATCTCGAATAGATGAGCAAAAATGACGAGCTGTTTGAAGAATTTTGTAGGAACAATACCATTCCAAACGAGAATTCGCTCTTCCCCCATCGGTCAGTGCTCCAGAATGCATGGGGGAACGGCTTTACAGAAAACCAAAATATACTACATCTGCGAAATAGACCTACATCAATCAAAAGCCGTAAATACAGACGAAGCCTCCGTGATGTGCGGAATAAACGTAATGTGGACACCGCAGCCAACCATCATCTGCTTGTCGGTCATCTTCAGGAGCAGAATATTGGGTGACTATTCGATACACGTCAGCTGGAAGACGCTGCAATGAAAAGGTCCTACGTCGAAGAGCTGGATTCAGCCCGTCAGCGGGGCTCGACTTAAGTTGAAGCTTGAGGTTTGATTAGCTGCCCGTGGTTGCTACTCCAGTATTGCCAGATCAACTGCACTTACACGAGGAACCAACCAGATGATTGTTTGGGACTAACAGACACCCTCAGTGTATAAGTGCTGGTGATCTTCTATTTCAGGCAACAATGGCGCCTGCCACGTCACCTTGGGAAGATTATCGTTTGGTAACTTTTGAAACTCATAAAAAAATAGTTTTGGAAAGATCTACTGCAAATATACCTGATAGATAAAATCTTGATAACGAACTAGATTTTCTCGAGGAAAAATTCCTGTGTATTGATATTTATCAATATCGGAGGGACAGATGAACCATGGCACAATTTCCTGAAACATGGAAAATGTGTATTTGATGTAAAAAGAAAATGTTGGCCCACTGTACAAGCTTGAAATGAGGACCACACGGAATCTGTATTTACTTCACTCACAGAATGAGCGGTACCTTCTGCATAGACCAAAGGTACCCGGTTTACTCGTTTAATAATCATTCCTTTCCAAACAGTGCTTTTGGCTCGACTATGCGAAAGCTCAGCGCTTGACAGTGACGTTGCTTGTCATTGAATGCAATGTTTTTAATGGCTCAATTGAGTGCATTCTCCTAGCTGCTACTGCTGCTGCAGCGTTGATCCCACTTACAAAATGCTTTTCCCAGTGGGTGACAAATGGCGCTTTGTGTTGTACTAGTCAGTGCCCATAATTATTCCGGCTCGTTGCAAAGCATATCACGGGGCACAGGGCATTAATCGGAACAATATACGGTATGTGTGGACCCCACCGTTATGAATGCCCAGCTCTTATGATGCGATCAAATTATCCTAAAATTGATATTCGGCCGTGGCTGGACAAACATTGCACATTGCTGGCTACGGGTATACGATATGGATTTTTTTTCCATGTCGTTACAACTAACTTATTCCAGTATTGTTTGTTAGTTCGCGCCCAAGATTTTTTTTTTCTTTTTTTTTATTAGACACTTTACACTATTAAGTGCATTCGTGTCTGTAATGAAGAAAATATATAACATCGTATTCATTTTTTCCTTGACCGAGTTTGGTAAACATTCCAGTCTTCTTCATTTTTAACGTCGGAATTGACCCATTGAGCGATGGTCACCCATCGCTTCTAAACTGGAATAGCTGGCTCAAAGCTAATGAAGTCTTCTGATGCTTCAATGAAACTCATTGGTCAAATCATTCTCAGCGATGAAAAAATGTCCAGGTATACCCATACAAGGTTTACAAAGTTGATTGAAATTAGGTTCTCAATTAGATTTTGACATGAGATAACTAGCTTGTACTTTGAGTTGGTCGACGCAAGAACTTTAATTGTATGAATTCCACTATGTGGTCCCTCTTGTAGTCTTCACAGACCGCAGAGTAAAAGCTTCTTTCAATACTTCCGTAATGAAGGACGCTGTAGTATTAACGGAATTATTCAAACCACTTTAATTGACGGAATCATTCGAAATATCGCATACCCTTTTTGCTGGCTGAAGGCATTGAGACGAGTCGGCTGCCTCCGGATGCGGCCTTTGTATGCACTCAGACGCCTGATTTGTATTCAATCTGATGACCGTACAAAAACTGTCCCCCGATGGCTATTTCAGAATGATTTAACTCCGGTATTTTACTGCCTTTATCATCGGTTCTAAATTGGAGTGGCCGGACGCAGAATAGGAAATATTAGATATTATTTATTCAAATTACGGCTAACCGGTGCACATGTCGTTTCGACACACAGACCGGTTCGGTAATATGTTTCGAAACATGCCAAGTGCAAAAATGAAATGACAACGATTAGGGTACTGAATATTCAATAGTCCTGCCTGATTGATGTATCAAACAACACTGGCATCTGGGTTCGGTACGAGTTCCGTTATTCCATTTGTTGGCTGATTCGAATCTCCAATATTCAATCGGCTCTGGAGTCCAATCAGGTGCTTAACATAAAGCGAGTATTGTGCAGCACAAAGGTGCGTGATTTGAATTGGTTTATGTAATTTATTCAGGAAACACTGAGTTGTACAAATAGTTTCAACTTGAATTGTACTACTAAAATAATAAAGCATTAACAAGGCGTACAAAATAAATAAACTTGTCCATTATGATAATTTTATACTTTTATGACCGGGGCAACAAGGATGAAAAACATGGATGATCCATAAAACCAAACACCAGCTGGTGAAAAGGAAAGGAGGAATCTGGATGCATCAGTAATCGAGTTAGGATCTTGCCAAGAAAGTGGACCGGAACCAACTTGAGTGGGAATAGTGTGGACAAAGGCCTGTGATGATGGTGGTACTAGCCGTAGACCGTAATCAAGAGAGCGTCTAGGGCCAGGAAAACGAAGAAAAAAGTGCCCGGGATGGTTCAAACCAAGCTTTCAAAACAAAATGACGGATACGAAGCAATTGCATCCAGTGGATACGGGTTGGGAGAAAAGTAAAGAGAATTTTGGTAACCGGTACAAGGGAAGTTTCGGTTGCTAAGAAAGGGGTCGGTTGCAACTGCCAACAAAGTGATGAACTTGGGCATACATGAAGTAGGCTGGACGGAATGCCCGCTTAGCATATAACAGTTTGCTTCAAGTGCTTCGGAAATTCATGACCCCCACAGATGTAAGCTATGCAGAAGATGCGAAGGCTTAAGACCTAAAATATACCGAGTGCGCAGATAACGAAAGCTTATTGGTGGACACGTCCTCCAGAGCGGAAAAGCTGGCACGAGCCAAACCCCGCGATCAAGAGGGCATGACAACAAAGGAGCGGCCAACACCAAGCCTAAGGCCAAGAAAGCCAAGAAAAAGCAGCCACGTGATAACCCGAACCAGACAGCGCATCCACAGGAACCATGGGCGTAAGGCAACAGCAACCCGTGAATATGAGTTGGAAATAAGAAAAAACAGAGGAAACCGAAAACGGAGCCCAAGGAGAGCGCTAAACCGAAAACAGCAAAACGAAGCAATTAAGGCGAAGCCCTTGTTATCAAAACGGAGAAAGCGAACCTCGGCGTGTTCTGAAGGCGATTCAAAGCACGGAGAAGTTATCGCCACTGGGCGCAGATGTGCGGAGCATAAGGTGGACTAGGATTGGTGAAATGATCCTAGTCTTAAAGAAGGACGCCAAGGACAAGGGTGCAGTCTATAAGCAACTGGCACAAGAAGTACTTGGCGACGAGGTTGATGTAAGATTCCTTACTGCTGACGCGGCTCTCCAGTGTAAAAATCTGGATGAGGTCACCGATGCAGCGGAGGTTTCGGCTGCCCTAAAAGAGCAATGTGACATCGGCGTAGCAAGTAAGGCCATCCACCTTAGAAAGGGCCCGCAGGGCTGACGACGATCAGGCTGCCGGTCTCAGAGGCCAACAAAGCGAAGAACTTGGGCATACTCAAGGTAGACTGGTCGGTTTGTCGGCTGAGCATACAACAGCCTCCTGAAGTTTGCTTCAAGTGTTTCGGGAAGCACCATATGGTTGCAATGGTCCCGACAGAAGTAAGATGTGCAGAAAATGCGGCATCGAAGGCCATAGGGCAAGCGATTGTAAGCATATCGCTAAGTGCCTAATATGTGTCGACAGAGCAGACAACGGACGGACCCAAATGTCCGGGCACACGCGGAGTATCAAAGCAGCCAACACGAAAGTAACACTGTTAAATTTAAACCACTGTGATGCAGCCCAGCAGCTGCTTTGACAGTCAGTCCCGGAAACCAACACTGACGTGGTGTTACTATCGGACCCATACCGCATACCAGCCAACAACGGGAACTGGGTGGCGGATAGGTCTCAACAGCTAGCAGCAAGAAGTAGTCTCTACCTCAAATGACAATTGTGCGATAGCAAAAATCAGCGGCGTGTTCTATTGGAGTTGTTACGCGAGTTGTCGACAGCGGAAATGGTGCAGAACTGGCGTGTTAATGACGGTCATACTCATAGTGATCATCAATCGATTCGCTATAGTATAATAAAGGGTGTCCACGATGAAATTGCCACACAAAAAATTGAATAGCAAAATTCGAGTTTTCATCCGATTGCCATCTAATGTTCAGGGGTTGAAAAATAACTATTAAACTTAATTCTACCATTTTACTCGTATTTTATTCACAGTCCATACGCAAATGCCCGCACCTTGGCCTTAAACCCGGCCATAAGATTCTGCACAACCTGTGAATCAATCGTTTTTTGCATGTAAACCCATACTTTCTTCAGTTCCTCGACTGTCTTCACTACCTTAGGTCGATTAAGAAGGTGCTGCTTCATAATCGCCCAGTACTTCTGGATAGGGCGGAGCTCCGGAGTGTTGGGAGGGTTGAACATTTTCGGCACGAAATTGACCTTATTGTCCGCATACCACTTCAGCACGTCCTTGGAGTAAAGGCATGAGGCCAAATCCGGCCTGAAGATTGTTGGGACGTTGTGGGCCTTCAGGAGAGGAAGCAGCCGCTTCTGGAGGCACTCTTTCATGTACACCTGTCCGATCATCGTGTCCTGGGTCACGAAAGGTGCATCCCGCTTCCCGCACGTGCAGATGGCTTGCCAAACCAGGAATTTCTTCGCAAATTTGGACATTTTCTGACATGCTCCGGAACGCTGAACTTATCCTTGGCCGTGAAAAACAGGTTGCCGGGGATCTGTTTGACATCGGCCTTCACTTATGTTTCGTCGTCCATGATGCAGAATTCAACTTTCATCAGCATGTTGAGGTACAACTTCCTGGCACGGGTTTTGGCGGACTTGTTCTGCTTCTCATCGCGATTAGGGGCCTTTTGTACCTTGAACGTTCGAAACCCAGCCTTAGTTTTGGCCTTCTGGACAAAACTTCGGCTTAGGTGCAGGTGCTTAGCCACATCCCGAACGGAGGCGTTCGGGTTTCGGTTGAAGGCCCCAACTACGCGGTTGTGATTTTTGGTGTTGTATGGAATACTTTTTCCTTCACTTCTGGGCTTCCAATCGCTCCTCGAACTGCTTAATCATTCGCGACACCGTGGAATTCGCGCACGAGCTGTTCTTTCGACTCCATTTCCGCGAGTTTTGATCACAGGACTTTAAAACTTGCAGGATGTAAATAATGTACTATGAACAAAATGCATTCAAACTTTCATTAAATTCTACCCAACGGTTTAAAAGTTAGAGCAATTTCATAGTGTGGCAATTTCATCGTGGACACCCTTTACCAAGCGGGCGGAAGGCAGCGCGATGTAAAAAAAGGTTGGAAAACAGCGCGCTTTGACGGCAAAATATTCACTGAAGCCCTAAGGCGTGAACGGAACACTTTGGACCTAAACAGTGAAGAGGTTGTTGCTGTGATATCAAGAGCGTGTGATGCTTCCATGCCGAGAAAAGCCCCTTGGTGGTGCGAATCAATTGCAAATCTTCGATCAATCTGCCTTCGGGCTTGACAATGAATGCAACGCGCATACACAAGCAGAAAGAGAAGAACGCGGTACAGCATTCAGGGAGGCAAAGTTGATAGTCTATGCAAGTCCATGGGGTGTCGCCTACAGAGTGGTAATGGCTAAGACCAAAAGTTCCATAGCGCCCCAAGAGAAGTCGCCCGAATTGCTGCGATCGATAACACTGCGGAACACATTTTTGTCTCCAGAACCGAAATACTGCTATTCACTTAATTAAAGGTTGCTGAATCCATTGCCGTTTTCAGAAATATCATAGCACGTCTAATTTTTGCGATATTGACTGTGGAAAATGCAAAAAATGACTATTTCAGCCAACTTGCATGCAAGTTTGCCAGCTTGTAAGGCAATTTATTTGCTCAATTTGCCACAGAATTCAAACTTAATGCGTCTAACAATACTTTTGATGGTAAGTTTATAATACTTTCGATGTGGAAAAATAATTTTCTGATTGTTTAGAGAATTATTGTATTAGCCATATAAGAGAAACGAAAGGTTTTGTATGGAGACTGCAAGCATGTTGAAAAAATCGGCTTAATCCAAATTTTATCGTGCAATTTCAATCAAATTATATCTGAAATAAAAGTTTAAATTCTATTTTGCATGCTTGGTGGACTAGAATACAAAAAAGATTGATGAATTGTACTTTAAATTTCATGTAAACATCAATAAAATCAGTGTTTTATATAACTTTGGCGACCTGTAGCTAAAAATTGTGACGTGCTGGAACATTTTTGGGAATGGCATCAGATTCAGCAACCCCAAATCTACTAGAGACACATAATTTGATCTTTTGAGACACGCAGAAATGTCATTTTTGTTACGCTGTGTAATCGATGTACTCTTCCCGCACCATCGCACAAGTCCATGGCCTCCAACGCCGTATGCGGCAGATGAAGGAGAAGAAGTGGCGAGGGTGACGAATGAAGAGCTGGCATAAGTCGATCCGATGGTAGCTCGAATGTTACATTAAAATCGTACACTCCTTGAGATCTTCGGAAGGGTCTGTTTGCAAAATCTTCCCTCTTAAAAAATATTTTTTGATGTAATTAGTCGATGTAAGATGCGTAAAAGTTTAAAGTTACAGTTTTTCAAATGGATTAGAGCATCAAAATTATAATTCGTCAAAAAACATCGATCAATGAAGTTTTTCTAAGTGTATTATGATCAAACTCGTATCTTGTAGCGAGAAATAAAACAAGCTAAAGCGTGAAATGATAATACCCCATAACGACCTTCATTGTCGTGATGACATGTTGAAAAATCTCCATCTTAAAAAAGAAACACGAGCAGTCTTAGTCCATGTTGGTTTCCCCGAGAAACCGAACCGCCCACTTCGATGCGTTCCTTTTTCTGTGCCCTACATTTGCCGTTCGCCTTCTTTGATAGCATCTATTCAATTATTTTTCGACGCTGCCATAAAAATCAAACATAAACGCATTTTCATCATAAAAACAGAAAACACTTCGGAAGCCAAATCCACTGCTGCCGTTTGGGGCTGCTTCTGGAACCGGACGAAGGAACACAAATAAATGGTTACATTTTACAGCGCCATAAATCGTTTTTTCCTTGTATCGCAAGGGGGTTAGTACCTATACGCGTGGTGAGTTCATAAATAAGCTTTTTGGGCACTCTGATGGGTCTTTCCTCGGTCAGCGCAACCATTTTGATGATTGGTGAAATAAGCACTGTTACCTTGTTGTCCACCCACCCGATTTGGGTGCATGGGTCTGTGGTTGAAAACTTAGGGATGGTTTAGAGTTTAGCTTCCTCTAGGTTGATTGGAAAACTCAAGCAAACTGAAGGTTTATTGCGATTTAATGTTATGATGCGGTTTGATTCCAGGTAACTTCATTATAACAAGTCATTTCTTCGTTTTGGTTCACATTCAGAAGAAAATGGACATACAGAAAAGGTGAGAAAGGGGACGCTCTTTCAGGGATTAAGCTTTTATACTTCTCTTTCATGGGTCAACGATCCCGCTGAAACTTAACCTGTTGCTTTAAATCAGAATACAAAGATTATTCCATTTTGCATTCTTCTATAATATTTCTACAGGAAACGCAAATATCATCGCAACAAATCCCCATTGTGATTGGGTTCCTCTGTAACGATAGGTGTTTGACGCCATTCGAGCCTATTCATGTATGGGAGTGCCTCAGTGAATTCAAGTGGCTCCAGCAAGTGAACAAATGTAAACGGGTGTTCAACATACACTCTCCAGTCGACCATCTCTCTAATTGCACCCACACCAATCTCAATGAGGATGTGCTCCGCAGCTTACAATTGACTCATTAAAATAATACCGGTGGAAATCGAAACATTTACATAAAACACGAGTAAAGTCGTTATCACTAATGAAACACGAACTCATTTGAATAAAATCACATTTTTAACACAACACTTCATTGAACATTGAGTGTCTCTTCTGGAGTAGTTTTACGTCGTATCTACCTTGTAGCAGGAGTTGAAACGATTTAGAGGCCATTCGGTTTATAGGCTGACCGACCAGTTTGAACGTTGTCTAGTCGGTTTCCTATAATAATATCGAAACCTTTCCATTTTTTGAATCGCCGTCGGGATCATCTAGACTAACGATATTTACAGAGAGAAACATTCTAACGCAAATCCTAATGCTTCGATATAATTGAACTGAAGCGTTTAGATGACCCCTCTCGTTTTATCTTCGAACGAAAAGTTTCCTCAGACAGCTCAACATGAAAGTATTTCCCACCCAAATGTCCACTCTCACTGGAATTTTGGGCTGATGCGAATAACATCCTAGGGACAACCCAGAAAGAGATTAAACCCAAATCAGCCTAATGTTCTGCACTAATGGATGGATGGCATAAAATAAGAAAGCCAGTGGCGAGCACCTTACCGGAGCAAGTGACCGACGTAGAGGATTAATTTCTATGAATGACCATAAATCTATGTGGAGTAAGAAGCTTCTATTACGGGTTGAATAATCTGGATCATAATCTTAAGCTTTTCCTATGGAAACATTGAACAACGGTGAGTGAACCGTAATTAAATCTCTATCTTACAATAATATGATATTTTAGGTGGTTGATGACAGAAATGATGACCTGTTGGTAGTTTCAATGCATTCCTTTCGCATCATCTGAGCATCATTCCTATTGCATATTAATGACCAACTTATTACAAATTGAGTTTTGGAAGCATTAGGAGAAATCTTCCATTTTTGCAATTATAAAGAAAGAATATCCAAACTCTTTTGCAATCTACTACAGACGACACGCAAGCTTCGTCCTTTGGCAGAGAGGCCTGTGTCATCCGCAAACAACGATTTTTGACATCCCTGAGGTAAAGGTGATGTGAAAATGTTGTACAATATTGGTCCCAAAATGCAGCCTTGAGGAACACCTGCTCTTAAAGGAAGTATTTCAGACCTGGAGTTCTGATAATTAACCTGAAGTGTACGATTTGACAGAAAACTTTGGATAATTCTAACAATGTATGTTGGAAAATTAAAGTTTTTTCAATTTTACGATCAAACCTTCATGCCAAACACTGTCGAATGCTTTTTCTATCGCTAGAAGAGCAAGACCAGTAGAATAGCTTTCAGTTTTGTTCGAACGGATCAAATTTGTTACACGTAAAAGTTGATGAGTGGTCGAATGTCCATGGCGGAATCCAAATTGTTCATTGGCAAAGATTGAATTTTCGTTGATGTGAGCCATCATTCTGTTCAAAATGACCTTTGCAGAAAGTTTACTGATGGAGGAAAGTATACTTGATTGGACGATAGCTAGAAGCTTCTGCAGGATTTTTGTTTGGTTTTAAAATTGGTACAACCTTAGCATTTTTCAATTTGTCAGGAAAATATGCAAATTGAAAACATTTGTTAAATATATCAACTAAGAATGCAAAGCTACTCTCTGGAAGTTTCTTGATAAGGATGTAGAATATTCCATCACCACCATGAGCTTTTATAGTTTTGATTTTTTAAATAATAGTTCTCACTTCTTCCAAATCAGTCTCCCAGGAATTTTCGAAAACATTCTCTTGATTGAGAATATTTTCGAAGTCCTGAGTAACTTGATTTTCAATATGACTAGTAAGTCTTAAATTAAATACGCCTGTGAATGATGACTGAAAACTCATGACATGCTCCATCCAGTCGGTCATTACGATAAACAAACAGTTTCAAAAGAGTTAGGATTCAGGTTTTAAATAAGTATCAGTAATAACTGCTATATGTATGTTTTAAGCTGTAAGAATTATAAACAGCTCGTCCTCTTTACTATACAATGAGCGCGTTTTCGAAAACATGACAAATTTTGTTCTCACCAATGCTGCTTTATATAGAATGTTAGTTGAAATTGACACATACACTTCCAATTGAAGTATAAAATTTCAGCAAAAATCGTTGAACTTCAAACATGAATAATTAAAAAAATCTTGCTACAGAACTGATAATTCGGCCCGTTTTTATATGCATTCTGTTTGTTAAAATTTTCAGCTAGGCTTTGCCATATTATTTATGATAACTAATGGAAAAGCTTATAAAATCAGAACACATATTTTGTTGTTGAAACTCCGTGATCAATCAGAATAACTATACAGTGTCTTACTGATTTTGGCAACAAGGCTCGATTTTTATGTTGCCAAAATGGGGATGTTGCCAAATTCGGGAATTTTGAAATGCTTATGTTTTTATCATTCTAATCTCTAAAAGTATCAGAAAATGCATGGAAATTACTACGAATGATGTGAAAAATGTCTGGGAGCCTTCTTCAGTTCAGCTTTTGATTCAAAAGCAGAATCATCATGTACTGATTATATGCACAATCTGAAAAGCACACTTGTTGTACACAGTACAAGCGTGGTATAACTTTCAGTGACGATTTGCGACTGTTCTAGAGCGCAAAAGTGCAGTTTTAAAGCCAGACCATATTGAAAGTAGCAGATTATGAATACAGGTTCGGTTCAGGATCCTTTCGGGTGAATTTATTTTAGGGATTCCTTGAACATAGAGCGCAATTTTGGTGATCACACGTCTTAATATTGAACAAGGTTCTAAGTGGAAAAAAGTGAAAGTTCTTCTTAATTCTAAATCATACTATTACTATCAATGTTATCACGGTTGAAATGTAATGTCAGCTTTTTTGTCGAGACTGCACCAAGAAATAGAGTTAATGACGAGCTCTTTTCAAGCATCATGCTAATTTGCTGAGATTTGGAAAAATCAAGCTGAGAGTTGCAAAAGTAATGATTAGAGGATTGGAGTCATATTCGAACTGAAAATTATTGAAAGTTTTGCTATCGAAATTGCAAATTTCATTCATTTCATTGCGTTCCATTTTTCAAGAGAATACCATTAGATTTTTTTTAAGAACTCGTTAAGAAACTGATTGCAAAATTTCTTTGGCACATATGAATTAACTCAAGGATTTCACCAATTGATGCTTCTGGTAGAAATAAAATCGCTACAAGTAGCCCTAATGTTTCGATTTGATTTTTGTAAGATTCTGTAACATTCGTTAAAATAAAAACGGAGAGCAACAAATTGTAGCTTAGATGCGGAGTCAGTGGAAAAAAATGTAGTAATCCTTGATTATTTCTTCTTTTTAATTGTAGAGGTGTCTAAAGTATGCATCCAAATATTCTTCTATACCACCCTTTAATTATAGCAAGGATGTATTCAGTAAAACTTTTGACTGTTGAAGAAGCGTCAATCTGGTCTAGATTGCTAGAAAAGATTTCCAAATGTCTGTATTTGATAAATGCGATAGTAAGAAGAACCATATAAATGTTAACAATATCCAAAGAATTTTGATCATGGGCTCTTCTTTTATTCACTCTTAGAATTCTTCTATAAAAGTTTTTCAATGACTACTTCAAAACCCATTCTCAACAATTTTCCCAAATTGTCATCTAGTGTTATGTACAAACTTTCTTGATGTTTTCTTCAACAACTGTTACTAAATGACTACAGAACTACTCAACAGAAATCACTCATCAATTATTCAATAAAAATTTTAAAGATTAAAATATTATGCCTTTTAAACAATGTAGCAATTATTTATACAGTTTGCCTGCTTTATGAGAATTCTCATATACGTTAAACAATAACTTTGAAATAAATGCGTTTTACTCATAAGTACGTTCAACATTAGCTTTCTTAGCTCGTAAAGGTCATCAAAATTTTCATTTTGACTTACTTTAATTTTGTTCAAACTCACAATATTTGGTTTCAGTACTTAATAATCAATTGAAAATATGTTTTAACGTGTTGCCAAAATCGGGAAGAAAATGTTGCCAAAAACGGGTGTTGCCAAAATCGGAGGAAGACAAAAGCGGGTGTTGCCAAAATCGGGAAGGCACTGTATGGCACAAAGAATCACTCAAGTAGAGCTTATATTCATGGCTTTATTTTATCTGCACTTTAACCTAAATATTTGTTAATTTGCAATTGAAAAATCTATACCTTTGAACTTCTTTAAAGCAAAAAATGATGTTTGTCCCACAATTCAAGTCATATATTTTTTATTTATCCTGTTTTTTTTAATTTTTAATCTGATGGTGACAGATGATATTTTGACGTGAATAACATTCAATTGCTCAAAATATAATGAGGTAAAAGAATAATTATGATGGAATTATCGCATTCTCTGGATTTGTTACATATCTATCATTACTTTTGAACAAATCCTATGCCCGATAATGTGACGAATGACTTCAAACCTTATTTCTACACGGCTTTTCACTGGTGCGTTGCGAAAAATATGCGAGATCGCCAAGCGGGTCGTGTTACCAGAAAGTTTGGGATCCTTTGTATTTGGAAATCGCACCCAAACCCATTCATTCATTCATAGCAGACTTCTGCAGAGGCACGTGATCGGGTGGTGGCCGATCAATTAGAGAATGTGCAAATTGAGGCTCAAAGGCCGCTTCTTCAACTTCAACAAAATGAACGTGCACAGCCCTCACTCCGGAAGCACTGATGATGATAAAGATGCTTTTTACGCGCAGATCGAATGCGAGTACGACAGCTGCCCAAGCCATGACGTCAAAATCATGAAAGGAGATTTGAACGCTCAGGTTGGCCAGGAGGAGGAATTCAGACCGACTGTTCGAAAATTCAGCGCCCACCGGCTGACGAACGAAAATGGCTTACGACTAATTGATTTCGCCACTTCCAAGAATATGGCCATCCGTAGCACCTACTTCCAGCACACCCTTCCATGTACTATGTCCATGGATGGCACTTCTCCGACATTATCGATGTCAGGACCTATCGTGGCGCTAACATCGTCTCTGGCCACTATCTGGTGATGGTTAAACTCTCCGTCGTTGACAACCTACGGTACCTATGGCCGCTCCAGTATGACCTAAAGCAACCGGATGTCACAGATGCGTACGCGCAGCACCACGAGGCTGCATTACCGGAAGAGGGTGAGCTGGAAGAAGCTCCTCTTGAGGACTGCTGGTGAACAGTGAAAGCAGTCATCATAAATGATGCTGAGAGCAAAGTCGAGTACGCTGGACGCAGTCAACGGAACGATTGGTGCAGCGCGGGCGATCATGCATCAGGAAGGGACCCGTTAGAAAGTGGAACGTTATAGACGGAAGCGGCAACAGCAGACCCGCCTCTTTCGGGAGAAAAAACGCCGCCTGGAGGAAACGGAGTGCGAGGAGATGGACCAACTGTGCCGGTCTCAAGAAACACGTAAGTTCTTTCAGAAGCTCAACGCATCCCGCAACAGCTTCGTGCCGTGAGCCGAGATGTGCAGGGATAAGGACGGACGAACGTGAGGTGATCGAAAGGTGGAAGCAGTACTTCAATGAACACCTGAATGGCGCTGAGAGCACAGACAATGAAGGTCGGGACAACAGAGGAAATGCCTTCGTCAGTATTGCGGGCGATGGAAACCAACCAGCCCCCACTATGAGGGAGGTTAAGGATGCCATCTACCAGCTAAAAAATAATAAAGCTACTGGTGAGCGTAGTTTCGGAGCTGAACTTATAGAGATGGACACAGAGAGGCTGGTCTTTTGTCTGCACCGGCTAATAGGCTCGACCTGGGAAACAGAACAGCTATCGGAGGAGTGGAAGGAAGGGGTAAAATGCCCCATCTACAAGAAAGGCGACAAATTAGATTGTGAGTACTTTCGAGCGATCACTATTCCAAATGTGGCCTACAAAGTATTATCCCAGATCATCTTCTGTCGTCTGTCACCTGTAGTAAACAAATACGTGAGAAGTTATCAAGCCGATTCCGTTGACGGCCGATCGACAATGGACCAGATCTTTACTGTACGGCAAATCCTCGTGTCCAAATGTAGTGAATACCAGGTCTCAACGCATCACCTTTTCATAGATTTCAAGGCGGCATACGATAGTATCGACCGCATAGAGCTTAGGAAAATCATGCACGAGAACAGCTTTCACAGGAAGTTCACGAGATTGATAAGAGCAACGTGGACGGTGTGCAAAATTGTATGAAGGTTTCGGGCGAGCATTCCAGTACATTTGGATCCCGCGGGGGACTACGACAAGGTGATGGACTTTCGTGTCTGTTGTTCAATATTTCACTAGAAGGTGTTATGTGGAGATCCGGGCTTAACAGCCGGGGTACGACTTTTACGAGACCCAGTCAATTTGTTTGCTTCGTGGACGATATGGACATTGTCGGCAGAACATTTGAAAAGGTGGCAGAGCAGTACAACCACCTGAAACGCGAGGCAGCAAAAGTTGGACTGATGGAGAATGCGACCAAGACAAAGAACATGCTAGCTGGTGGGCCGAGCGCGACAGGGCTCGCCTAGGTAGCAGTGTTACGATAGACGGGGATAGGTTCGAGGTGGTCGACGAGTTCGTCTACTCTGGATCCTTGCTGACAGCTGACAATAAAGTTAAACGTGAAATACGGAAGCGCATTATCAGTGGAAGTCGGGCCTACTATGGTCTCCACTAGAAGCTGCGGTCAAAAAAGATTCACACCCGCACCAAATGTATCATGTACAAAACGCTCATAAGGCTGGTAGTCCTCTACGGGCATTTAACGTGGACGATGCTCGAGGAGGACTTGCAAGCACCTGGAGTCTTCGAACATCGGGTGCTTAGGACGATCTTTGGCAGGAGAACGGTGTATGGCGGTGAAAGATGAACAACGAGCTCGCCCAGCTCTACGGCGAACCCAGTATCCAGAAGGTGGCCAAAGCTGGAGGGACTCGAAGGGCAGGGCATGTTGCAAGAAAGCTGGACAGCAATCCGGCAAAAATGGTATTTGTTTCGGATCCGGTTAGTACAAGAAGGCGTTAAGCGTAGTGAGCTTGGCGGGTGGATTAAGTGCGCAGAACCGAGGATAGAGAGATGCGGCCACGAACCGCATACTGTTTCATGAAATTGTTGATTCAGTGTTATCTGGTTAGATGTTAACCAAATAAATGAAATAAATGCATTAGAGAAGCGTAATTCAACCAGTTCAATCAGTCAACTTTACACTAACTTGGACTGCCTCAGCCATAGTGGTAGTTTTGATTAATCATTGGATTAAATTATTCAGTTAGAAAATCAAAATCAGAGGGACAAATGTTACTAGAAGTAGGTACACTTAATGATGATTTTACGTTGGGATTTTCGATTGATGAAGAGACGACATAAAAGTTACCTGTGACGTTATAAGTATGGGCATGCTGTTTTAAAGAATTATGTTTTTAAAACAGGTACTGGTATCCTAACTATCGATTGCAGTTGATAGATTGCCAAAAGATTTATTCTGAATGGATATATAATGTTTCATATAATCGAAAGTCGGTTTTCTGTTTTGTTTTTTTTTTCTTCGATAATGGAGTGTACATCAAACAAAATTGAACTAATTACGGAACATTTATAGGGCGTTGGATACCTATAGGCGTTTAACGCTATATGGAAATTTCTGACTTAGATTACAAAAATGATCCCGATTTGTAAAAACGGTTTTCGATAAGAGATTTGAGACTGAATTCATGTTCTACTACAACTAGGCTATCAAAAATAAGCAACTCATTATGACTTAATCAAATAGTGATCGTAGAACAGATTGTTTGTGAGCGTTTCAAAAATGCTAAAATCTCATTTTTTTTTAGTATTTGCATATAAATCCTCAAATGTACTTGATTCCAATGAAAATAGCTTTGACATGAAGTGTCATATTAATACTCTTTGCTTTTGCATTTGTTTTGCTTAACTGATTAACAGAAACTTTGTTATTTTGTAAAGTATGTCGTGGGTCTCGTACTATCAAAGTTACTCGCATTATCAAAGTTACCCCGTTTTACGGTATCTTCCACCGCAGGAAAGACGTCCTTAGCATGAGAAGAACCTCCGCAAATGAAGCATTTAGCATCCATGCGGCAATGTTTTGTACCATGACCCCAATTTTTGTATCATTGACTCCACTGACGGCAACTAGTGGGGTTCTAAAAATTTCCTGCAATTGTTTCCATGTCACACGGACATCGAACATAATTCTTGCTTTTTATAAAGCTTTAATATAGTTTAGATTACTTTTGATAAAGTTTACTAAATAATATTTCAGAGAAAGCCCTTTCCGAAGAATGCCAGATTGGGTTCTTTTTTTCATAATTATTACTTGGACTGGGGAAAATCCAAGTAAATCATTCATTCAATTTTTGATCTCTTCAGGTGACTTATAGCCACTTGAGAGAACTTTCAAGAAGACTTTGAACAAACGTTCAGTTTTGTCGTCATTAGTAAAAAAAAATGTGCTTCTTCTCTTCAAGATGTTTGAGAAGAAGCCACTATCTTCAATAGTTTCGGACAAAACGCGACAGTCTCCTTTCTTTGCGATTTGGAAAGAACCTTGATTCCCCTAAAGGAGTTCAAGATCTCCTGCCTAAATCCTCCAAATTCGGAACAACTGACCACGATAGGCGGCACTCTTGGCTTCCTCGCTTAAATCAAAGAGTTTGGGCTAGAGCCCGCTTTGAATTGATGTTCGGAAAATTTGTATAGAGCATCGAACTGATTGCTCATTTCGATGCAATTATCAACATTATCCATTTCACCCTTCGCAAATCTTACGCTTGAGATTTTGGTGCAAAATCACTCAATCAACTCAAACCGCAAAAAATGATTCAGTCGCAAAACCCGTCAAAAACTCGTGAAACCCGAATGTTGTTGTTGAAGTTAGAAAGGATCACTATAATTTTCCAGGCAAACAAGAAATTAATGTCGTGTGTGAGTAAACTGTAGAAATATGAGACAATGAGTCAAAAAGTTGAGCCAACTTATCTATGATTTTTTGACTGCTGAGTTGCGTGACTGACAACTCACGCATGAAAAATATCAAGCGTGAGTTATGAGAAATTGAGTTTTTCACAACATTGGTTCAGTGAATAAACGAAAGAAGAAAAGATTTTCCAAGAGGTTTTTTTTTTAAAACGGTGTCCAAGAGTGATTACTGAATACTGAAAAGTACTGTTTTTGTAGCACTGAGAAATACTGTTTTCATAGCTTTAGGTAGTTTTAAAAACTCCTGAGAGCAGAAAGAATTTGAGTACGCACAGAACGACGGTATGATACTTTAAAAACATGATACGTTATCCATTCGTTATTCAATTCCAACTCAATTACGCATTGAGCTTATGACTTTATGTTATCTTCGGAAGCTCATGTCGGCTACACAACTGACAGGTGATCCGAAAAACTTTTGGGTATTTCGTATTTTAACAAGAAGAACCGATTAGCAATGATTTATACGGATTCCTCAGAATCTGTCCATTTAACAAGCACTAGTGAAATCTGTCATTATTCGGTTTCTGAAAAACAGCAAGTAAAAAATCCAGGCTATGTAAGCTACCAAAGAGTTCATCAAACTGATTCTACTATCAGATTTTCCATTAGGCTTCTCAACTACAGCCAGCAAACCGATGACTGGAAAGAGCCAAACCGAAGATGTTTTGCCTTCAGCTTGAACCGAAATTAATTACACAACATGTTGAACGTGCATCGTATACAAAATATCCAACATGTAGCAGCTTGTAACTCCACTGCAGAACAACCCAATTTACCAAAGGGCTGAAATTTTTTTTTCTGACACGACCCGTGGATACAAGAAAAACATTTATATAAAAATGCTATACTCACCGTTAAAAATAAAAAGTATGATGAATATTAAATTGGAGTGGCACATATTGTTATGCTGATTCAACGTGGACATTGCTCGCTTCCTCGAGGGCCCGTCGTTTTGATGCGCCGATGGGAGTCCTTGCGTGGGTGTGGTGGTGTGCGTCCCTCCTCGATGGAAGGATAGAGCGGTTCGACAATGTTTCATAAAAGCTAGGACAAGCACTCCTGCAATTAAAGTGAGATAAAAAAAATGTGTATCAATAATTTTGCAATCATCACTTCGCGGCTTTCGTTGTTTTTGTCATGAACATCATTATCATCATTATCAAAGCCACACCGTCAGGGACTTGATAGAGTGCGAAACTAGCTTACTGTGAGGCTACAATTTTGTTTCAAATCGGATTCTGATTATTCAGGCTCTGTTTTAGTCATTAGATAAAAATTCATTATTGATCTGCTGTAATATCTCCTGTTTTTGACACACACCATCTTCTTCTTCTTCTTGGTTTTTCGTCCAAACTGGGACAGAGCCTGCTTCTCAGCTTGGTGTTCTTATGAGCACTTCCACAGTCATTAACTGAGAGCTTTCTTAGCCATAGTTGCTATTTTGCATTCGTATATCGTGTGGCAAGTAGGATGATACTTTATGCCCAGGAGAGTCACGAAAATTTCCATTACGAAAAGATCATGGACTGACCGGGAATCGAACCCAGACACTTTCAGCATGGCTTTGCTTGGTAGCCTCGGACCTTACCACTAGGCTAAGGAAGGTCCTGCATAATGTAAAGTAGTCAAATTTCAAGGTTTTCATGCAAGTACATGTTTTCTACGTTTTGTTCAACTTCCACAAAGCCATTACTTTTCTCCGAAGCACTTTCCCACCCCCACTTGAGACGTGATTTGATTAAATGTTTGATTTTTATTAAAGATGAAATATTATTTCCGGCTCCCACGTGCCGCACCCTTTGCATTGTGTTGCATCCAACGAAGCTTCCTGATGTTTTACGCCAAGGGATCGCCGGATCCGATGTTTGCAGGAGAATCCCCTGAATCGGTTAGCTCTTTTCGTGCTCCAGTCGAGTACCGGGAAGCGTGGGCAATATGCTTCTTGCTGGCTGCTACCAATTTTTTCCCCTACTTCCGAGGCTGAAGCGAATCACGATGATTTTTCTCACTTCCACTTATTGCCACCCGTTTCTTCGCAGTCGGCAGGAGTTGAGGGTATAAATTTTCGTTCCTTTTTATAATCGTCATATATTTGCGAACATGACTTAACTGGCAGTTCGCTGCAATAAAGTTTCTTTGTTTTGCTATTTATGGCGTTCACAATGATGAAGAATATACGACATGCAGAGAGCTTTTCGCGTTTCCGCACTGAAAAGCTACACGGTGGTGCAATCGGTGACTGAAGGTGGCTAGAATAGGAACGAAAGTGAATTTAGTGGATAATTTTGATTGATTGTCTCTCTACAATAGGATAGGATGGCAATGCTGTGCTCTCTGTTTTGTTTGATCTATTTAAAGATTGTTTTCAGCGTTTAAATTGATCAAAAATTAGAATTTTGCAAAAGATCAATCAATAATCGTGACAATTAGGAACAAGTCTTGCTGGAAATTTACATAAAATTATTATAACGGCTATCTATAAAAATCAACTATGCTCAATTCGAGAAAGTTGTGGAGAGTGCAGCAGAGCTTCTCCGATGGAATCTGCGGAGTTCCAAATTCCTAAAGGCATCTCTACCCAAAGTTCTGAACGAATTTAAAAGTATTTTTAGAGAAATCCAGAAGAGAATTTTTGAAGAAATCCCTGAAAGATTTCCAAATTTAGGAGCTATTCCAGAAACAAATTCTGAAGAAATTCTTGAGAGATTGCATTTCGGAATTCCTATATGTATCACTGGTATTTTGGAAAATTTCCTGAGTGAATATCAGAAGGAATTTTTGAAGGTATCTCTGGAAGCATTTCTGTAGGAATCCTAGTGGAATTTCTAAAGAAATCTTTGGAGGATTTTTGGAAAAGTGCTTTGGAGAATTTTTGAAGGAATATTGAGAAATTCTTGAACGAAACTTCAAAGAATCCCCAGGGAATTTTTGAAGGGCTTGTTTAAGGGATTTTTTTTTAAGTAATTCATGGAGGAACTACTGAAGGATTCGTAATGGTAAAGGGAGATCCGAAAGAAATTTAAGATAGGGTTCATCAAGGATAGAAATTCTTCTAGTAATCCTCAGGTGGGTTTAGGAATGTCGAAAGACAAAACGTCGAATGCCAAAACGTCGAATCCCAAAACGTCGCAAGGCACAAAACGTCAATAGCGGTATAGGATCGTATGCTAACTGGCCTAAGTTCAAGGCCATATTCCAGGACTTGATGGTAAACTCAAGCGATTCCGATGCCATCAAGCTTTACCATCTTGACAAGGCGCTTGTTGGTGAAGCATCAGGAGTTTTAAACGCGAAGGTCATCAGCGAAGGGAACTATCAGCAAGCATGGGCCATCCTCACCGAAAGGTACGAGAACAAGAGGATCATCACGCAGACGCACATTCGTGGCCCATTTGATATCAACAAAATGGCTTCTGGTTCGTGCAAGGAGCATAGACGGCTTCACGACGAATGTACCCGTCATGTCAAGAGCCTGAAATACCTCGAGCAGGAGTTCTGCGGTGTTTTCGACTTCTTTCTGGTTCACAATGTGACGTCTGCGATGGATGGCATGGGAGGCCACACAGAAGAAAGGTGAATTGCCGATGTATGCGCAGACACAGAGCGCTCACCCAACCAATCAGCATCGAAGGCTTCAAAAACGATTGCATCCGATTCGACCCTACGAGCAGAACCAAACGAGCCTCCCAGAAGCAGTGTTTGCGACTTTTGCCAAGGAGCTCATCGCAACTTCCAATGCAGTACACTTGCGAAACTGCCGATAGTTAAGCGGATGGAAAAGGTATGGATTACTGGTGCCTACTTCAACTGTCTTCAAAAAGGGCACACTTCCAGCGAGTGCTCGTCTCCAAAGGTGTGCCAGAAATGCCAGAAGCGGCATCATACACAACTCCACAACGACGAAGCAACGCAAGGTGTGAAGAACAACGTATCCAATCTAATAGTGGAAACTCGACTAGTCCCGAACCAGAACACGGTGTCCACCAGTCCAGCAGTGTCCAGTGAAGACTCAAGGCCATCGCTTCAGTGCAACTACCTCGATTCCTCCAAAATCGTGTTTCTACAAACCACAGTTGTCAACGTTATAGACCAGAATAGCTGAACGCTGCCATGCCGTGTTTTGCTAGACAGTGGATCGCAAGTGAACTTTATCTCGACCGATTTAGCAAACCGTCTGGAAATGCAACGTGTCAAAGGCAACGTGGAAAGGCAACTTGTCAGCATCCCGATCCGAGGTATCAGCAACGTCCGAACTAATTCTCAGGAGAAGGCTGTGATAGAATTTCGATCTCGAATAATCGACTACCGACCTAGAGTCGAGTGTTTAGTTGCGGCTACCGTGACAAGCTACATTCCGTCAACATCAGTTGATATTTCAACGTGGAGCTTTCCAGTTGGAGTCTGCCTTGCTGATCCAGAGTTCCATAAACCCGCCAAAGTAGATAAGTTCTTGGGAGTTGAATTATTCTTCGACCTTATGCGACCAGGATACATCAAGCTCAATGAGGACTATCCCGAATTTCGAGAGACACGGCTAGGATGGATTGTCTCTGGTGTGTTCCGAGACATATCTATCATTGAGGAAGCTCAATATGCATTCATCGCTGTTGTAGACAGTACCAACCGATCGAATCAACGCTATTCTAACTCCAAAAGAATTTCGACTCCATCCACACACGTTAAGAGAAAGCCCAACGTACATGTGATTTCAACCCTAGAACCAACAAACATCTACCGACGACCTCTCCGAAACATCGCACGGAAGAAGATGGAGTATCATCCAGCCATAGACAAGCCGTCACGAACCAATCAAACACGAGGAAATTAGGATTTTATGCGCCGCCATTCAAGCCTGGTCTATTACCAGCGAATACGCCCCAAAGGTATCGACATCCGAACATCCAATCCATCGACTACCTCTAGAAGAGCAGCACCGTTACCAAGAAAATAATAAACACTCAGACGTTATTGCGTGTTCCTAATTTGTTTCGAACCAAAAAAAGTTGGTCTTGTAACCTTTGGTATTGGTCATATCGACATACAGAGAGAAAATTGGGAACGCATTTAGTATTCAAAACATTCACCCCTATTCTTGTTTGCGTTCGAATGCTGGATATGCCGTAAACAAGAAAGATGGTGATTGATTAGCATTTGGAATTTACGTTTTGTTTAGATTTCCTTACTATTCCTTATACATCAAATAAGTTGAAGTTTTTTTCAGAATTTAGCTATTTTTTTCTTTTCGACGTTTTGTCCCTTCAACGCTTTATCCTTTCGACGTTTTGGAATTCGAAAATTTGGCATTTGACGTTTTGGCATTCGAAATTTTGTCTTTCGATGTTTTGTCCCTTTGGTGTTTTGACGTTTTGGCGGTTTAGCAAATTAAAATTGAATCCTAAGATATGAAGTTATCAAATTAGTCAACTATAAGTTTTATTGTCAAAACTTAGTTCTTTTTTTTTATTTTGAAAATCTACTCATTCTTTTGTCCAATTAGTGCAATTGAATTGTTGATTGGTTTTATTTTCAAAAACTGATATTTGGGACTAGGAAATCAGGATATCCAGAAAGTACCGTGTAGATTTAAATTACCCGGACGTTTCGAATCCCGGAGACAGACCTTAAATCATCAACTAATTAAGAGGGTTTGAAGAAACGGGGTGTAAGTAACATAAATCTAGCTTTGGGAACGGCTTGGAAGTTTTTTTCAGTAATTTTCCATTACATGCAAATTGTATTAAAGCCATAAAAAGAGCAATCTTCATCGAGTTATGTTAATTTTTTTTGTTGGATGAGAATTTTTTTTTAAATACCTACAGCTTATTTTTTGAATGTTCTCAAACCAAAAATACATACTCACAAGACGCGACGCGAGACTGGACACAACACTCGCGTCGCGTCTTGTGAGTGTACTATAGTTCTTACGTTAGCACAAAATCTTAAAAATGAGTGCAAAAATACATAAGCTCTTTTGAATTCAAATCGCATAAAAGAGAAACCTTGGGGGCCCAGATAGCCATAGCGGTAAACGCGCAGCCCAAGACCAAGCTTAGGGTCGGGGGTTCGAATCCCACCGGTCGAGGATCTTTTCGGGTTGGAAATTTTCTCGACTTCCCAAGGCATAGAGTATCTTCGTAACTGCCACGCGATATATACATATGCAAAAATGGTCATTGGCATAGTAAGCTCTCAGTTAATAACTGTGGAAGTGCTCATAAGAACACTAAGCTGAGAAGCAGGCTCTGTCCCAGTGAGGACGTAACGCCAAAAAGAAGATTTTCTAACCAATTTTGAAGCTTTATATATTTACATTAATTTAGGGTAACGTATATAACTTGGACATGCATATAATTTGGACAGGCTAGTCGTTCTATGTCCATTTCCAATGAGATGGTGAGGAATATATGTACGGGAAATCATGTATTGCATTAATAATTCACTATGCTGCTTATTAAAGATGACCTTTTTAATAACAAAAACAAATTGGCTTCAAAAATATAAAAATTCTAAATTGTATCAACAGAACATCTGTGAAACCTACGAATGCAGGAGGAGGTGCATTTCAAGAACATACATTTAATGCAATAATAGCACTCAGAATTCGCATTCATAAAAAGTTCAAAAGTGTCAACATGATAAAATATGTCTAAAATTAATGCTAAGTTCATCTAAAATCTTAACATGGGTATATAAGGCATAAATCAGATGATGTCCAAAATAGATTATGGTTTTAGTTCTGTTGATATAATTTAGCCATCTGATAAAAACACACTGGAATGTCGCATACATGCATACTTGCAGGCGTTTTTCGTGGATCTGATGATATTTGCTCGCATTAAATGAAATTATTGATTATCACTCAAATACACATCCGTTAAGCGAAAAAAATGCATAAGTCACATGTAAACTCTTAAAATTTTATGATATGATCGTCTTTTTAAGAAATCATTGCATGGATATTGAGATAACGTCCCTGTCCAAATTATATTCACGTGAGGGTGTCCAAAATGTATATTTGGTGTCCGAAATGTATAACAGACAGGTCGCCAAAAATGATATTTTGGTAGCTAATACTACAGTTTGTAAGCTTTTGCGCCCTAGAAACTCAAAGTACAATGGGACATTAAGCATACAAGTAACATTAGGTAATAAATATTATTATCTAATGCAGTTAATCAATCGCCGTTCGCAGACATATCCTTAGCCTGTCCAAAATACATAATTTACCCTATTTAGTTAACAACCGGATCCGTAGCGTCGCTCTTATCAGTCTCGTGAGCTACCCGGGAAAGCTGTTCTCGTCCATGCTTTTCCATAGCTCTACGCGGTCGATACTATCGTATGCCACCTTGAAGTCGATGAAAAGGTGATGCGTTTGGGACGTGGTATTCACGACTTTTTTGGAGGATTTGCCGTACAGTAAAGATCTGGTCCGTTGTCGATCGGCCGTCAACGAAGCCGACTTGATAACTTCCCACGAACTCGCCTACTATAGGTGACATACGACGGAAGATGATCTGGGATAATACTTTGTATGCCCTATTTAGAATGGTGATCGCTCGAAAGTTCTCACAATCTTATTTATCGCCTTCCTTGTAGATGGGGTATATCACCCCTTCCTTCCCACTCCTCCGGTAGCTGTTCTGTTTCCCAGATTGTGCCTATCAGCCGGTGCAAACAAATGCCCTGCCTCTCCGGGCCCATCTTTATGAGTTCAGCTCCGATACCATATTTAGTTGTCCCGACCTTCATTGTCTGTGCTCTCAGCGCCATTCAGGTGTTCGTCGAAGTGCTGCTTCCACCTTTCGATCACCTCACGCTCGTCCGTCAAAATGCTCCCATCCTTATCCCTGCACATCTCGGCTCGCGGCACGAACCCGTTGCGGGATGCGTTGAGCTTCTGATCGAACTTACGCGATTCTTGAGACCGGCACAGCTGTTCCATCTCCTCGCACTCCATCTCCTCCAGACGGCGTTTTTTCTCCCGAAAGAGGTGGGTCTGCTGTTGCCGTTTCCGTCTATAACGTTCCACATTCTGCCGGGTCCCTTGCTGCAGCATGATCGCCCGCGCTGCATTATTCTCTTTCAGGATCTGCCTACATTCCGACAAGGGTTTTCGACACGGGGAAAGTGTATTCTTCATGGGAAATTGCAATCTCCAAAATGACAAATTAAAGTCAATCTTCCTCCCGTGTCGAAACATTGGTTTAAAGTAAAACTCATTCTTATCATTCTACGACTGCGTAGCCGTGAATTTCATTATTGTTGACATTTTTTTGGAATCGTTAGAGATTCGAATAAATTGTTGCTGGATGCTTGCAGATTTTCAATATTGTCTGTTTCATAGTCAACAAAACGCGACGCCAACTTTTCAACAGACCGACAAAATCGTCGCCAAAACGAATCAAAGGAGATGATTTTCCGTTATGCTGGTATGTCTGGCGAAACGTCTAATTCGCAGCGGCTGGTTGGCTGGCGACGATTTTGGCGACGGTTTCACCGGCGACGATTACAAATCGTCGCGTTCGATAAGGTGCAAAATTTACAATATATGGTAAGTAGATTTTAATCCTCTCGTCACCGAACATATCTTAAAACTTTTTCCAGTTCGTCAAAAACAATTTACTGAACCCTTTGCCTATACAAAAATGGAAATCAAATTGCATTTCGAGCTTTATTTTGGCTTATGCAATAAAATAGGACGTTAACCCTTGTCTTTTAAAGTGTTACGTATCATACACATGACCAGGCTTTGTAAAATTTAATGATCATTGACACACGAGTAGGCTTAGCAGATGGTATTCTTAGGGAGGGCATGGCCTCCGTTCTCCATTCTACTTTGGGATGTCCTCCTTTTTCAAATCCATCGATTATTGAATTTTATGTCCATTAGTTTCTGATTTGTTTGTTACAATCTTCAACTGACTTGAATAAGGATGAATTTTTTCTCACCATTTTTTCTGCTTGTTTAGGAAATTGCGATTTGGATAATAATTGTATGTAGGTATTTTTGTTTGATTTACTTTTTGGTACAAGTTTAAAATTCGAATATTAAGTAGTATTTCTGGTTTCTGTTCTAGATAATGTTTGATTTGCCCTTAAAAAGATACCTTCATGAACTCTTTGTAATCTCCTCGCTGTGCATATTTAGCCAACAGGGACTTTTTCCATGCTTTCTGGGGCCTAATAGTGGGTTGAAATTCATTTTGATTTTTCAGTGCACATTCATTGCACGTAACTTAAGTGTTTATTACTATCTTGTATTGAGATTGATTGAAAAAAAATGTCAACCAAATTAACAGTCTTTAAAAACGATATTAGAAAATAAATAACACGGATCTATCAATATATTTACGAACATTTTGAAGGGAAAACAATTTCTATGGATATCTTTTTCATAGAGGCACACACCTTTTTCATTTTTCCGGTTAAAATGCAACAAAGTCCCTAGGAACGAATTGAAAACAAGGCTATTTGTTTTACAAAATTAGAGATTATTATCCAAAATACATACAGTGAGTCACAGTGAAAATCGTCCACCTTGAACATTACCAGAAAAGTAATTCGTACTATTCATGTATAGAACAAGAATTCAAATTCAATGGCTCGTTACGTTAGTTCGGCAAGGGTCTTGATAATTGTATGCAATTCAAGCCATTGAATATTAAAATAATAAAGTAAGCTTTAAATTTGTAAAAATAATCATAATAAGGTCACAGTGAAAATCGTCCACCTTGCCGTTATGCATTATATTTGGGGTAATATTATAAAGTTTTCATTCATATCATTTCTTTAACTCGCGCATTCACATACATTCAAGCACGATCTGCTATGCAAGAATAAACAAGGTTTAGATTTTTAGAATATTTCCATTAAAAATGGCACAAAATAAACAGACATCGTCAGATGTAAGAAAACTTGTGATAAAACTACACAAAAATGGCAAAAATCAACTGAAAAACACCAAATTTGTTGGAAAGGGCGTATTTAAAAAAAAATGATATCATGAATTGTTCAAAAAACAATGAATAAAATTCTTTGCATTTCTAAGACCACAACAAAATATTTTGCTAAGGTTGCTGTCAACATAAATTTAGTAACAAAGGAAATTAAAATCTTATTTTTTTTTTGGTTTCTATCATTGTTGTATTTATTAGGGTGGCTTTTTAGTGCAGAAACACACTGTTTTTTTTTTTTTTCTAAAATTAAGTTTTGTTCAAGTATGGATTTTTTTTAAATATTCTTCTTTATCAGAAGTCAGAACCGGGAAAGCAAAAAAGCAAAAATGTCTTTTCTTTCCTTATTCCTCTGGTAAGCCTACACCACGAGCCATAATTTTATCCGCCTACATTCACACAACACGCACGACATTTATCGTTTGTGGAAGATAACGAGCCACAAAAAAGAACGACACACACCACCAACTGTTTGGTGCCTATCACTGTGTGTACCCACTTGTAACATTGGCTGACACACTCTCATTATGATCAAGAAACAAAGGAGAATATTTTCTATTTTCTTTGCTATGTTATCAACCAAAGGGATGTTGGATGATCCAATAGCTTATAATTAAGTTGTTTTAGGTTGCATTACAGAAAATATGAAATCATTACCAATTTCATGCAAAACACATATCACCCAAATAGCTCGACATCGTTGTAGTCTCTGATAGTTGCTGCTTTTGAACGCTCGGTTGTCACGTACCAAACGACAGAGCAAATATCAACTCTCTTATTGTAATGTTCCATGAATTGTTATGATATATGAACTGTTACACTCTCTGAATATGGTGCGATTGGCTTATTCGGTTCCAAATCCAAACTCTGCACTAAACCATACAAATCGGATGCGGAAGGTGGCAAGAAATGACGTTTTGCGTGAAATAGACGCATTATACTTGTATGGTCGTTCGCCACCCTCGAGGGAAATCCTGGTTTAATTTAAAACTATTTAATAACATAATGTATTAACTTCATGTTTGTCGCATTTAGAGCTCTTAAGTCAAGATATGAATAGTTTAAAACATAAAATTAATCATTTTTATTCATTTCTTTTAAAATTTTAAATGCTAATGTATGTGAAATAAGTGCGCCTGTATTTTCATCTAGTTAGTGTATGGTAAATACTTAAAATGTTCATTAAAAGTTCCATTTTCCCCATTGTCCGATGGCATCGGGAACCTTTTTTTCCAACATTCTTCTTTCGTGATTATTATTATTGGTAGGGCTTGCGGTGGGTGGTGTCGAGAAAATGGAAAACAAACGACGAAGCTTTTAGCTTAATTCTTTCCTTGCGCTTGCATGTAAGGGTGTGTGTGTTGTTTGGCTATAACATTACTTTTTGTTTCGCTTCGCTTGGCTTGTTTTTAATTTATCAATTTTTTTCTCTCGGTGCCTCAAAGCATAAATAATAAATGAGTACAAATATTGATGTACATTTTTCGTCTTTTAGTTTCCGTCAGTCGAGCCAGAGTCCCGTTTTCTCGCGCCCATAAAGAGAATAAAGATTGCTTCCAATAAAAGTAAAATGAGCCCGAGAAAAAATTCACTGTCGTTTGACGTTTACGAGCCCGAAGAGTCTGAGACAAGACGAAAAGGCGACGACAGGATTGCGAGCTTACACCTTGGGCGACAGGGAAATTATCAACGAGAATTTTATTAGCCATGCCATAAATACTTCCAAGCAGAAAGCATCATGTGTGCCAACGAGAGAATGGTGCCTAGCCCTAGGTGTGCGCATACGATTACTCGACATTTCATTCGGCCATGGCGAGACAATGATGCATTGCATTCAAATGTAATCTTCACTGACGAACACCTAGATGTGGAATAAATAAATCATTTTGGGGGTAAGACAATTTAGGATTTTTTTTCAACCATTATTTGTTGACACAGCCTTTGTGAGGAATAGAATTGTTCTAGAACGTTAAACGCTCCTATTAATATAAGTAAAACATCAAAAAAACTATGTACATTCAATTTACAAACTTTTCAAGTTAAAGTTTTAAAAAGTTTTAACTTTTAGTTAAATTTCAATATGATGTTTTTTCTTTATTTTTCTGTTTGACATTCAGATTTAAATTGTTGTGATCCGAATTTTGACTCCAGAATAAAAAAAACAAATCCAATCCAAATCCAAATCCAATCCAAATCCATTACAAATCCATTCCAAATCCAATCCAATCCAAATCCATCCAAATCCAATACAAATCCAATCCAAATCCAATCCAAATCCAATCCAATCCATCCAAATCCAATCCAAATCCAATCCAAATCCAATCCAAATCCCAATCCAAATCCAATCCAAATCCAATCCAAATCCAATCCAAATCCAATCCAAATCCAATCCAAATCCAATCCAAATCCAAACAATCCAAATCCAATCCAAATCCAATCCAAATCCAAAATCCATCAAATCCAATCCAAATCCAATCCAAATCCAATCCAAATCCAATCCAAATCCAATCCAAACCAATCCAAAAATCCAATCCATAAATCCAATCCAAATCCAATCCAAATCCAATCCAAAAATCCAAAAATCCAAATCCAATCCAAATCCAATCCAAATCCAATCCAAATCCAATCCAAATCCAAATCCAAATCCAATCCAAATCCAATCAAATCCAATCAAATCCAATCCAAATCCAATCCAAATCCAATCCAAATCCAATCCAAATCCAATCCAAAATCCAAATCCAATCCAAATCCAATCCAAAATCCAAATCCAATCCAAATCCAATCCAAATCCAATCCAAATCCAATCCAAATCCAACAAATCCATCCAAATCCAATCCAAATCCAATCCAAATCCAAATCCAATCAAATCCAATCCAAAATCCAATCCAAATCCAATCCAAATCCAATCCAAATCCAATCCAAATCCAATCCAATCCAAATCCAATCCAAATCCAATCCAAATCCAATCCAAATCCAATCCAAATCCAATCCAAATCCAATCCAAATCCAATCCAAATCCAATCCAAATCCAATCCAAATCCAATCCAAATCCAATCCAAATCCAATCCAAATCCAATCAAATCCAATCCAAATCCAATTCCAAATCCAATCCAAATCCAATCCAAATCCAATCCAAATCCAATCCAAATCCAATCCAAATCCAATCCAAATCCAATCCAAATCCAATCCAAATCCAATCCAAATCCAATCCAAATCCAATCCAAATCCAATCCAAATCCAATCCAAATCCAATCCAATCAATCCATCGCAATCCAATCCAAATCCAATCCAAATCCAATCCAAATCCAATCTAAAATCCAATCCAAATCCAACCAATCCAAATCCAATCCAAATCCAAATCCAATCCAAATCCAATCCAAATCCAATCCAAATCCAATCCAAATCCAATCCAAATCCAATCCAAATCCAATCCAAATCCAATCCAAATCCAATCCAAATCCAATCCAAATCCAATCCAAATCCAATCCAAATCCAATCCAAATCCAATCAAATCCAAAAATCCAATCCAAATCCAATCCAAATCCAATCCAAATCCAATCCAAATCCAATCCAAATCCAATCCAAATCCAATCCAATCCAATCCAATCCAATCCAAATCCAATCCAAATCCAATCCAAATCCAATCCAAATCCAATCCAAATCAATCCAAATCCAATCCAAATCCAATCCAAATCCAATCCAAATCCAATCCAAATCCAATCCAAATCCATCCAAATCAATCCAAATCCAATCCAAATCCAATCCAAATCCAATCCAAATCCAATCCAAATCCAATCCAAATCCAATCCAAATCCAATCCAAATCAATCCAAATCCAATCCAAATCCAATCCAAATCCAATCCAAATCCAATCCAATCCAATCCAAATCCAATCAAATCCAACCAAATCCAATCCAAATCCAATCCAAATCCAATCCAAATCCAATCCAAATCCAATCCAAATCCAATCCAAATCAATCCAATCCAATCCAAATCCAATCCAAATCCAAAATCCAATCCAATCCAATCCAATCCAATCCAAATCCCAATCCAAATCCAAATCCCAAATCCAATCCCAAAATCCAAAATCCAAATCAATCCAAATCCAATCAAATCCAATCCAAATCCAATCAAATCAATCCAAATCCAATCCAAATCAACCAAATCCAATCCAAATCCAATCCAAAATCCAATCCAAAATCCAATCCCAAATCAATCCAAATCCAATCCAAATCCAATCCAAATCCAATCCAAACAAAAACAAATCCAATCCAAAATCCAATCCAAATCCAATCCAAATCAACAAATCCAAAAATCAATTCCAATCCAATCCAAATCCAATCCCAAATCCAATCCAAATCCAATCCAATCCAATCAAATCATCCAAATTCCAATCCAAATCCAATCCAAATCCAATCAAAAAAAAAAAAAAAAAATCCAAAAATCCCAATCCAATCAATCCAAAAATCCAAATCCATCCAAATCCAATCCAATCCAATCCAATCCAAATTCCAATCCAAATCCAATCAAATTCCAATCCAAATCCAAATAAAAAAAAAAAAAAAAAATCCAAATCTAAATCCAAATCCAAAACCCAAATGACAAAAAAATAAATCAAATTGAGCTTTGAATTTACACCAAGTTTTTGCTAAATGTAAAACTGGTTTGAATTTTGCGAGCGTAATTATATTTGAGTCCTTGTAGACAACTGGTAAATTTCAGCATAAATAAAAAAGAACTGATTGATGAAATATCGGCAACGCAGTCTTTTTTGTTAAAAACCGATCCGATATTTCATCAATCATTGAAAATACAGTCGAACTCTCAATAGAAAAAAAAAAAAGAACTTACGTTCGAGAAAGACTTTTAACAGATTAATCGCTCTTAAGCCTGACCTTTATTCTCATGTCATTGGGAGCATACAGCAAGGCATCTCCAATATCGAAAGACGACCGAAGAAAATCCTTTCGAAGCTAAAGTTTACGATCGATTCAATTTTAACCTACTCATTCTGCGAGGACAAACTCGGGGGCGGGAAATCATTTTTCCATTTTTTTTTCTCAATATTTACAAACGAGAAGCTCAGCTGGAATGAAAGTGGCTGGAGAAGAGCAAAGAAAGGCTTCGCTAAAGTGTGAAAGTTTAATCTGTAGTCTCACAGGAAATTCTTGCTATACTTTTCCAAAGGAAAGAAAACAGATAGGGAAAATAAGGAGCAGGAGCAAAATTGAAAGTACGGATAACTTAATTGGATTCCACTTTTGACATCTCGCATTCGGTGATACTGATCACTCGGAAGGCCCCTCGGGTTTTAGAGATGCTGACGTTCTATCAAATGGATGTGTTTGCCCGGCCATTCGTCGGTGCGACGTGATGAAAATTCCGTGAAATTGCTGATAAAACGGAGGTCCCGAGTTGAATGTTACATGACCAGGTCAAACTTCTCGAGGAAATTGCTGAGTTATATGCCGTGTAGTAAGTGCGGGTGGTGGATATTGGATGATGGCCACTTGGGGCGATGAGTCGACAGTAAGAGTTTTCCTTGTTATACCCGAGGAGGAACAAATAACTCCCCAATAACTTATGCATACCATTTTTTGGTATCATACCAAAATTAGGTATTGTTCAGTTGTCAATACCTCAATTTGGGTATTATAATGGTATTGAAAAAAAATCTTTAAAACAATTAAAATACTTCCTTGAGGTATTAAACAGCTATTGAGGTCTGCTGGAGGTATTGAACTACAATTGAAAATTTCATTTTTATATGAATCCATCAAGTATTATGAGGTATTACAATACCTGATCTAGTTATCAGTTTGGGTGCTCGTAGAATATGCTTGAGATATTATTTGAGGTATTTTACCTCTTATGCAGGGCTAATTCATACCTTATTCAGGTATGTAGTATTGGAATTATCTGGTATGGAATACTCAATTTGGTATTCAGTAGTTATTTTTCTTTTTTTCCT
The DNA here is from genome assembly GCF_002204515.2 of Aedes aegypti. NCBI lineage: Eukaryota > Metazoa > Arthropoda > Insecta > Diptera > Culicidae > Aedes > Aedes aegypti. The sequence goes on along the minus strand of NC_035109.1, from coordinate 207,657,742 downwards.
GTTCTCGGGTAGTGCTTAATATCTACTTGTTGTTTGCCACTAGGACAGGAGCATATAGAAAAAAAAACTTTTCACGAGAAAACTAAAGCAGATTTCGATGATTTAGCTTTGTAAAACCAGGCTCCATAAAGCTTATGATATCTACAAATAATTGAATGCTTTCTGATCTGTTCTGAGATACTTAGTTTCACGAAGTTGCAGTTGGCAATCTACCTCCATCATTTAAATGCTTAACTGACACAAGAAATGTTAAGAAAACTATACCCTTTTTTCCCTTCGCATCAGTGTACGGTGCAACTTTCACCCATTTGTAAAGACACATCAAAAAGTGTCTGCAACACGCAAAAGTAATGATTTATGTCATCGCCAAGCACTTGCTTCCTTATAAATAAAGCCTTTAATCGTGATTCATGTGGTGGTGGCTTTGTTCTTGGTACCTCTTCTGCTGCAGTTCTGTGTATAGCTTTTCTCTGCAATATGTACAAAGCTAACTGCAATTGCGACTGCAATTTCCATTATCAGACGTCAGTTTTATGACCTCGCCTGTGGAAACTCCTTCGAATGTTCCTTGTTCATCGTCAAACGTAGGTTACGTAGGGGAACATGACCCATAACGCACTGATGGGTGAAATGACTTTTAAAAAAAAATAATTTTGTTTTCTTTGTCGAACGATGTCAAAATATGTTTCCTAAGAAAATAAACTCATGGACTTTTGTTTTATTTCAAACTAGTGGTCCGGCAAACTTCGTCTTGCCATCAAGTAGGCTGTTGGAGATGTCAATGATACCTCCCATAGCAAATTGGCATATTAGTACTTTCCCGTTTTACCAAATTTCCGAAAACTTCTCTAAACTTTTTTTTCGCACGAACACGTCGGAACCGTTCAAGAAAACAACAGTGAAAGAATTGTGTAAATCGGTTGTCCCGTTTTTAAGCCCATTTCGTGACATACAAACACCACTCTATTTTTATTTATATAGATTTAGCAATCTTTCTACGATTGGTAGCTAGCGAATACTGTGGCCCAAATTTTAAAAAGTTTTAAAATTCTACCTTCCACCCCAAAGTTTTGTCAAATGTTCAAACTTTTTTCTAAATTGAATCACTCTAGTGTTAATTCTGTTAGCACCTTGCTTTGAACAGTTGATTTTGGATCACATTACCCTACATGCTGTCGTCTTTACGATGCGGTTGGATGTGCTGTTGTTTCTCCCGATGGTCATGAGGTTGAATGCCAGAAATGGATTTGCTGTCGCGCTTTTGCAATTCGACCTGTAGTGTTGTAGGTACCATCGTTTCTGAGGCACTGAGGCGTTGCTGTCTGTTTGTTTTCATAGCGCAGGGTGTAATTTCTCAGGAGAATATTCATCGTGGTCGTGTATCTTATGTTGAGAGATCATAAGTTGCACATCACGAACAAGTTGAGTTGTCTTCACAAATGTGTAGACGGAAACAGAGTAGTGTTTGATCCTTCGACCTTGACGCTTGCTCCTGCGGGGACGGGTGATGAGGGCAGGATCAAACATGTCGCGCGTCGTTCGTTCAGAGATATGAAAAAGCGCCGCGGATCGTTAGTAGTGTTTGATCTATTGATCGTGTCACTTGCTCCTGCGTGGGCGAGTGACGAACACTTGTTCGGCGTACAATGCGATTATCGAATTATTTCGCGATTCCGGTTAGGCGTGATTAAATCATGGATCGCATCACCAAACATTGGTGACTCCCAGATCTCTACCTTATCCCACTAACCCAATATCCTTTCCATCACAACTGTGGAGATGCAGAGGTGACCTCAGTCTCTAGTAACAACGGTAGTCACACTAACATTCCTTCCCTTCCCCGATGACCGTAAGGACGTGGTCGGCGTCGTTATTGACTTTTAAATTTGAGCTCTCGATTTGTGCACATTGAAGAATGGTAAGCTAATCCCAAGCCCCATTAATTAATTCCCTGTGCAACTTCGATTGTTCTGGTCAACCACGGAGTAGCAACTACGAATTGTACGGTCATCTATGCTTATGCTATGCTACAAATGTGTAGACGGAAACATGAAATGCTATGAATTCGTAATAGTTCTGTAAAAATGGATATAGATAAATATGATTTGCTTGTAAAGACTCCGTGAAGGGAGCTCATGTAGACTCGATTCACTTTTTTTTTACAATTTTCGGCCATTTTAGTAAGGATTTAAGGCGTTGAGGGTGTATATGAAAATTTATATTAAGGATCCTAAAAAATATTGCTAACACATGTAGAATTATGATAACCATGTTTAGGCCAATATGAATTATTGAGCTTTATTACTCGATCTTTAATGAATATGATGTGCTTAAGAAAATGATCCTTTTCGATCAAATTTTGTTTGGAGCTCACACAGGGAGCCAAATAAAAGCAAACTAATCGATTGACCCTATTTTTCATCAATCTATTTAAATTGCCTTCTCAGAAATAGGTATTGTATGAAGAATTATTTTCAACTTTGAGATCATAAGTATGCACCTACATTAAAGTGCTAACGGCTTTGACATATTTTCAACCATTTCTTCACAGTTATTTTCATTTAAACCGACATCGTCTCTTAGCCACCAATAGATAAGAAACCAACAAAGCTGAAAATTTCATATAACTCTATTCGTATTATAAGAACGAAGGATATCGCAGATGGGATTTTTGAAAATTTTACATAACCATGAACCAGCTTAATATAGCAATTATAACCAAAATTTATTTTAAATCTGGATTTTAACTCGAAAGAGATCCAAACTTTTTGTTATCATCATTGATAGAGGAATAAAACTTCGACATTTCCGTCATTTGAAACCTTGGGGGAAAAGCTTGACAGAGGAGGGAGTATGGTCTAGAAATTCTGGAAAACGGTGGACGTCAAATTTGAATCGTCCCTAAGCATGCTACCAGTAAAATAAAACACCTACCTCCAAAAGTAAACAAGCGAGAAAAATGAATTTTATCATCACTCTCATTTTGAGGCTCTTTTTCTGTTGCGGTAACTGGTATCAACCATCCCTGTTGTTGTCCAATTCAATCAATTCAGACGATTCCGAAAATATCAAACCTTATAAACCAGAATGAATTGTATAGGTGTGTATTGAATAATATTGTGGCCGAACGTAAATTCATTTATTTAGTTAACATCTAAACAGATAACACTGAATCAACAATTTACTTGGTTCGTGACATTATCTCTCCATCCTTGGTTCTGCCCCACGCTCGCTAAATCGTTCTCGATACATTTGGAGCAGGTGTGAATCTTTTTTGACCATAGTCCATAGGCCATTATAGACCCGACTTCCACTGATGATGCGCCTCCGTATTTCAGTCCAGCGTTATTGTCAGCCGTCAGCAAGGATCCAAGGTAGACAAACTCGTCTACCACCTCCAACGTATCTCCTTATATCGTAACACTGCTACCTAGGCGAGTCCTATCGTGCTCCACCCCACCAGCTTTGTCACCAGTCCAACTTTTGCTGCCTCGCGTTTCAGGTGGGTATACTGCTCTGCCACCTTTTCAAATGTTCTGCCGACAATGCACATTGGTCCCAAAGCCATATCTAGGAAGACAAAAATGATTGCGCCTATACCGTCAATTTTAGATATATGGTGTCTTCGGCAAAGTTTCTCCATATTTTTCAGACATTTTTTTCGGAGATGTGAAATTAGGGTGGCCCACATGGTTTACGAGATCAGCACATAAACTTTTTTGCTGACGCAATTTAGGACTACACAATGTTCTACAATGTTTTAGAACAACCGATTTGGAGCAACTTTGCCGAAGAACCCAAATTTCTATCTCTTATGGTTCGCGAGTTATGATTTTTTTTAACAAAAAAGTTAGGGTGGTACTGAAAAATCAGTTTTTTCTTGATAACTTTTTATACGATAATTTCTCGCAAAAAACTTTGTTACGAGCACTTTTAGAACTTTTGATTGCGCAACTTTTTGCCGAAGAAACTACTGTTCTATCTCCTATGGTTACAGAGTTATCAGAAATTTTCTTCGAAAAAATGGTTGTTTTCAAATGCCGATATCTCAGAAAGGCGCAAACGGATTTTTCAATCTTTTGTCGGCATTAGAAAGATTATTTCTTTCTCTGTTTATGGTGAAAAAACTGTGAGGACGTTTTTTGTTTGAAAGGATTGATAGAATTTTGAAAATGATATGTTTTTAACCGAAAATTGTCCATAACTTGAAAAATATTCGAGATAGCTCTTTGGTGCCTTCAGCAAAAATGTGCAAAATTGAAAGTTCTGAAAGTGCTTCATACAAAGTATTCATAAAAAAATCATTGTTTTATGATATATTCACCATAAACCGAATTTTGTATGGTAAAAAAAGTGAAAAAAGATATATTTGCTGAAACAACCGGAATAACTGTATGTGAAGTCATTTTAAATTGAAAATATATGTAATGAAATAATATCGATTACAGTAGGGGAAATGTTTGGAGTTAGGGAAAGTTAGTTGCTGAAGCAGTTTTAACAGTGATCCATGGAACATTAATCCATAAACGGTGTCTTCTTATTTCACGCGACATAATGTTTGTCCAGCTAACCTATGCCGTGGTTGGTTATAAATTGCTACCGCTTCGCATAACTGAGCAGAAGGTCATGCATTCAATACCGGTTCCGTTCATTATATTATCAACCCCAAACGATAACAAAACGTATACTTTGAAGAATTCCTTCAAATTACCAAAACCTTACTTTCCATGATATCCTCCCATAGAAATATAGAAGTATCTGCAATTATTCTATCTGGGCATCCAACTTATCCCATTCAATTCAATCAAATCCAATAAATCTGCTACAACGAATTAGTCAGGGCAGCATTCGCCTGTTGAAGAATGCATGAATCTTGAACGAGAGCCAGATATAAATCCCAAATATCTGTCTAAGGTAACGAACCAGAAAGTGGGCCTTGATCACTTGCTTCAGCAAATAATTTTACTTTTTTCAACTCCTTAGATTCCGCTTACTATGATCGATATCAATACATGTGTATTCAATTTTAAATGACTTACATACAGTTATTTCGATTGTTGTAGCAAATATCTCTTTTTTCGCTTTCTTTACCATATAAAATTTGGTTTATGGTAAATATATGTGTAAGCGTTGATTTTTCATGAATACATTGTATGAAGCATAATCAGAGCTTTCAATTTGCACATTTTTGCTGAAGGCACCAAAGAGCTATCTCGAATATTTTTCAAGTTATGGACAATTTTCGTTTGAAAACATATCATTTTCAAAAATCTATCAATCCTTTCAAACAAAAAACGTCCTCACAGTTTTTTCACCATAAACAGAGAAAGAAATAATCTTTCTAATGCCGACAACAGATTGAAAATCCGTTTGCGCCTTTCTGAGATATCGGCATTTGAAAACAACCATTTTTTCGAAGAAAATTTCTGATAACTCTGTAACCATAAGAGATAGAACAGTAGTTTCTTGGGCAAAAAGTTGCGCAATCAAAAGTTCTAAAAGTGCTCGGAACAAAGTTTTTGCGAGAAATTATCGTAAAAGAAGTTATCAAGAAAAAACTGATTTTTCAGTACCACCCTAACTTTTTTGCTAAAAAAATCATAACTCGCGAACCATAAGAGATAGAAATTTGGGTTTTTCAGCAAAGTTGCTCCAAATCGGTTGTTCTAAAACATTGTAGAACATTGTGTAGTCCTAAATGCGTCAGCAAAAAAGTTTATGTGCTGATCTCGTAAACCATGTGGGCCACCCTAATTTCACATCTCTGAAAAAAATGTCTGAAAAATATGGAGAAACTTTGCCGAAGACACCATATATCTAAAATTGACGGTTTAGGCGCAATCATTTTTGTCTTCCTGGATATGGCTCTGGGACCAATGTGCAATGTGCATATCATCCACGAAGCAAACAAATTGACTGGATCATGTAAAATTCATACCCCAGCTGTTAAGCCCGGCTCTCCGCATAACAACTTCTAACGCAATATTGAACAACAGGCACGAAAGTCCATTGCCTTGTCGTAGTTCCCGGCGGGGATTCAAACGAACTGGAATGTTCGCCTGAAACCTTCACACACCTTGCACACCTTCCATCGTCGCTCTTTTAAGTCTCATGAGCTTCCCGGGAAAGCGGTTCTCGTCCATGATTTTCCATACCTCTATGTGGTCGATTGTCTGCCGCCTTGAAATCAATGAAAAGGCGATGCGTTGGGACCTGGTATTCACGACAATTTTGAAGGATTTGCCGTACAGTAAAGATCTGGTCCGTTGTCGATCGGCCTTCAACGAAGCCGACTTGATAACTTCCCACGAACTCGGTTACTACAGGTGACAGACGATGGAAGATGATCTGGGATAATACTTTGTAGGCCGCAATCAGAATGGTGATCGCTCGAAAGTTCTCACAATCTAACTTGTCGCCTTTCTTGTATATGGGGCATATTACCCCTTCCTTCCATTACTCCGGTAGCTGTTCTGTTTCCCAGATTGTGCCTATCAGCCGGCGCTAACAAATGGCAGCCTATCCGGGCCCATCTTTATGAGTTCAGCTCCGATACCATCTTTACCAGCAGCTTTATTGTTCTTGAGCTGGTGCGTGGCATCTTTAACCTGTGTGACTGGTTGGTTCCCATCCGCCGTACTGACGAAGACATTTCCTCCATTATCCCGTCCTTTATTGCCTGTGCACTCAGCGCCATTCAGGTGTTCATCGAAGTGCTGCTTCTACCTTTCGCCTCTTGCTCTTCCGTTAAAATGCTATCATCCTTATTCTTGCACATCTCGGTTCACGGCACGAAGCCGTTGCGGGATGCGTTGAGCTTCTGAAAGAACTTACGTGTTTCTTGAGACCGGTACAGCTGTTCCATCTCCTCGCATTCCGTCTTCCACGATCTGTCGGGTCCGTTGCTGTAGCATGACCGCCCGCACTGCATATTTCTCCTCCAGAATCTGCCTACATTCCTCGTCGATCTAATCGTTCCGTCGACTCCGTCCCGACGTTGCTCTTAGCTGCGTTGTTGATAGCTACTTTCGATTAGAACGATACAATCGATTAGAACGTGGTTGATTTGTGATTCTGTCTACTGTGGTGATCTCCAAGTGTATCGGTATGGAAGGCTGTGCTGGAAGTAGGTGCTACGGATGGCCATATTCGAACGTAAATAGATTATAGATTGATTGAATCTTCATCAATAAGACGCTCTGTTGCAATTAAATTGAGGAAATTGAAACTGAATTATAGGTTCGAATGTTATTGAATTTAAAATTAGATTATAAGGTAATAAATTATATTTGTAACTGTAAACTAAAACACTGCAACATAACGCGATTTTCTGCTATAAGGAGTCCGAAAAATTTCGCCGCAACGTTCTCACTGCTCTTATTTATCAAGCTTGTTACAACTTGCGATACATTGCCGATCATGGACCGCTACAGAAGGGATTTTTTTCTTCATTTGCTTTAACCGTGCTTCAAAACCAAATTAGTTCGAATTCTGCAATGCCTGGAAGTAAGCCAAGGGCTATCATTATTCGCGTTAATTGATTCAAGTTTAGTAGTGGTGCCAGTTAGCATGAAACATTATTTTCATATCTCAGAAGCCTGATAACTTAGAAAGATGGCGTCTTTGGGAGAGTTGTTCAGCAGCTCAAAAGCTTCTTATTTTAGCCATACGTTTCTCATTGGGATCTAGTGAAAAAAAATTAACTCAACTAGCTCGAACAATGATAGCCCTAGAAAATATAACAACTTTCGCCATCTTTCTAGGTTGACGATATTACCGCATTATTTAGGGCCATAAAAAACAGTCATGTATTTGTTCTTAAGAAGATTTTCGAGGAATTCATTTGGGTTTGTTTTTCGATAGATACCTTTGTTGCAAGATTATAGCATGTAAATCACAACTAAAACAGCTAGAGGTGCAGCATGACGGATCACCATAGTAACATGTCCAAAAGAACTTGAAACTATTGAGAACTAGAGCTATATGTTCAAACCCTAATAAAGGTGAATGGTTGTGATGGCTATGACCGTGGTAATCATGTAATGCTGTATCGTGTCAGCACCGAAGATGCAGCAGCCCCTCTAGCACAATATAGATAGTGCAACTCTGGTTAGGTGGCCTATCGAAGACTCTTCACCAACCAAGAAAGACAAAAGTGGAGCAAACGGATTGATTTTACAGCAACAGACCCGGAAACGAATAAAGGACAACGATTGGAATGTCGGATCTTGGATCGTGATAATTTTGAATGAACCCGGCTCGTGAATTACGATACTTCGGCGTGAACGTGGCAGCTAGCCAGGAAATACACTGGTCTAAAGCAGGAGAACGTAAATTCCGATCGGTGAATCCCATTGCCAACACTTTATTCAAGTACCACATCTTCTACAGTGATGGAAACAGAGCAGAACATGGAATTGGTTTTATAGTGATTGGGAAGCAGATGAAGCTAGGCTATTCGGTGGAAACCGGTAAGGGACCGCATCTGTGTGTTGAGAATGAAGGGCAAGTTCTTCAACTACAGTCTGATCAAGTTGTTAAAATAGTCAAGGGTCACACAAATACGCAGATCGGGAAAGAATACTTCTTCCGACCCGTTATTGGAAAACATAGCCTCCATTCCGTTACCATTGATAATGACCTGCGGCTAGTAACCATCGCTGCTGTTAGAGGGATGGCAATCAGCAGTACCTACAGGTGCGTCCCACTCGGGTTCAGATTGGGTAACACTTCTAGTACTGCATTTGGTCCCTTGGTACTGCAAAAGGTACCCAAGTTTGACAGACCGCAGTACACTTTTCACGGGATGCTAGTTTTTGCTCTATTACCTTATGTGCCATACAATTTTGGACAACTGCAAGGGACATGGAGGTCTTTAGCTTGTCTTTGGTACCTACTTCGCACGCAAGAATATCCGCAAATACACCTGGCTGGTTGATGATCGGCATTTCTCAGATGTCATGGATGTCAGGACCTTTCAAGACCCTAATATCGACTCGGATCATTGTCCCGTTGTGGCTAAAATTCGACCACAATTATGCAGCGTTGCGAGTTCCAGAACAAATATAACACTGCGCTCCAATATCCAACGCCTGTCGAGTGATGGCGTACCTCCAGCAGCTAGATGAGCAGTTGGGAAGAATCAACGTTACTGAAGATGTCGACAGCCTGTGGGACCCTATCCACGAAGCTGTGTCAACAACGGCGCGGGAAATGATTGGTACTGGTGAACGACAAAGACGAAACGACTGGTTCGATGGAGAGTGCCAGAGAGTGTCAGGCATGAAGAAGCCAGAAGCCGACTGAACAGAGAGCGACATAGGGCAGAGAGAGCCAAAGAATAACGAATCCATCGCAGAAAAAAGGCATCACAAAGATAGTATGGTTGGTGAAGCTCAAGATAGCATGAACCCGAACGATGTGCGGAGTTTTATGCCACGGTCAATTGCGCGCGGCAAATTACCGTACCAGTTCCTGCCATGTACAACGATAGAGAAAAGAATTTGCTGACCTATTAAACGGCGATGGCTGCCAGATGAAAGGAGCACTTTCAGCAATTGTTGAACAGTGAAAATGAAAATGTTGTGAGAAACAAGATGAACAATGATGATGACGATCAAGCTGTGGCCATAGGAGACGTTAAAAAGGCTATCAGCGAGCTGATGAACATTAAAGCTGCTGTATAGGACGAGATCCCGGTCGAGCTTCTCAAGCGCAGAAGTGAGCAGCGTTCCAGTCATTTCCACTCGATCCTACGAATACTTCTCAAGGGGACAAAGAAAAGCCCACCAGCTGGTTGGATAGCCTCATACGCCTAATCTACAAGAAATGCCATAGACTGGAGTGTGTCAGGTACAGAGGGATTACCCTGCTGAATTCGGCGTACAAAATACTGTCGCGCATCCTGTTTAACAGTCTCTCGCTCGAGAAGTCCTTCGTCGGAAAATACCAGGCTGGTTTTTGTGAGGGCCACACGAAAAACGGACCTTGAGAATGATCCTAGATAAATTACGGGAGTGTAACTTGCAGACTCACCATCTGTTTATTGATTTGAAGATGGCCTACGATTCAATGAAAAGAAATGAGCTGTGGCAGATATAAGGGTATGCGATATGAGTATTTTCCATGGCGATACGAAACAAACGATATGCGGAATTTCCAAAACGATTCGTAGCGATACGAAACGAATAATCGATAAATTCCGTAAAAACCGATACGAAATTGAAATCCTAACGAATTTTTTCGGAACGAAACGATTTATTCTGAATATTTCGCGATTTTTTTTTGCATAGTGATAATTTTGGTATACATCCACGTAGGATGACTTCTTATATTTTTCACAGCCTCATTCAATTTGTCAGGCCTTTCTATCGGGCTCAAAATATAGTTTTAATATTACGTGCACCATCCTACTAAAATTCAGTTGATTTGTGAATGTGAAGTCGATAAGTGCATATAAGAAGCAGGCTCAGTCCTGGTTGGAACATAACGTCAGAAAGAAGAAAAAGAAGAAAAGGAGGAATTGCCGGAATAATTGCTATAGTATTTGCTGAAGTATTAAATTAAATTAGATTTTAAAGTACCCATGAACTATACTTATACTAATTATGATCAAACGATATAAATTCGGATGAGCTGCAACAGTAATAAATTGTAAGATACATTGCTGGAGGTCTTAAAAAGATTTCTCTGGTCGAGTTGAGATTAGCAGTTCCTAATAAATTTCCAGAAAATATCCCTGAAGAAAATATGCATTAATTCTTGGAGGAATCACTTTATATATGGCTGAAGGAATAAATGGAAAAATCTGGTGGAAAGAAAAATGTTAGAGCCATCCAAGTGAAAATTACAGGAGGTATTTACGGTAATCCCAGTGAACCACATATCGTATAAAATTGTGCTTAGCTTACTTAGCTTAGCTTAGCTTAGACTGACTACACATATCAATGGTTGCTATTCCGTGATTAACCGAAGTCAGTGAAAATGCACAAAGAATCAACTAGAAGTTCGGCTGGGATTGGCCATAACCTTCTTCAGTGTGCATACTTCAGTGCCTCTATTTATACATGGTCAATAACGGCGCCGGCCACGTCCTTGCAGTCAGGTGGGATTGGGGGAAGGAATTTTAGTGTGTAACCTTCGCTATTTGGAGACCGTGTTTGCCTCTGCATCTCCACAAAGGTTACTGGGAGGGATGTTTGTTAATGGGAAGGATCGTTGGGTCACAGCATTCACTTTGATAAGCGATTAGACCATGATAAATAATTATTTGTGAGATATAAACATGCTTTTATGTAAATATAACATTTTCATTTGATATGAACAATATCTATGTAGAGAAAAATTATGCCGACACTTGAAGTGACGAACCTTTCAAAGTTTGTTGAATAAAGTGAACCTTTCGGAAGTCCACACTTGAAGTGTCGAACCATTCAAAGTTCTTTCTAATTACAAAAATAAAGGTAAAAAGAAGAAGGTGTCTTAAATAAACTCACACTAACTGAACACACAACACTCACAGTGACGAACCATTCATTTTTTTTTTAAATCATATTTACGTCTCACCGTTGTAACGATTAAAGGTGCAGTCATACATATTTTATAGGTTAGAAACATTAGCATGAAACGAGCTCACCAATTGATCCGTCATCCTTGAGCAGCAACAATCCTCTCTCAGCTTCACTCGCCTGCTCGGCTACACAAAAGCACTCAGAGAAAATAGGCGCGCGATCCGTGAGGGAAAACAACTGACGACTGCTCGTGCTTTCTTGACGCACCGCCCAGGAGCAAGCGTCAACGTCGGAAGATCATAAAGAACCAATCGAAAGCGGCACTTTTTCACTTTACTCGATCGACGCGCGACATGATTGATCCTGCCCTCATCGCCGGCCCCCGCAGGAGCAAGCGTCAAGGTCGAAGGATCAAACACAACTCCACATATCGTATATGAATGTGCGTCCAAAAACACATATTCGCACGACAAATATCAGAATCGTACAATATGCCAAATTAATTGTAATCAATGTCAGCAGAACTTGTATATATTCCCCAGTACGATTTATTAACGACAACCTGTGTTGACAACAAAACATGTCGTAAATAGTTCAATATATTATCGCGTCTAATTTTATAAACTGGCAGATTGAATATCAATCTAGAACAGTATCCAATTAAATCGCAGTAACTTAGTAAATTTTGCCACCACAGCTTGATATCTGCTGACGAAGGGTTTTGAAGAATAACAAACCAAGTGTCGCTGTACAAGAAACATACATTTATGTTGGCAAATAATCACATCGATATCATGAATCACATGGTAGTGCAGTGGTAAGGTGTTGATTTCTAAATCAGAAGGTCGTGTGTTCGAGGCTTGATGAAACCTTTTTTTAAATTTGCAACCAAATTTTGTGGCATCATATTTCTGATCGCCAGAAGTCTGAAAAAGTCGTGCTTAGTGCGCTTATAGCCTTCACTTTGGTTTGTATATATCATTTTCGTACATTATATACGAGTGAATTGATTCATAGAGAATGATTATGGGGAAGGAATATCTAAAAATTTTTGAGAGAGTTTGATTTTTGATGAATTAAAATATTATTCTATTTTAATATTCTTGGTTTAAAACTGACTACAACATTAAAATAGTAAATAAATTTTAAACCTCGAAAATATTTGAAAAAATTTGAAAATTTTGAAAAATTTTGAAAAAAGTTCTGACCCTGGACAACATATTATTGGAGAACTGCAAATTAGACTGAAAAGTGAAGTAAGTAGTAAATCTGAGTAAAAGTAAAAATTTCAAAATTTGCATCAGTCCAATGAGACATTAGTGTGGGACAAAATTTAGATTCTCGCTCCAGTCCACTTTTTGGATTGCATTTAGGTCCCATATCAACTATGCAAAATTTAAGCTCGATCGGAGAAACTATATTTTAGCGCCAGAAAAGTTTGTGTGGGATTTACTATAGGAAAACTTACTTTTGCAAAGAAAAGCCGCCAGAGGTCACCCATTGACCTCTAAAAAAATCTGAACACATACCTCGATAGCTATTTTTACGATGAAGAATATTGCCGAAGATCGCGAAACAATCCGACACTTGTGAAAAAAGTTATTCAATGAAAACCTATTGGCAAGTCGACGTTGATTAACACGTAAAGGAATATCAATAATAACAAAATCAGGCAAAATTTCCGAAAATTCTATGCTTAATAACTTTTTTCACAAGCTTCGGATTGCTTTGTAGCAATGTTCGAACTCGCCCAGGGCAAAAAGCCACTGTAATAAAGATAAAAAAAATGTTGTTCATCGTAGAAATACCTATCGAGATCTGTATTCAGAATTTTTATTGTGGTCAATGGGCGACCTCTGGCAATTTTTCTTTGCAAAAGTAAATCCCATACAAATTTTTAACGGTTGGCGCTTAAATATAGTTTCTCCGATCGAGCTAAAATTTTGAACAGTTGTTATGGGACCAAAATGCAATCCAAAATGTTGACTGGAGCGAGAATCTAAATTTTTCATATAACCGTGTCCCAGGCTAATGAGACATATTAGGCCTAAATCCTTCCTTTTAGCAAATTAACACAGTACTACATCATAAAGCCAACAATTTGATCAAATGGTTTCGCCTATTTATACACCGGCTCGATGAGTTTGGTCAATAAGCGGTATGCCTTCTGGAATCGTTCACGGCTATGACATAAAGCCAAGCTGAAGTTGTCGGGGCTCAATTCCAGTTACGATTCTGAATATTTTTCACCTGAAATTATAATTACTTTTCTGGGCATATCGTATAATCGAGCCCCTAATACATGATACGCGATTTAAAAAATTAATCTTTGTCTCAAGAAGATCTAAGAGAATAACTTCAGATATGCTTTGCTTTGGGAATATGAGACTGAGAAGAAATTTCTAATCCTGAAAGGACATAACGAATAAATAATTATGAAAGTCAAAAGTTCCTATAACTCAAAACTAGTTTGTTTTAAAAAAAAAATAAAAATTTCCCACATAGACTTTCAAATCCTCCTAAGAATATTGAGGTTCACCATTCTCCTGACTACAACCCAGCAATAACCTTTCACCAGAATGGGGTGATTATCAAGGAAAGTGTAAGAGAGTGAAGCAGTTTATAGCGCGACAAGAAATAAACGACTCTGTATTTCACCCCTTAGCCCAGCCAGTCGTCGTGATGTTGAACGGTGTCCTCGCGCTCAAGACGTACAACCACCAGTCAGTATAGAAGGGATAAGCGGTTTTGTACTGTATCGCTTAATTGCGGTGTTTTATTACCGGTTTTAATGCAACAAATTAGAATATAAAATTTAATTTCTTACTATGCGAACGTTGGCAACGCTTCGTACCGTACTTGCCTCCATAAACCCCACCCCTCCTGTTGAGGAGAAGTCAAGAACCTTGGCCAGCATTGATTGTGGAATTCTCACATGTTTGGCTAGTTAAAAGGCGGTATTGGCGGTAATTATGTATTTCCAGATGAATAATAATTTCAACAGTCAATTACGACGGCCGACGGTGGCGTTCTGGAAAGTAAACACTAAATGCCCAGTGTAAAGTGGCTGAAAATCAAATGAAATATGAAACCTCGTTGAGTGTTTATGAACGGGTTACGCTACTTTGCCCTCCCCACACACTCCGGCATTAACTGAGATTGTCGTGACATTCCTGGCATAGCCACGTTTAGGAAAAGCGGGAAATGGGCCAAAAGAAGGGGAAAACACGATTTTGTCGTGCAGATTGAAATCGATACAATAAACGATATTCGCTGGAACAAAAACAATTAACTGCAGGGCCGGGGAGCTAATAACGTTGTAGGACTTTACTGGAATACATTTTGTTGAATTGGTCGTTGTATAAAGGAGGATATCTTAAAGACAATAATAAAATAATAAAAATGTGCCTTATTATTGATATGGAAGTCCATCGAAATGAAATTGATGATACTAGAGATACCATACTTGAAGACATGTCTTCCATTAAAAGACATATGAATAATATACTAGAGATTTAAAGGACTTTTAAGAATATGATCAATTAAAATTGCGCTAGAAATTACAAGAGCTCTTTTTGAGGATTTCTTCAGATACAGCTAATAATCCCACCCCGTATTTTACCAGAAAAGGTCCATGAATTCCTTTAGATTTTAGAAGATTTTTTTTTATCAAATGTTCCGTCAGAATTTCTTCAATATTTTTTCCAGGGATTCTTACAGAAATTTTTGTAATAATGATTTCAGAATATTCTTATAGAATAAGGTACCTTGGGATAAGTGGATAAAGAAGAATAAATAGTTAACTTCATATTTATGTACAGCAAACGAGGATAACGTAATTGTAACTTTTTTTGTGGATAATAAATGAGGAACTAATATACTTCAAATCGTTATTTGTTTTGATTTTCCAGATTGCTCCGGATACTCAATACATAGCATGAGCGATTTGAATATTTGCGCCAAGTGATCCACTTGCCCCAGCAGATTACTCTAGAAATTCTTCCAGTAGTACTATTTTTTTAAGGGCTTCAAAAACATATTCTTGAAGCAACTTTTGGATTTTTCAAGCATTTTATGGAAAACTCTTCTGAGATTATTTTGAAAAATTTTACTGGTATACTAGCTGGATTCCTGAAGCATTTTTTCCCAGAAGCTAGCAGAAAACCACTTTAATAAAGCTTACCATAATCTTTCTTGGGGACGGACCTGGTGTAGTGGTTAGAACACAAACCTCTCAAGCCGAGGGCCTGGGATCGAATCCCATTCCCGAAATAGTCATCGGGCTTTGAGAATTTAACGATGATTGACACACGAGCCATTATATCATCACATTTATCCGCCTGCATTCATACAACCCGCATTACATTTATCGTTCGTGGAAAATAACGAGCCATGAACAAAAACAAGACAGAAACACACCACCCACTGTTTGGTGTAAATAACTATGTATCACCAATTGTAACATTTGCTGACACATTTTCATTTTGATCAAGAATTTCCCATTTTCTGTGCTATGTTTACAACCTAAGGAGTGTTTGATCATTCAATAGATTGTACCGTTTTGTCTCAAATTCCGAACAGACTCATATTCCGAACACTTCGTTTTTGTATGGCGGTTTCGTTGAAATGTTTCGCTGAAATATGTCACCAAATAACAAGGAAATGGCAGTCAATTGCAATTCAATTTTAACGTCTCCAATATAATTTATACCGCGGGAGTAGTAATGATTCTCTAGTTTGAGACCAGTAGAACATGCTCAGAAAAAAATATTTGCGAAATAATTCATTTGAATGTTATTTATTCATGCTGTTCGGAATTTGAATCAAGGTGTTCGGAATATGAGACAGAATTAACACAGTGTTCGGCATTTGAATCAAAATGTTGTTCCATTCTTTTACGTAAAAACAATACTAAAACTAAATAAATCAACATTATTATTGGTACACCCAACAGCTAACCGTTAGGCTTTGCGAAGAAAAAATAAATTTCACAAATATCAGCCAATTTATGCCAATCATATGCATTTGAAGTCACTCTTGGCCTTAAGTGTTCGGAATATGAGTCAAAACGGTAATTGGGTTGTTAAAGGCTGCATTGGGGCTGCAAAACGGTGAGTCGACAACTGGGGAGGAGCGTTTAACATAGCTCTGGACCTCACAAGTTCCTACCCCACGCTTCCACGGGTCAAACGATGACAAAGACCGCCAGCTAAGGGTTGCGTACTTAGCTGGTAAATAGTGAGGCTTGGGCACAACGTCTATTCTGGTATCCAGCGGCTGAGCAAGAAATGCTGAATCGCGCACAGCTAAATCCAAAGTGGTAGTACCATCAGTGCGATCGTCCTAGTGTTAGTTGGGACGTTAAACAGAGCTGGCAAGATGGCGCTCCGGCGAGACAGGAGTGTTGGCGTAGGCCCAATAAGCCATCCGTAAAAAAACCTTATTCCGAATATCATAGGAGATAATGCGAGCCGGGACAGTTGGCAAAAACCTCAAGTTAGAAAAAACTAAAAAAATAAAATCTATAGAAAAACTGGTAAGTTTTTTATTTTAAGCCGCTAGAAGAGTTTTTCAAGTAGCTTGTGGCGTGGAATTGAAATAATTCCTAAATAAATACCTTAAAAGCTTTGAAGCAATGTTATCTCGATAATTTTTTTGGAAGTATCTTTGAACGCATTGTGCCAAAAAAATTCAAAGATATATCTTGGTAAAACTCTTGGTGAAATTTAATGGCAACATTCCAGAAGAAGTTTTCTGTAAAGAGATATCGCTAGGAAAGAGAGGTTTGACTTATAATTTGATCATTTGGATTTAACGGTAACACAGAGCAGAAGGTTTCGTCATTATAGCGCTTATAATGAATCTATTGTCAAGTTAATAAATGCGTTCATTTTGAAGTATTTAGTATTTCAATTATTTCCCCTACTGTGAGATTTAAAAATCATTCTGTTAACTTTTCAATATAAAATAACAATTTCATAACATTTCCATAATTACCGAAAAGCTAAACATTACATATAATTTGCAATTGGATTAGATGACAACTACCGAAAAGCTAAACATTACATATAATTTGCAATTGGATTAAATGGACAAATTGATGTGAAGATTTGCGAAAAAGTTACACGTCTTCTCAGTGAGAATCGAACTCACGACTCCCCGATCTCTAGTTGGGGCGCGTTAACCACTACGCCATGAGAGGACTGATGAACAAATTGGATATATATAGAAAGCGTTGTGTTTGGATGGGCATCTAATTCTTCCGAAAGAGGTGCACTTTGCGAAAAAGGACCACGTGATTATTGAGCTGAAATCGAATTCAGGTTAACTTCTGCGTTCATGAGTCCTCTCATGGCGTAGTGGTTAATGCGCCCCAACTAGAGATCGGGGAGTTGTGAGTTCGATTCTCACTGAGAAGACGTGTAACTTTTTCGCAAATCTTCACATTTGTCCATTTAATCCAATTGCAAATTATATGTAATGTTTAGCTTTTCGGTAGCCGTAAACCACGATTCATAATTAAAAACAAGTATTTCCATAATAACTTCTTATTATAAAATAAAACTTCCTTAAAAGTGGGTTTTCCCACACAAATTTTTCATTTTTGATTTAACAGCTTCAGTATGTTCTAGAAAATTTCAGATATCATACAACCTTGCAATCTATGCTCATGCTCAGACTCAAGCCACTTGTTCTTATTAAATTTTATTTTATTGGACCTCTCATTCATTCTTTGATGAATCGCTGAAATTATCATTAAAGCTATTTTTGTAATAATTTGTAAGGATACGCCACTAACAATTCCACGGTTATATTAAGAAGGAATCATTGAGATTATTTTTGAAGATATTTGTGGAAAAATGTATCGATTCCTTAAGGAAATCACAAAAAGCATCCTTGAAGAAAATCGTGGACAACTTGCTCCAGAAACAATTGAAAAAAACCGGGTTGGGTTTTTGTCACTTGCACCCTTTTGATTCAAAACCTCTTCACACGGTGCTCCCCTAATAGTTATTATCAGAAAAAATCTCCGTCAAATCTGTCATCAGTCGTTTTCTATAGCTATGCTCCGTGTCTGGGAAAAATTCCAATAAAATGCGCAAAAAACTTTCACAATTGACCAATTTTCTATAGGCTCAAGCGCTATGAGGCATTACGAAACCAATTTTGTTTCATTATTATAAATCATAAAATATGGATACAGCCCAACTAGCTGCCCCCTCGGCTGTTTCGGCAAGCTTTGAACTGCCCAGAACTTGTGATGGAAAAATCTTGCGGGAATCATTTCAGGAGAATGTATCAATGAATATTTTTTAAAGTAATAAATAAATTTCAGCGATTTGGGTAATTTCCGAAAAAAATCTTGAAAGGAAGGTAGAAATTTTTAAACTAATGCTTCTCTGAAAGCTAAGAGGAATCCGATCATTATATCTTGGAAAATTCCTAGATTTTTTCAGAGAAACATCGCTGGAGAATTCCGCGTATTCATAACTATAGGAATATTGTTAAAATCTCAGGGGCCTTCCTTAGCCGAATGGTTAGAGTCCGTGGCTACAAAACAAAGCCATGCAGAAGATGCCTGGGTTCGATTCCCGGTCGGTCCAGGATCTTTTCCTAGTGAGTATCATCCTACCTGCCACACGATACACGAATGTGAAAATGGCAACATTGGCAAAGAAAGCTATCAGTTAATAACTGCAGAAGTGCTCATAAGAACTCTAAGCTGAGAAGCAGGCTCTGTCCCGGTGACGTTATGCCAAGAAGAAGAAGAAGAAGATTGTTAAGATTTCATTGAAATTCTGCTTGTGCTCCTGAAGAATTCTCACGAATAATAGGAACCTCTCCTTTTCTTCCTTATGAAATCTCCAGCTTCATATCAGAATTTTTAATCACACATTAAAGTTGTTAAAAGCACAGTATACTTGAAATCATTGATATCAAGCTTGTAGGATCAGTTTTTCTATATGATGCAGACAAGTTGCGCATTTGAACATTTTTGATTGTTTGGTTTAAAAACGACTATGCTCCCTGCATTTTAAAATTTCCATCTCACCTTTTCCCAAATTTATGAAGACTGTTGACCTCAACGATGTAATTCAATTTCCCACCCCTTAGCCGGACTCACTTTCTCGCTACATTCGCAATCCCCAGTGCCGTTATTTCCCACATCCGAAACACGTGACCCCATTGGCTGAGTGCAAAAGTAGTAAACACGTCCTGGGTGGACCACGTCACTTTTTGTTTGGTTTGCTAATTTCAGACAGTTTCCCTTCTGCCCCCATTCTGGGTGGCCAATGCCCACAACTTGGCAAGGGTTGATAAGAAAATCATTTCCACCCAAAACCGAAAACCCGAACAAGGGATCGAGACCAACCTCCATCACGCCCTGAATATCAGAAGGAGAAAGTCCCCAGATACCGAACCGTTGTTTGGTCTGTGTGTCATTTTCGGCCTTTCGCATGTAATTTCCTCTGGGGAAAGAAAGGTTAAATTTCCGTATAGACTACTTTTTTTGTATTTTCGGATATTTAGCTCAGTTATTTCGTCTCTAAGTTGAAAGCACTTCAGAGCCGAACATAAGCCTTTTTCACTCTTTTCTGGTTGTCGGCTTTGTCGTAGAACAATATACGGTAAAACTTTCACCCGTTGTATTTGCCTGTCTAATAAAATTTTACATTTTTTGCTGGTTGGGCTATAATTTATGAGGGCAGAATAACTAAATAGCTTTTCCCCATAAATCAACCAAATTACTCCAAAGTTGAAGCTACTTGTTTTTTCGCACCGCTCCTCACGACGAACGAGCTCCACTTTCAACCGATACATGATTGCGTGTGTGAACAGGGTAGAATTCAGTTTTTGAGCAAAAAAGAATCAGTATGAATCGCTAATATGGGATATTATAGAGGCATAGACGTTTGTTTTTTCAAAGCTTTTTATTAATTTTGGCGTTTTAAACATAATAAGTTATATTCATTATGAAAACATGTCCGTTTGCTTTCAGGAGATAAAATCATGAGCTCTCTTTTATTGAAAAATTTCTTCTTCTTCTTCTTGACATTAACATCCTCACTGGGACAGAGCCTGCTTCTCTGCTTAGTGTTTTTATGAGCACTTCCACAGTTGTTAACTGAGACTTTGACTTAGTTGCCATTTTTGCATTCGTATACTGTGTAGCAGGTACGATGATACTCTTTGCCCAGGGAAGTCAAGGATATTTTCATCACGAAAAGATCCTAGACCGAACGGGAATCAAACCCAGACACCTTCAGCATAGCTTTGCTTTGTAGCCGTGGACTCTAACCACTCGGCTAAGGAAGTCCTCTATATATGAGTCATGTTCGGAATTTGAGGCAAAACGGTAAGACAAACATGTTATTTCATCGCGTAATAAAACGCTCAAATATGCTCAAGTAGCTCAAATTCAAACAAATTTTTCGAGCCTAAATTTCCGTGCAATTATAGCAAAACACAACATTTATATCAAAGCACCGTTTTGATTCATATTACGGACACTTAAGCCCTCAGTGAAGTATAACCCAGCATAGAGCATATAAAATCAATCATTCTGTATTATTCCTTACCTTTATTAAGCGTCGGAAACCCTTAACTTTCGAATGGTGGATAAAGAATACGTTTCCGCAACTTGGACAATTTTAAATAAATTAAAATGTGTGGCCTTTTCATGATCCTTATTCCGGACGCTTCCTCACTTTTGCCTCATATTCCGGGCACTTTGATTCAAATTCCGGACAGCTCATTATAATCATTAATAGAACAGTCGAATCATAAATTGAAATCGTCAATCAACTTAAGAGACGTCTAAGGTAGATGGGCATTATAAATTTGCATAGATATTAATGGAAAAAGCTTATTAAATCGAGCCTCGAAAGTGAGAACTTTTGAGTGGCAAAAATTGAAACATTTCGTGTAAAATGTTTCCCATACAAAGTAGAGTGTCCAGAATTTGAAGCTGTCCGTAATATGAATCAAAACGGTAAAATCTTCCATTTTCATAGCCGACCCTGGTTTGCGTTGGTGCCGAAACACATCTTCCGGGCGATGGAGGACATTGTCATCGAACACCAACTCGGGGAAAGGACTTCCTATTCCATCGTTTTCGCACACCGTGATGAATCGTTCATGCATAACGAAATCGCAAAAATCCACCAAAAATGACAAATGAGGGTTGAAAAACTTTGATCGTTTTTCTTCCGCCAGGCCCACCAATGTGTGAAGGTTCATTCATAGAGGAACACGTATTCAATCATCTGGGTGAAAAAAAATCTAACCGAGAACTAGTAAAGTTTCATGGATGGGGTTTGTTTACACATAACCGTGTTTAACATTAAATTACATCACGAAATTTTAGGCATTGTTTTCATAACTGTCCTACCCCATGGCGAAGCATTATTTAGTGTTCCTATAAGCAATCCTGCAAATATCAACTGAAAGCTTTCTTCGCCAAATCATAATTTTTGCATGTGTACATCGCACGGCCTGCAGAAAGAGAATCTTCCTGTGTCCTGAGAAGTTTAGGAAATTTTCAAATCGAAAAAATTCTCGACGGGAGCGATTCTAATCCACGGGAGCGATTCTAATCCTAATGGCAAAGAAAGCTCTCAGTTAATAACTGTGGAAGTGCTCATAAGAACACTAAGCTAAGAAGCAGGCTCAGTCACAGCGAGGACGTCAATATATAAAAAAAACAAGATGATTTTGTCGAATAGGTGTGCGTTATTCCCTCCCCAACAAAATACAGATAACAAAAAGCTAAAAGTTTTACATTGTTAATTGGATTATAAATGAAGTAGGATTATCATTATGATTCCCTATTTCACCTTACGTAATAATTTATGTGTTTAATAATGTTACGTATTGTGGAGTACCGTTTTGTCTCAAATTTTGTACAAACTAATATTCCGAACACTCAGGGTTTTGTATGATGATATAGTTGAAATGTTTCGCTGAAATATGTCATGAAATTTAAAAGAAATGGCAGGCATTTGTTATTCATTTTCAATGTCTTTTAATCTACACTCTTAGATTTTTTTTTCCACAAGCTCGGCTGTGCGAATCTCGGTTTCCAGATTTTAACCGAGACTCGGATTACAAGTTGTCCGGTTGCTTAGCTACGAAGCACGATTTCTGATACTCGGCTTTTATTTCCTGAGATCCCAGGAAATATGTTTGCCGACTACTCAGCTGTGCGGGTCTTGGTTGAAATTTGCCGATATTCGTTTTTTTTTTAAATTAAGTGTGTATTTTATACCAGTTGACCTAGCAAACGTTGTTTTCCGAGGAGGAACAAATAACTCCCCAATAACTTATGCATACCATATTTTGGTATCATACCTTAATTAGGTATTATTCAGTTGTCAATACCTCATTTTGGTATTATAATGGTATTTGAAAAACAATTAAAAATACTTCATTTTGGTATTCGATAGCTATTGAGGACTGCTGGATTGACCTATTATTGAAAAATTTCACTTTTATATGAAAATCCATCAAGTATTATTTTATTTATTTATTTATTTATTTATTTATTTATTTATCAGCTTGGTATTTGTAGAATATGCATAAGGTATTATTTGAGGTATTTTATTTCTTATGCAGGGCTCATTCATACCTCATTCAGGTTGTAAGTATTGGAAATTGTCTTGTATGGAATACCTCAATGTGGTATTCTGTAGTTATTTTCTTCTGCTCGGGTTGCCACCCAGTAAGCCGTTTTATAATGTTATGAAGGCAACCATATAAAGTGACAGCTTCATTTTCACTTGGTTTTCCATACTTCCCCATCGAATTTATTAACCTTTTGATCTCACGAACACGTTGGAATCCTTGATAATCGAAATGGAGCAATAACCATACAAATACGTTGACTCGTTCTCAAGCCAACTCGTGACATACAAACACCATTCCATTTTTATGTATATACATTTTAAGAATTGCAATGAATCTCTAGTTTGAGGTCAGTAAATCTAGCTCAGATAAATTTGTTTGCGAAATTATTCATTTGAATACTAACTGTTTGTGCTGTTCGGAATATGAGAAAGAATATACACAGTGTTCGGCATTTAAATTAATATGTTTTTATAAACTTTTACGTGACAGCAATTTAAAATAAATTAAATCAACATTATTGTCGGCACATCCAACAGTTTTGCAAATAAATTGAAATGTTTACAAATATCAGCTAGTTCATGTCCATCAGATGCATTTGACGTCACTGTTAGAATTAAGTTTTCGGAATATATGTCAAAATGGCATTTTTGAAGTAAGCCAAATGGTTTTGAAACAAGTTGTTTTTTTTTTAATTTCAAAAAGAACAAAGAATATAAATGTTATAATGAAGGGTTTAAAAAGTTTGACATAATCCAACACATGACATGAATTAAATCTCAAGTCACACCTATCTCCTTGAACCATGTTTTTCTTTCTTTACCAATTGATCATTTATGCCTTCGTATATCGTTCGGCAAGCACGATTATACTGTTTGCCCTGAGAATTCAGGAAAATTTTCATTAAGAACAGATCTTCGACCGCCGATATTATATATATAAGCCGAGGAGTCCTCTGCACTTCTACAAGAAAACAAGTTTAGATAGGGGAGAGAGAGAGAGAGTTTTGATAAGCCATAAAGATATAATTTGAAATTAATAGGTGGTGAGCATGTACATGGTGCGTTTACTAGGTGAACCAGACATGATTCTGATTTTGTTGCTCGCTCCATGGACACATGTAACTTTTTTTTTGTTTATTGCAGTGCGGTTTACATTGATTGGGTAATCTTCGAATTATAAATGAATGAAACTCATCGACTACAATTGGCATAACTAGGATATTCTTGTGGAAGGGCCTAGGGCGACCTAGCAAATTCTTGTTTCACAGAAGTAATATCGGTAGCAATAATCATGGTTTTCAGACATTTCGTTGTTTGCATAGATTTGTATAAACTCTTTTTTTTTGTTTTGCACATTATAGAACATATCCATTTCTCGAAAAATCTAAAAATTTATTCTTTTTTTCCCAGAACTTTGATTGACCATTTCGCTACGAAAAAAGCATTCTTATGAAAAATGCTCAAACGAACAATGTAGCAATTGGGCTAAAATAATCGAAATCATAAAAAAATTGTTGTTTAAATAGAAAATGAATTGTTTATTGATAGTTTTACTATTGAACAATTATATCACTATGGGATTAATCTGATGAGCATGAAATCATTTTTTAGGAACTATTCTCTGATGAGGATCCAAAAAAAATCTTTAAAGTTTGTCGTCGATATTTGATAGCTCTATAGAAATAGTATTACATTTTATTTAGACAAAATTTAAGCTAGATGATCCTTTAGGAACAGTAAACATTGTTAAAACTATATTCGGTTGGAAACTTTCAACTGTTTTACTACCACGCGGTATAAAACTTACTTACTTCCAACAAAGGGTCCAGAAAAAAAAAGTCCAACTTTTACAATGCATATCTCCGTCGTTTTCTAAGCGATTTCATTTTTTTTTTGCTGCCTGGGAATCAGATCTTATTTGCGATCATTATCCATTTGAAATGTATTCAAAAAGATAGTTAACAACAGATACTTCTCAGGATTATTCGTTACGGATTTAAACATAAGCATAAACATAGATGACCGTATAATTCATAGTTACCCCTCCGTGATTGACTAGAACAATCGAAGTTGCACAGAGATTTAATGAATGGGGCTTGGGATTAGCTTACCATTCTCAACGTGCACAAATCGAGAGCTCAAATTTTATAAGTCAATAACGGCGCCGGCCACGTCCTTACGGTCATCGGGGAAGGGAAGGAATGTTAGTTTGACAACCGTTGTTACTAGAGACCGAGGTCATCTCTGCATCTCCACAGTTGTAATGGAAAGAATATTGGGTTAGTGGAATAAGGTAAGAATCTGGGAGTTACCTTTAGTTGGTGATGCGATCCATGATATATTCACGCCTAACCGGAATCGCGAAATAATTCGATGATCGCTTTGTACGCCGAACTAGCGTTCGTCACTCGCCCACGCAGGAGTAAGCGACACGATCAATAGATCAAACACTACTAACGAACCGAGCGCTTTCTCACTACTGCACTACCGACGCACGACATGTTTGATCCTGCCCCCGCAGGAGCAAGCGTCAAGGTCGAAGGATCAAACATTACTCTCTTAGTATTATTTTTTACGGATTTGTGCATAAATTACGCAATATAATGATATTTAAGGGGACACGGGAAATCATGTTATTTTCCCTATCTTTCGTCTCACTCTAACAATAATCATCAAAAGTTTGTGGAAGCAAATCTCGAGTTTTAGTGAACCGATGAAGCTGAAAATTTATCGGGTTGTGCACTACATATACAGAATCATAGTGATACATTTTCGCATCGATATATGGAGTGGTTCTTGGGATTTGCTTCTTGAAATGGATAGGGTGATTATGATGACGTCCCGTGCGGCTTTAAGGCGATTTATTATGGTTTTCTTGGTCAAAAATATTTTCCGGAACCACATGTCTGGGTTGAAATATAAATTTTTGAATACATTCAAAATTTGTTTACTATATATAATAAAAACCCTATTGTTAAAACTTTTCTCCTATAAATCGAAATTTATCCCGATGACATGTAGTTTTTCTCTACATGAATTTAATTATAGAAGCCTAGCAAACATTTTTGGGCAGGAAAGGAAATTTTTGATTACACTTAAAATATCCTTTAATAAAAAAACTACGAAAAAAATATTTTTTAACACTTTTTGTCTATTAAGCGAAATTCGAAGCAATAACTGGTAGATTTCTCTACTTTTAACTGAAGTCTTTTGAATGTATTTGACAAATTTGACAATTTATTTATTTCGTCAAGCATAGGTAGACTAAAAACAATAATTACAATACTTTCTTACATGCTATGGATTACTTCTATTGTTCTTTAGTAGTGTTTTAAGGCTAAGTAGCCCGTCATTCGTTTTGGCAGCCATGTTGACATTTCAGATTGCATTTTCAAAGTGATGAAACACAGGTCGCACTGTTAATATTGATGTAAAGAAGCATTACTATATGCGCTGACGTACAGAAAGTATGCTGATACTTTTTCAGTTGCGTCAGTGCAATACCAATTGATTTTCAATAACTCAAAATTGAGACTTGATTTAGCAGCAATCATTAACGTACGCGTACAAATTACAATGACGGCCTATTTTACCTAAAGCTGTTCTTTGGACATACATTCCCGTGCAAAAGTTTGAGTTCACTACCCCAAAAACATACATGATACATACATACATCTTACTAAAAATATTGAAGGAATAGCTTCATGCTATCTTAAGCAAAGTTGTAGATTTTGACGAGATATACAAGTTTGCTGAAGACTTTGTGTAGAGCTATCAGATTTTTAGATAAATAGTTTTGAATTTTTCGTCGAAAATTTTTATTATTTTTGATCTCCTGATTGGAAAAAAATATTCAAAAATATATGATAAAATTCAAGTTGTGTCTGATATTCAGTGAAAATTTTTATTCGAATCGGTTCATGAATAACTGAGATCAAGCTTACCAAAGTTGGTAATTGTGTATGAAAAATCGAAAAAGTTGCAAATGTTTTGTACAATACTGTACATGCAGTACTGGGCAGGTAACCTGTGGCCGAAAATTTTGATGTTTGCACTTCAATGATCATTGACACACCCTAAGGTGCGTATTTCAAGCATTCTCTCCTTATCATTTCATGGCAGTAAGAAAAGCAATCTTCGGTCTCTTCATCCAACACCTTCCTCCAATTACATGTGTGGATGTGAAAAAAACACTTTAGAGATTAGTTTCAATCACATTTCGAATAGAATCGAACCATTTCGTTAACTGCCCATAGCCGGCAAAATGTAAATCGTATTATTGCGAATTCCCTTGTCTTGGCAGCCTCTTTCGTTAACGATAACAACATCCAACGTATAATGTGATCCATTTCCTCCTATCACTGGTTAAAAAAATGGAGTCAATGTTACACCGTCTTGGTTGTTTGCTTGATGCTGCGAAAAAAAGCCCCTTCGATGAATCCGGAAAAATAAACAGTCCTCACAAGGAGGGAAAAAATGTTTCCCAACCACAAGACCCCAACACTGCCATCATACCCGTCGAGAAAATATTGGACATAATCTTAAAAGGCTTCTTTTACATTTCCACTCTCACCGGGTAAACACTTCAATGATAAAACTCTTCACGGAAATGGAATGGTGTATTAGCAAATGGCCTTGCCATATATATTTCCATTCGAATGGAGGCAGCCTTTCGAAAGATTTTTCCACAGTTTTTTATCTGATAAGATGTATACGTGATTTCCAAGGTGAATCGAAGGTTGCCACCCGCCACCAGGCCCGATGCGTGGGCAAACAGAATCACGAAGATAGGAGGACACAACTTATATGTAGCAGGTCTCCGTAGCATGGTGGTCGGACTCCATATGATTGATGGTCAAAAGCACAAAAGTACTTAAATCGTTTTAAAATTATAATTCATCGATTAAACATGATTTTGAAAGCAATTTAACCCTTTAAAGGCGTAGACGATTTAGTTGCACAATTTTACTGTAATATTTAATATACCATTAACTTGACAAAAATTTACCAGCGGATGCTAATCTGGTCATTTTTAATACATATTTAATATAAAATTCATTCAATACATGCCTCTTACTTCAAAAATGGAATTTGTTTAAGCTTCAAGAGCATTGTCAACATCAAACATTGTTTGCAAAGAATAGTGGCCAGCTTTGGGCCACTGTGCATAGGCCCGTACTCAATGTGCCCCGTACGGGACACGAACTTATCCGGAAAAAGATCCCAACAGAGTCGAGAGGAAGGATGGTTTCGTGTCTGATTAGAGCGTGTAATAAAAATGAAGATGCGATTGCCCGGGAACCACCTGGAATAGTAATGAAAAGCGACATTTCTCGGGTGAGCGCAATTCACCCATGACAAACCGTTTGGATCGCCTCGTGTCAAAGGGAAAAGACAGGTGGATGTGCAATCAGGAGACGGCAATCTGGTTACCGGGAATGATGAATTGATGAAAGGAATCGTTTTTGTCGCAATCAAAATTTGTCGCTTCCGTGACATAAACCTATTATGATAATGCAGCACCCGGGGGCAGCAATTTGACCTTTGTTTTCGGTTTCTGATGGATGTGACTCCCACACTGATCAATCCGGCTTAGGAAAGGTAAAGCAATAAATGAAATTCTGCTATGATGCTTCTTCACTTTCGAAGCTCTGTCACCTTGCAGGAACTTGAAATGCTTGGGAACAATTTGGTGTTATTTAAAGGAATCTTGCGAAAATTTCGAATAGTCATGTGAAAAAAGGATATTGATGTACAGCAGTTACATATAAGTTCCATACGTTTCCTAAATATCGTACCATTGTATACTTTTAGGCGCGTTGATAGCGTGACGTCTACAGAGTGGTAATGTCTAAGACCAAAGGTGCCATGGCGCCTCAAGGATTGTGCTACTTTTCCCTGAAGGGCATTTCCTCGAAACCAAAAGAAGTCGGCCGAGTTGCTGTAATCAATAATCGCTGTACTCTTCCCGCATAACCCCACAATCCCATAGCCCCCAGTGCCGTACACGGCAGATGGAGGAAAAAAAGTGGCCAGGTTGACAAATGCTCACACGAGCTGACAGAAGTCGTGAAATCATTCGCGTCAAATAAGGTACCGAGACCCAATGTTATTCCGAATGCTGCCCTAATCGCAGCAGTCAATACGGATTTGGACAAGATCAGAACCGCGATGCAACGCTGCATAGATCAAGGAATCGACCCGGATGTATGGATGCGACAGAAATTGGTGCTACTTCCAAAGGCGGGGAAACCACCAGGTTACCTGTCGAGTGTCGGCGTATAGACTATATGCAAGGAAGCAATCATATTTATTTTCCATCAAAGAACTTCGCGATGTTACACACCTTTATGGAATCATATAGCAAGACGCCTACAATGTCCAACAACCATCAATCACAAGCACTCATCCTAATTTAGCACTCATCAGGCGCGGCGACTTGATTTCTAGCTTCTCACCGCTCCTCCCATAGCAGCAAAGCATTGACGGAGGAAGACCTACCTTCAAACCTATTGCCATCGTCAGCACTTTGGCGCAAGGCTAACGAAAGCCAGCATTTTGTTGTGATAAAACGTGACCTGTTTTGAGAGCTGGCTAAACGAAGGTCAAACGGCTTAAATTACTGCCTCCCCAGAATTCAAACGCTAATGCCATCTACGCCTCCGAATCCTGCGGGTTGTCTCCCATTCTCATCTCTGGCAATGTTCATAAAACGAAAGGGTAGTGAAAGCTGTCAGCTATTTTGATATCTTTTCACTAAGGTCTTTAAAAGGCATCTTGCCTATCGGAAAGGCTGGATTTTATAACGATAGAAATCCCCGAAAGAAATTTAAACCGTCCATTTTGAGGATCATAAAACCAATAAGAAATAGCAGGGAAACCCCTGATAGACAATGATGTAGGCTGGGGGAGTCCAGGGTGCTTCATTCACCGTTATTTTAAGAAAATATATTCGGAACTTGTATATACAGTTATTTTACACCTCTGAACTCTTTTTCTTTAACTCATTAGACTAAATTTAGAGTTACTCTCTTTTGAAAGTTTACACCTGCTAAAGTGAGTAACTCAAAAGAACATCAACATCGTTTATATGTAGTACATGACGTTAAAAAATATATCACTGATTGTTTTAAATTAGGAATAATAATTGAATATCATATAGGCATGTCATAATGAATAGTTCATGTATGAGCTCAAGCGCTTTGAGTCGTTACGGAGCCGTTTTCTATGAATCCCTATTTTCGATGTATTTCGGAGATCCCCCAGTATCGGATACCTAAGGCGAATAATGCATAATTTCAAAAATGCTATCTTTTTCATTTTATGTATACATATTTCGGAATTTAAATCAAGGTGTTCAGAATATGAGACAGAATGAGAACTGTGTTCGGCATTTCAAGCAAGATGCTGTTCTATATTTTTCGGTAGCTAGGAAATAAGAGATATTTTCGAGAACTTCTCCGGGTATTCCAGTAATTCCTTCAAGGCTTTCTACACAGAATTCATCAAGAAATCATTACAATATAACCGAGACGGAAATCCTCCAGACAATACTCCAGAAGTTCTAACAAAAAATCATCCAGGGATTCTATCGAAATTTCCCACGGAAATTCTAAGGGATTCACCATAGCATCTTCTTGAATTCCTCATGCAAGTGGGATACCTCCACAGTATTTTCCATGAAAATCCTTCATGGATTTCTCTAGGGAATTCTCTAGGGAAATTTCGCTTCGATATAATTCAGAGATTGTTTCGAAAACTCCTCCAAAGATTTGAGTAATTCTTTCAAAGAATTCGCCTAGACATAATTCAGATATTTTCCAGAAATTCATCCAGAGACTCTTCGAGAAATTTCTCCAAGAATTCCTCCAGAGTTCCTCTAAGGATTCCTCCATGTATTCTATCTGCAATTGCTCCGAAGAATTTCTCAGAAGGATTCCTTCTGGAATTTTTCCAAGGATTCCCTCAGGAATTCCTCCAAGCGTTCCTTTAGAGATTTCACAAGGATTTTCTCCAGGGACATATTGCCAGGTAATGACTCAAAGATATTAAAGAAAACTTCTCTAGGGCTTACAGTACTTTCTCCAAGGATTTGCTCAAAAGATTTTTTCA
Source organism: Aedes aegypti (assembly GCF_002204515.2). NCBI lineage: Eukaryota > Metazoa > Arthropoda > Insecta > Diptera > Culicidae > Aedes > Aedes aegypti. The sequence goes on along the minus strand of NC_035109.1, from coordinate 207,626,493 downwards.
AGGATTTTCACAGAAATTCCTCTAAACAAGCCTCCAGTAATTCTTCTAAATTTTTCTTTCTGCAATTTCTCCAGGAATGCCTCTATAAACACCTTCAGGAACTTCCCAAGGATTTTTTGCTGCAAAAAATCAGGGATTCCATGGAAAGCCTTTCCAAGGATTTCAGTAATTCATTCAAAGATTTTACATTGGCATGGTTAGGATATTTTCCAGAAATTTCTCCAAGGATTCCTCCAGAGACTCCTTCCCAAATCGTTCAACAGATTTCTCTACAGATTCTTCCAAGACACGCTAAGTCACCTTCAGGATTACATCAGAAAGCCCTGCAATTTCTCGAGGAATTCCTCTACAGAATTCCTTCAGCGATTTTCCAAGAAACTGCTCTATGCAAACTTCATCGCTTAATAATTCAGAGAATTTCTCGGAAACTCTTCAGGGATTTCAGTAATTCTTTCATAGATTTCACCTGGATATAAGTCAATGATTTTTCCGAAATATCTCCAAGGATTTTTTCGAGAATTTCCCCTAGAATTCCTCAAGAATTTCACCAGAGATCCCTCTAGGCATTCTCCCAAGATTTACTGTCCAGAGATTCTTAGAGAGGATCTTCCAGGGATTTCTCCTGGAATTTTTGAAGAGATTCCCTAAGGAATTTCTAAATAATTCACTTCAAAGATATCTCGAGGATTTTTTCTGAAATCTTTTTGCCAGAAAATAAGAGATATTTTTGAAAACTTCTTCGGGTAGTCAAGTAATTCCTTCAAGGCATTCTACACAGGATTCACCAGCAAATAATTTAAATAAAACCCATCCGGAATTCCTACAGAGAATACTACAAAAAATTTACCAAAGATTCATCCAGGGATTCTACCCAAATTTCCCACGAAGATTCTAAGGGTTCACCAAAGCATCTTCCAGGAATTTTTCATGCAAATGGCTTTAGAGATACCTACACAATATTCTTCAAGGAAATCCTTCATGCATTCCTCAAGGGAAATTTCGCCACGAAATAATTCAGAGATATTTTAGAAAACTTCTCCAGGGATTACAGTACTTTCTCCAAGGATTTCCTCAAAAGATTACTTCAAGGATTATCCCAGAAATTCCTCTAAAGAAACCTCCAGTAATTCTTCCAAATTTTTCTTCAAAGATTTCTCAAAGGGATTTCCATACATTTTCTTCAGGCATTTCAGTAACTTCTTCGAAGATTTCACCTGGCCAGATATATGAATTCAATTTCTAGAAATTTCTTCAAGGACTCTTCCAGGAATTTGTCGTAGGATTTGCTCAGGAATTACTCCAAAAGCTCGATAAACATGCGTACATAATTTTAAAAGTATGAGATTTTTCCCATAAAATGGCCATAATAAGTAAAATTTATACCTTAGAACCCGGTTCAAACTCATGGTTTAGCTCTCTATTATACAAATATATTTTCTTTAGTAATCTTAACCGATTGTAACACGCTTTTAACTCTACTTTTTTGCTTGGAGTAAAAATTTGATGTATCAGCTAATTTTGCCATAAAGGATAAATCACTAGAGTGACTTAGTGTCCGAGAATGATGCAATAATAATTATTTTTCTTAACCTCTACCTTTAGTAGTATAGTAAAGGATACCAACATAAAATTTGTTCATAAAAATGAGGATTTTTGTTACGCGAAAAATAATGCTTAACTTTCACGAACAGTTTTTCTTTAGAGTTTTTAGAGTAACCATTTACTGCCCATAACTGCATATTTGTAACATTCGACAAAAGTAGGCATTGAGTAAATGGAATACCAAGTGTGAATTTTATGGAAGTATGGGATGAAACTAAAATTTCAAAAAATTACCAAGAATTCAATAGTGCTCATTTAAGGCAGAAATTTCACACAACTCATGTCGCATACTGGGTGAATAGTCAGTAAATAATTCTGATAGAAATTTCAGCGCTGTTTCATTACGGGGCTCATGTATAATCTCAATGTGACTGTTATGCGATCGAAAGTATTGATCATTTGCTGACTCTCCCCGGTATTAACTCAAAATTGTCAAAAATGTCGAATGTGACAAATATGCAGTTATGGGCAGTTTAGTTCTTGGACCAAAAACACTTTGTAAGATTTTACATTTTGATAACATTATAGAACAGTAGTTGAACGATGCACAGAAAACCGATTACTATTTAATAAATAAATGAAAAGGACATAGCATAAACAAAGAATCCACTTTATAAAATAAACAGTCCTTACATGATGTATTCCTCATGGAATTCCTCTTAGATCATTTCGACAAGGAATACGAGATATTTTCGAGAACTTCATCATGAATCCCAGTATTTCTTTCAATGATTTCTATAAAGTTAGAAAAATATCTAGATGTTTTCCAAAAAATCCTCCAGGAGTACCACCGCAGACTCCTCCGAGAATTACCCTCGGGATTTCTCCCAGAGTTTCACCAGTAATTCCACCAGAGATTCCTTCAGTGAACACTCCGCAATTACTCCACAAAATTCCTTCAACGATTCCTTCAGAGAACGGTCTTCCTCAGAGTTTTGCTTAAACTCGAGAAACACACATGTTATAATTGTGTATTAACAACTTTAATATGACTAATTTTGGTCATACATCAGTCGATAATACACAATTATAAAATGTGTGTTGCTGAGGAACCTCGTCACAGATTTCCACCGAAAATTGTTTGAACCGTGGTCTTTTTCCCAGATAGCCGTAGCGGTAAACGCGCAGCTATTCAGCATGACCATGCTCAGGGTCGTGGGTTCGAATCCCGCTGGTCAAGGAAATTTTCTCGATTCCCAAGGCATAGAAGTATCTTCGTACCTGCCACACGATATACATGGTTGGTTGACAAAACGTCGAAAGACAAAATGACGAATGCCAAAACGTCGAATGCCAAAACGTCGAATGCCAAAACGTCGAATGCCAAAACGTCGAAAGGACAAAACGTCGAAGGGACAAAACGTCGAAAGGACAAAACGACGAAAGACAAAATGTCGTATGCTAAAATGTCGAATGCCAAAACGTCGAATGAAAAAAAAAAGTCGAAAAAAGAGAACACATTGAAAACGAAAAAAAATGCAAGTATATCTGACGAAACGTCAAACTGTTCAATTCATAAGAAATGTAAAAAAATGTAACGTCAAATCAATAAACTAAAAAAGGATTTGAACAGTTAACACATTGCATTATATAGTCTTCTCCTATGTTATCACCGTGACACCTTGATTTTAAGCTGATCTTTGAAGGGATAATTAAAAAAAATCAAACTTGTCGAAAGTGCGTAAGATTGTTTACATAATTTTCAGACTATTAAACAATAGATATGTCGCCAAAGAGCTACTTTTAGTCAAACATTGAAAGGGGATGCACGAGGCTTGATTTGAAATAAAACTATCAATTGATACTTGTATTGTTCTCATTATTTGGTGTTTGTACGATAAAACTATACACATTTTCAACGCAAAAAAAACTCAATGTATAGAAGTCTGTTCAATACTCGATGTTACAAAAATATGGATATTCTGATGAAGAATATTTGTTTCTGAAAAGCAATAAATCAATAAATCAATTCTTTACTTCGATGAAAGAACGAGTATATTTTCAAAGAATAAATAATTCAATAATTATCAAATTTAGATGAATTTGATGTTACCAGAGTCTATGAATAGAGAGCTGCACGAATAGTGAAATCAAATCTACCTATCGAGCTGTCAAACCATCTACCTCTCGAGCAGACCATCAAATCAGATAGCGACTATTTTTGAACCCGAAGAAGAACAATCTTCGAAAGAAGTCTCTTCGCGTAACTCTCTGTATATAGATTCTAGATGTTACTAGTTTGTTGAAAGAATGAGTGTATTTTAAAAGAATAAATAATACACTATTTTTCAACAAATAGCATATCCAGTAGTTAATTCAAGGCACATTAAAAAAAACTGCATCGATGGTTGAGAAGTTCACTGAGAAAAATTTTAACTAATTGAGGTAGACAACTTTTTTTAAAGAAAAGCAAAATATGCTATCACGAAATACTTACGCTCCATATACACATATATATATTCTCACATTTTAATGCACATTTCTCTGGTGGAAAAATAATTTTGTTCACTCACGAATCGACCGATGCACGAGTTCACTATATGACGTTTGAGCGGTGCCATGTTATTTAAGTGACCATGGCAACGAGTGAATTCGACACCACTCAAACGTCAAATTAGTGAACCCGTGCATTGGTCCATAATGGACCAATGCACGAGTTCACTAATTTGACGTTTGAGCGGTGCCGAATTCACTCATTACCATGGCCACGTAAATAACACGGCACCGCTCAAACGTCAGATAGTGAACTCGTGCATCAGTCCATAGGGAAAAGTAAAATTGTACACTGCTATTCATTTTCCATACATCTGTGGTTTTGTGAGTCCAGAGGCTAGTCGTCTTCATTACATCTGTTGTGGTTAACATATATTAGACTTCAATTTCAACATACTTCCTGAAAAGCTGAACTGCTTCTTCTCTCGTCAGAAATCGATTGACATTTTTCTGAAAATTTCTTCCATGCATACTTTGATGAAAATTATGAATTTCCCTGTTTTCAACGCCGTTCGCATCACAACCATTTTTTTTTCTTAGCAACGCTAGTTATCTTTAATAACAAAAGCCTTCGCTTGAAAAATCACTGCTTTCGACGTTTTGTCCATTCGACGTTTTGTCCCTTTCGACGTTTTGGCATTCGACGTTTTGGCATTTGACATTTTGTCTTTCGACATTTTGTCCCTAAACCAATATACATATGCGAAAATTGACAATCGGCAAAAAAAGCTCTCAGTTAAAAACTGTAGAAGTGCTCATAAGAACACTAATCTGAGAAGCAGGCTCTGTCTCAGCTGGGACGTAAAGCTAGAAAGAAGAAGAAGTGGTCTTTTTCCAAACCCGCCAAACCTCAGTAATTCCACCAATGAGGTTGTTAGGTTAACTCTTAAAGAAAATTTTCCAGCAATTTCATCATGGATACTTCCAGAAATTACACCCGGGGTGTTTTTCTAAAGAAATTTCACCAGCAATACCTCCATTATTTCTGCCAGTTCACATAAGGATTTATGGATTCTACCAGGATTTACTCCAAACATCCTTTCAGAAATTGTAGATTCCTTCAGAAAATATTCCATGTGTTTTTTCAACTTTTTCCTCTATATATTCCTTTCGGGGTTTTTTTTTAGTGCTTTGCGAAGACCCAAGCAGTCCGATTCATTTTCGCGCGCTCGGAGTGTTTTTTCGGTGGCTTCGTGCGCTTGCTTAGTGCTTTGCGAAGACCCAAGCAGTCCGATTCATTTTCGCGCGCTCGGAGTGTTTTTCGCTGGCGTCGTTCGCTTGGTTAGTGCTTTGCGAAGACCCAAGCAGTCCGATTCATTGTCGCGCGCTCGGAGTGTTTTTTGCTGGCGTCGTTCGCTTGATTAGTGCTTTGCGAAGACCCAAGCAGTCCGATTCATTTTCGCGCGCTCGGAGTGTTTTTTCGGTGGCTTCGTTCGCTTGCTTAGTGCTTTGCGAAGACCCAAGCATTCCGATTCATTTTCGCGCACTCGGAGTGTTTTTTGCTGGCGTCGTTCGCTTGGTTAATGCTTTGCGAAGACCCGAGCAGTCCGATTCATTTTCGCGCGCCATCGGGGTTATTTTATATTCCAGCTTGTACGTGTTGACGCTGCGATTGTAACTGTTCAGTCGAGGATGGATTACCAATTGGTGAGCTCGTTTCATGCTTCTAATAACACATTTGTATCATAACATGTATTTTTTTATGAATTTGTTGAACAAACTATGAATAGTTCGTCACTTTAAGTGTTGACATAAGCGCTTATTCATGTTTTATAAATTTTCGAGATTCAAACCTTTGAATAGTTCGATGTTTAAGATGTCGACGCATTGATAGATAATTTTCAAACAGAGGTTACATGAATCGCATCACTTACCAAGGTGAATCCTGATCATGTAGCTTTTAAGCCCTTCCACTAACAAAACTCCTTCCCATGGCAACCATGAAGATGCAGAGGTATACTCGGTCTTTAGTAACAATGGATGTCACACTAACATTCCTTCCCTTCCCCGATGACCGTAAGGACGTGGCCGGCGCCGTTATTGACATTAGTTAGCACCACCCTAGTAACACACCAGTTAAGCACCAGCACATTCACAGACCGGCGCGGCATCGAAGATCCCAGAACCGACAGCCAGTCAAAACATCGTTTGGAATTTATCAAAACATAAACATAAATTAATATCTAATAAAAGAGCATGCGGCTCGATAGCGACAGCTTGTTCAGTTCGTTCAGTTCAATTAGCTAGTTCAGTCTTAAGTTAGTCATCCGAAATCATTTTTTTAAAAATTAAGTTTTAGTTCTTAATTTATTAACTGGCGCCCGAATAGGGACCAGCGCGAGTGTAGGTTAATTGTGTCGTGAGTGTTAAAATATCGCGAGCATTATCCGAAAATTTCAACTTTACCGCAGCACAAGTGGCGACCGCTACTACAGCAGCAGACGTGAAGAAAGCGCCCCTAGTCACCACCATATAGGAAAAACGGGATCAGCGCATCTTCGCTGGGACAGTTGAGGCTCGTGTCTGGTCTTAAAACAACAGGAGTTCCGACGTTAGAGGACGGATACCCGAACTAAAGAGTTTCGACGTAACAGGACGGAACCGACGGACAACTGAAGTACTCGCCGTTACAGGAATAGAGTATTCAGAGTATGATAAGAATACTATTGTAAGTATAATTAACAAATTATTATTTTTTTCAGAGTAGAAAGAAAAATTAAGTGCATAAGTGTATTAAGTGTTTGTAAGTGTAGTTTATAATTGTGTAACTAAATAAAAAAGTTCTCAAATAATTCCAATCAATTAAATAAAAAAAATCTGGATCAAATAATAGAACAATTCGGCTCATTAAATCTAAATATGCCTAACGATATTCAGAATATACTCGATCGCTTAGAATTTTTGGAAAAACAAAATGTGGTGCCAACGGAATTGGATTATAATGATCCAATTCTTTATTATTTAAACCCGGATGGTTCACCAGCTGATCCATCTTCAATAGAAAAGATTCCGGATTTAATAAACACCATACCTAATTTTGAAGGTTCATCAAACGAGTTAAGCAGCTGGATTCGAGATGTGGATGCTCTAGTCAAAGCTTATCAAGTTAATCCCTCAAGTTCTGTGCAGCAAAAAAATAAATTCTATGCAATCTGCACAACTATACGTAGAAAAATTAGGGGAGAAGCAAATACGGCTCTCGTAAATTCAGATGTGAATATAAATTGGAATCTCATAAAAAAAACATTGTTAACATATTATGGTGAGAAACGAGATCTCACGACTTTGGACTACCAACTGATGAATATCACGCAATCAGGAAGACAATTGAAAATTTATTACGACGAAATAAATAAATTACTTTCTCTAATTGCAGGACAAATTAAAACTAATCAAAATTACCAGCATCCAGAAGCTTCAAAAGCTATGATAAGTATGTATAACAAAAAGGCAATTGATGCGTTCATTAGGGGTTTAGATGGTGATATTGGTAAGTTTCTTAAAAATTATGAACCTGAATCTTTAGCTAATGCATATGCGTATTGCATAACTTATCAAAACATCGAGTTTCGAAAAATAATGACAAAAACAAGAAACCATGAAATGCCTTCAACGTCAAAAGGTTTTTCATCTACAAAATTGCCACCTTTAATTCCACCTAAAGTACCATTTAGGATACCGAATAGCAATAATATGCAAAATAATCCATTTCAACACAGACAAATGCCAAATTATCAGTTTCAAAATAGGCAACCTATGATACCACACATGCCAAAACCTACACCACACTTCCAATTCACAAGACCACAATTTCCTCCACATATGATTTTCCCACCTAGAACACAATCAGTTCCTCAATTCACAACTCAGCTAAAACAACAACCAATAAATCAACCCAATACTTTCCAACCAAAGCCAGTTCCAATGGAAGTGGACCCCTCAATTAGAAGTAATATGGTAAATTATGCTAACCGACCTCGTAATTTCCATATTGAATCTGATGATTCTGAAAGTTATTTTCAAGAACTACCATATTTAGTAAATAATGAAGATCCAGAAATGACTTCTTTTGAAAAATATTGTAAAAATTTTGAATATCAACAACCAATTGATGATCAATCCAATGAAGAGCTTGTAGAAGATTGTGAATTGAATTTTTTAGAATAAAATCATCATTACCATATTTTCTACATTATGGTAATGGAAAACTGGAAAACCCATTGCAAATTTTAGTTGACACTGGATCGAATAAAAATTTTATTCATCCTAAATATACTAAAATATCCCATGCGGTTGAAAATCCTTTTTATGTTTCATCAATAGGAGGAGACATAAAAATTGAGAAATTTTCTCAAGGTAAAATTTTTGCACCATACTCAAATGTTAACGTGAAACTTTTTCATATGCCTAAACTAAAATCATTCGATGCAATAATAGGTCATGACACGCTTAAGGAAATAAAAGCTGTTATTGATACATCAAACGAAAAATTAATAATTGATTCAAAATTTGAAATTCCTCTATTACAACGTAAGCTACAAATGATCAATCAAATAAATATTCGGGATGACCATCTTCAAAAATTTGAGAAAGAAAAAATTCATGAATTATTACAACAATATAAAGACCTTTTTTTACCTCCGGATGAGAAATTGACATTTACAACCAAGATAAAAGCCGATATTAGAACCGTTGATGAAAACCCTGTGTATTCAAAATCTTATCCATATCCTCAAGCTTTTAAAAGCGAAGTTTGTAACCAAATTGAAAAAATGTTACATGATGGAATAATAAGACCATCCAGGTCTCCATATAATTCTCCCGTATGGATAGTTCCCAAAAAGCTAGATGCCTCTGGCAAGAAAAAGTTTAGACTTGTTATTGATTATCGCAAATTAAATAAAAAAACGATAAGTGATAGATACCCGATTCCCGATACGTCTACTATTTTGGCTAATTTAGGTAAAATGAAATACTTCACAACCCTTGACTTAGCATCTGGTTTTCACCAGATCCCTTTGAATGATAACGATATTGAAAAAACTGCTTTTTCCGTCAATAATGGAAAGTATGAATTCGTTCGGCTACCTTTTGGATTGAAAAATGCCCCTGCCATTTTTCAGCGTGTAATGGATGATGTTTTACACAAATATATTGGAAAAATATGTTATGTCTATATTGATGACATAATTATATTTGGAGAAACTTTAGAAGAACAACTGAAAAATTTAAAAATAATTCTTGAAACACTTCGTAAAGCAAATTTTAAAATACAATCAGACAAATCTGAATGGTTGAAAACAGAAGTTGAATTCCTTGGATTTATTGTATCCAAAAATGGGTTGAAACCAAATCCTAAAAAAATTGAGAGTATTCAAAATTATCCAGAACCACGAAACTTAAAAGAATTAAGAGCATTTCTTGGATTATCCGGATATTACAGGAGATTTGTAAAAAATTATGCTAAAATTGCTAAGCCACTCACTAGATATCTAAAAGGAGAAAATGGACATCGACAAATTTCAAAAAATGAATCTAAAAATTTTAATATAACATTGGATAATGAAGGAAAGAAAGCTTTTAAATTACTGAAAGAAATCTTGTCATCAGAAGATGTTTTAGCATTTCCTGATTTTAATAAACCTTTTTTACTTACAACTGATGCATCAAATAAAGCAATAGGTGCTGTGTTGTCTCAAAACTTTCATGATGGAGAAAGACCAATTACTTTCATTTCTAAAACTTTATCAAGCACAGAAGAAAATTATGCAACTAATGAAAAAGAGATGCTTGCAATAGTTTGGGCATTGCATACTCTTAGAAATTTTATTTATGGTCATAAAGTTGTAATTTATACAGACCACCAACCTTTAACTTTCACAATATCTCCAAAGAATAATAATGCAAAGCTTAAGAGATGGAAGGCTTTTATTGAAGAGCACGACCATGAGATTTTCTATAAACCAGGCAAAGCTAATGTAGTAGCTGATGCCTTATCACGTATTCAAATAAATTCTCTAACTGCGACCCAACACTCAGCAGATGATGACGACAGCTCCTTTATTCCATCTACAGAAGCTCCAATAAATGTTTTCAAAAATCAATTATTTTTCAAAATTGGAACCAAATCAAGATACGGTTTAGTTGTACCATTCGATAATTACAAAAGACATATTTTCATTGAACCTAGATTCTCAAGAGATTTTTTGAAACAACAACTTAAGAAATATTTAAATCCAAATGTTATAAATGGTATTTATACAGATGAACCTATTATGGGTGAAATTCAAGAAATTTTTAAAGAAACGTTTAATCCTAGATTGATGAAAGTCAGATATTCTCAAATCAAAGTTCAAGATTTAAATAACCAGGAAAACCAATTAGAAGAAATAAAAAAGATTCATCAATTCGCTCATAGAAATGCAAAAGAGAATGCAGAACAACTTTTGAAACATTATTACTTTCCTAAAATGACAAAAATGGTTGAACAATTTGTAAACACGTGTGATATATGTAAAACAGAAAAATATCAAAGAAATCCACAGAAATTTATACCATTCAAAACACCAATTCCAACTTATCCATCTCAAATAATTCACATAGATATTTTCACATATGATCAAGATAATTTGTTTTTGACTTCAATAGATAAATTTTCAAAATATTTGAAATATAAAGCAATTGAAAGTAAATCACTTCTTGATATAGAAGATGCCTTATTAGATTTGATACACGAATGGAACATACCAAAAACAATTATTATGGACAATGAAAGTTCTTTCAACTCAAATATTATTGAACAGCGGTTAAGAGATTTGAATATTGAAATTTATAAAACTCCTATAAACAGATCAGAGACGAATGGACAAATTGAACGTTGTCATTCGACTTTAAGGGAAATAGCAAGATGTCTTAAAAAAGAGACACCTCAAATAGATATACCACAATTGATTCGTTCATCAGTTTACAAATATAATAACACTATACACAGTTTTGTAAAAAACACGCCACACAATATTTATATCGGTGAAACGAACCAAAATTTGGATGAACAGGAAATAGCCAGAAGAAAAACTAAAAGTCACGAGAAAATTTTGAATTTATATAACGAAAAAAATGAGAAAATATTAGATAAACAATATCCAAATTTTCAACCAGGATCTTATGTATTTGAAAAAGCGAAAGAAATTTCTAAAAGAAAAAGTAGGTATAAAAAGGTTCAAGTTAAAGAAGATTTCGACACATATATTATTGATTCAAATAACCGTAAAATTCATAAAATGAATATCAGAAAAAAATAACACATTAATTTTTATTCTTTTATTTTTAGAACAATTCTTGTTTACACGATGTACAGCCATGTGGAATCAACTATCAGAATACACGACTTGAATAAAAATCCTTTAGCCATCATACCCATAGGAAAAGCCAAACTTCAATTAGGACATGTAAGAATAATCCAACCAGTTAATTTCACATACTTTGAAGACATAATTGAAAATTTTGATGAGATATTAAGAACTAATAAACTAAGTGGAAAATTGTATCAAGTATTGAAGAAAAAACATGCACATTTGTATAACACTTATTATAAACTAAAACCTAATGTTCATCGAAGAAAACGTTGGGATAGTCTAGGCACTGCATGGAAATGGATAGCAGGAAATCCAGATGCTGAAGATCTAAGGATTATCAACCAAACGATGAATAATTTGATCGAATATAACAATCAACAAGTTTTTGTCAACAATGCTATGGATACAAGGATTCAACAAATCAGCAAAATTACAAACGACCTTCTTGAACTGGATTTCAAAACAAAATTACAACATGAAGTGGAAATGAATATACTTATTGCGATACTCAATATAGATGCTGTACAAAATCAACTAGAAGTTTTGGAAGATGCGATATTACTAGCGAAACATGGTATTCCAAGCAGCAGAATTTTGTCAATGACAGAATATGCCAAAATAAAACCATTTTTAGAGCAGCAAAATGTTCATGTTACAACATTTGAAAAACTCTTATCGAAATCATCAGCCCAAGTTACAATGAATAATACACATGTAATTTATATGCTAAAAATACCTCAATTATCATCAGAAACATATGAATATGAATTCATAGACTCTTTGGTACAAAATCAAAAAAGGGTACATCTTTATTCAAATTACATTCTCTACAATTCAACAAAAATATATGAAATCAGCAATGAATGTACACAAGATGAAACTCTCTATATTTGTGATACCAAAATCCTAAAAACTCCAAGTCAATGCATCCGCAATCTCATCAGGATACAACACGCCAACTGTACATATGAAAAAGTGTATACAACTGGAAACATCAAACACATAGATGAAGCAACTCTTTTACTCAATGATGTAAATGTTAGTTTACACTCAAATTGTACTAACAATACACAGAGGTTAAAAGGATCTTATATAATTCAATTCGAACATTGTGAATTATATTTGGATAATAATATATACCGCAACTCTATCATCAACCTCAACAGCAAAACCTTTAGACCAACAACAGGATTATTGGTAGAAGAAGATTCAATAATCGATATTCCATCACCGGAATTTTTGGCAAATTTAACGCTAAACCATAGAGGTATTTTGGAACACATGTATCTACAAAATGAGTCACTAAAATGGAAACAGCATATTTTTGAAATAATGGGTAGTTCTGGAATACTTATTATAATCATAATGCTAGTAATTGGAATAATTATCAAGTATTGGAAACCAAAACAAACAAATATCAATATCAAAATAAGTGAACAACCAACTGCAACAGCTCCCATATCAGAAGAAATTCGAAAACCTGAAAATGAGTCATCAAGTTATACAGACATTTCTACAGAACGTTTCTTGGAAATTCAGAAATTTTTAAACATGCCGACACAAGAACGCTCAATAAGACTTTGAGGACAAAGTCTTTTGAAGGCGGAGGAGTTAGCACCACCCTAGTAACACACCAGTTAAGCACCAGCACATTCACAGACCGGCGCGGCATCGAAGATCCCAGAACCGACAGCCAGTCAAAACATCGTTTGGAATTTATCAAAACATAAACATAAATTAATATCTAATAAAAGAGCATGCGGCTCGATAGCGACAGCTTGTTCAGTTCGTTCAGTTCAATTAGCTAGTTCAGTCTTAAGTTAGTCATCCGAAATCATTTTTTTAAAAATTAAGTTTTAGTTCTTAATTTATTAACTCATTACTAATTTCAGAGTCCTCGAAAATGTACATTGAAGATGATATGCTACTCCCAAGCTACATCTGTTGGTTCCCTGTACAATTTCGATGATTCTTGTCAATCACCGAGTAGCAACTACGAATTGTACGGTCATCAATGCTCATGCTCATGCTCATGCTCTATATATTCCTTTCGGGGTTTTACAGAAATCCGCCTAGTATTCTCCAGACCATTCATCAGGATTTCTTTAAAAAGTTCCTAAGCTCCTGCCTACATATCCGAGTAGACGCCCGTTTTATATGGTATATTTTTATCATATCACGATCCCGGCTTTTAATCTTAAATTATCGTTCAGAACCCGGTTCCCTACCGGAAGTTATACATTCTGCCGGGAAATCTTCGAGCTGTTGCTTCTATAATCCTTCAAAGGTTTCTGAGTTCCTGAGATTCCTGCTAAAAATTTCCACCTTAATTCCTTTCGACAACCCTTCGAGAATTACCCAAGTTATTGTATTTGTTCAGGAAGCCTTCAAGAAATTTCTCCAGGAATTCCTCCAGGCTTACATTCAGGGGAGGGGAGATTTTTTTTAGGAAATCCGTCAGCAATTCTTTGAATAACTTCCTTCTAGTATTTCTCAAAGAATTAATCTTCGGAATCCATAATGTTACAAAATGCTTTTGAAAGATTTTTTCCAAGATTTTTCATAATTATAATGACAACGTATTCTGAGAGATTACTCAGGAAAAGCTTCTAGAAATTCGTACATATATTTTTATAGAAATTTATCTTGCTAATTCGTCATCAGTTGCTCCAAAAAATACCTTTGAGATTGCTTCTCCTGGGGGAACTCCTAGAGGAATTATAAGAGAAATTCTTGGATGATTCCCAGCAGTAATTCTGGAGGAAAATACTGCATAAGGAGCGATCAGTGCAGGAATGCATAGATGTTGTCTTGTATCACTCCTACAGGAATCTTAAAATGAATCGATGACTGGAGTTTTTGAAGATGATTTTTAGGATTTTTTTTATATAGGCCTGTATGAATCTTAAAAAAAAACCCATGAAAAAAACATTGGAAACATGAATGAACAACACTGAACTAAATTTCCAAGAGAAGAACATGAATGTATTGAACTTAAGAGATTCTTTACTAGATGTTACTACTAGGTACTAGATCTTTACTAGTGATTTTAGTATTGTTTTATATTGCAAAAGTGAAATGAAATGTTAAAGTTCAATTAACATACTCAAATAATCCCTCGATTATTTTTTCCAAGTGATAAGACATTCTTCCAGGAATTCTTCAAGCTGATACATCTATGATCCTTGACAATTTTCTTCTTCGATTTCTCCTCGGGTTGCTCGAAAAATATCCTTGGATGAAACGACAACGGGATATCCTGAAGATCCTTATTGAATTTGTAGATGTTATATGGAACTCATTCTATTACAAATATCTATGTATTAGTTTTTAAAATGTCGTTTCTAGATAGCCCTCTACAGATACACGTCATACGAAATTGACTTTAAATACATCCTCATTGACTACATAAATAATTGATTGATTTATTTGGTTTATATCGTCATCACGAGAATTTTTCTTACGATAAAAAGTATTCACATGGTGAGACACATTGTGTAGCTTATTAGCAAAAATGTTTCTGTAAGGTTTAGTGATGAATTTCATTATGATTTTGTCTCTTAAAATAGGAAAATTCATAAATTTTTAGACTGTTATTGGGACTTCAGAAATTTTTCTATCAACACCATCTCGAAACCATCCAGAGATTCTTCAGGGACTTCTCCCTGAGCTCTTCCAGAGTTTCTTGTACGAATTCTTTCAGATATTACTGCAGAATGCCTTAAGACCAGCAATTAATCTAAGACCACTCTATAGATCTCAAAAGATTCCTCGATAAAAACCAATTGAAATTTCTACAGGAGTTCCTCAAAGACACTACTACAAAGTGTTTGCCAAAGATCTATTGTCTTAGAGGTTTTTTCAAAGTTCTCTCTCATATGTATATTTTAGGGAATCCACCAGTGTTTTCTTCATAAATAGTTTCACAGAAATTTCTAAGATTCTTCTAGTGTTTCTTAAGGAACTCATTTGAAATTTGTCCATTGTATCTAGGATAGTTTCTTTTTTCCGCGAAACTGTAGGAATTATTCAAGAAATCTCTTATTAACTACTTTAGCGATTCTCCCTGCAGTCTCTACTGAAAACAATTATGTTATTGAAGATAATCCAACGATTTCATTAAAAAAATATCCTGCAGCAATTTATCTATAAACCTAAAAAATCCTTCTGGTTTTTTATTTCATATGTTCTGAATAAATTCTCCCAATCTTTAATCTAAGATACGCTCCATGATTTACCATACAGTACTTTTAAAAGTACCTTTGGTAATTTCGACAAGAATTCTTTAAAAAAAAATCCAAAGTATTTTTGAAAAAAAAAAAATATATATATATATATATGATTCTTGTATGGTGGCTGTGGAAATTACTGGTTAAATGGCAATTTTTATCGAATTGATAATCTAAATAAGTAATCATTGCTAAAGAAAGTGATTCATCAAAAATACCGCTAGTTTTTTCATCAGACATGTGTGACAATTCTTAGTGGTTTCACAAATTACGATCAAATTTCATAATCAAAAATTACTGCATGCACATTTTTATCGCTCTTTCCGAACTGATAAATGAAAAATGTCTAAACTTGTTTATGACTTGACTACTTTTATTAAATTAGGAATAGCATTACCAGGAAATAATAACAACATTTTTATGAAATAACATGATAACCGATTACATAACTGTTTCAGTTATATTGATCCCCAGTCGATTTTGTTTTTTTTTTCATAGTAAGTGTGCTGCAATTAAAATGTATATGCGTTATTGTTAATATTGGTATCGATGTTCATTATAGTACCGTAATCTGGGGGCAAATTGATCACGCTCCACTGATGGTTGCTGAAGGTTTCATAGGACCACAGACATTCCATGTTTTCTAGTTTATAGATGTCTGATGATGATTTTAAACTTTTTTCTTTTTATTAGGGTGGATTTTGCATAGAAATATTCACATTTTTAAGGTGTAAGCAAAACAGATGAAAATGTCTGTGCTAAACAATCCACTAGTACTAGGCCTACATATTAACTTTGAGTGTTCAAAATATTGTGAAAGCTTAAGTATGAGCAACTAAATTTATTTTTGATACCATATACAGCATAGCAAATATAGTTATTTGCTCATAAAACCGTTTAATCTCGAATAATGTGCGTATTTCAAGGGAAATTGCCTACATTTAGGCGTATTGGTCAGATTTTCAAAGCTTAATTTTGCAATAAACTGATCAAATACTCGAGTTGTATGAATTTTGCCATCATTTTCACATTCAGGAGTCCCAAATTTAGTAGATAGGGAAATTTTAAATTCTGAAATCTGCTTTGTGATATGGTGATAAATTTCGCCCCAATGTGTTTATTTTTTTGATATTCAAACTATGTTAACGATATGTTAAATATTATTTTATGAAAAATTGATTTTATGAGCTGATAAAGACCAATGGAGTACTGACTTTGTCGTAACTTATTTGACAATATTTGAAATCCGAAGGATAACACAACACAAAGCTGCAAAATAGTGATCAATTCTCCCCCGGATAACGGTACTATTATCTTAAGTTTAAAAAAATGTACTGTGTTTGTTGGAAAAAAAATGGTGTGCTAATAGGAGTTCCACCCACTATAGATATTCCTCTTAGTGATCCTTCAGAATTTTTTCCATGACTCCTACAGAAAATTCAGTTTATGGACAAAAGGTCGAAAAACAAAAGGTCGAAAGGACAAAAGGTCGAAAGGTCGAAAGGACAAAAGGTCGAAAATGATTTGATTGGTGGGAAATTTTTCCTTCATTGAAAAGAGGTTTCCGACCTTTTGTCCCTTCTTTTTTGTGCTTCGACCTTTTGTCCTTTCGACCTTTTGTCTTTCGACCTTTTGTCCTTTCGACCTTTTGTCTTTCGACCATTTGTCTTTCAAGCTTTTGTCATAGATTCAAGAAGGCATGGAAATTTCCATTTGCGAAAAGAGCCTGAACAGGTTGGGAATCGGACCCAGGCACCTTCAACATGGCTTTTTTGTAGCCGCAGAAATTACCATTAGGCTAAGAAAGTCCACTTGATGCTCCGTTTCCTGAAATGTCGAGAAAACTACGAAAAAAAACCCTCGAAGATTATGACTCAGAATCTATGACTCTTTTCGCAAATGGAAATTTCCATGCCTTCTTTGAGTATGAGGTGTCATCGTACCAGCCATACGAGTCACGAATGCGAAAATGGCAACTTTGGCAAAGAAAGCTCTCAGTTAACAGTTAACAAGTGCTTGTGGAAAACTAAGCTAATGGGCAGGCTTGACTCCAGTAGGGACGTAACGGAAAAAAGAAGACAATTTTCAACGTTTTGGTGTCTAATTATCTTCACGCCGATTTACGCCACCGTCGCCTCCACTGAAACTTGTTAACAGCGTGACGCCGCCGGTACAAAAATGCGATCACGCCGCGGCCGATTAAAAATATTTCGGTGCACAGGTCTAATTGAAAGTATTAAGATATTATTTCCTGTATAGAAATACAACGTCAATTGTTACATTAATCAATCAATGATACTTCTGAATACCAATTAAAATTGGCGTAATTCAAAATTTCATTCAACTTCTTTTAGTTTGTCCACGGATATATAATAACTACGTGAACAAACTAGCGTTTAAAGCTTTGATGGCTATTTTCGAAAATAATTGTAAATAAAGCATAGTGATCTCTAAAAGGTAAGATAGAAATACTGGACAGAAACAATCCATTTATTTATTTTGATTATGTTGAAAACAGCCAATCCATTCACACAGGAAGTAATTATCAAAAAAAGTAATGTCCTCCACAGAAACGCCTGCACACATCACTGCTCGGCATCTGAACGTTGCGAAGATTTCTCGACTTGATGTGGCTGGTTATTGGATGGACTGATGCGTGCCGCAAATAAATACGATTTAGTCCTTTTCGATATCGGTAGTTTATCCTTTCCGGCCGAAAAAAAACGGGGCGAGGCGCGGGGCCGAAATCAGGGACCGAACGAAGATGAAGAGTATATAGTGTTAGTGCCAATCGTTAAGCCACGAGACTGTTAGATTGCTCCATTCGTGTGCCATTAGTATCATGGATGGGCGGCTGTGTGGTGGTTCAGCTTGGTATAATGTTGCTTTTTGGCTTTTATTTTCAGCTTTACTGCCCGGCCTTCCTGCTGGTTGTGTTGGTATGTATTACGTGCATCTTGGAATTTCACGAAATGACTTTCACATTTTTGTTTTCTTTTGGTGGAGAAAAACCGAAGGTGGTCAGGAGACGCCGAAATTCTTAAGGCCGATCGCCAGTCTGAGAATATTTGACCGGACGGACGAAATGGATTTACATGGTGATGGTGGTAGTTGCTAGTGAAAGGAAGTAAAAACGAAACAAAATTACATACATAAAATTTTACTGCACAACCTCTCGCCGGAATGGAGATTCAGTTGGGATAGGCTCGGCAAATAACCCAACAAATGAAATAAAAAAGGCTCTGCTAGATGGCAAGTTGCTGAGGAAACTGCAGCAGCACAATCTACGACGGAGCAAAGTTAGGCCATAAAAGAGCAAATTATTAAGACAGATTGCGACCAAATCAAAGTAAATGGATTGTGGTGATGTAGTCTGGGAAAGTAAGATGGAATTTAGCAATTGTTGGAATTGTGTACTATACTGGGTGGATGTCGGATTCAGCATAATAATGCACTGTAAGAAAATTTTACATCGTTCCTTTATTCCTTGCCTTGCACCAGACTAACTAAAAATCTTCATTTTTGTTGAGACCTTGGCAGCTTCGGAAGTATTGATGATTAAGGATTTTCGTATTATGTAAACTCTTAGTACATTTTTGAGTTTACTGAGCAGCATGATTTATGAATTTATTACTGATTGTTGATAATTACTGCATGAACTTGACGATAGTTTCCTTTTGCCGCTCAAATTCTTCTCGATCCGTTTCTATCGGTGTTCAACTATGGTTCAACTACCCTAACAATTTCAGCGGCGTTCAATCGATATTTTGCTGTTGAATAATAGGTGTTTCAATTTAACTAGGGTGCCGTTACCAATGGTTGTTATGTACCAGTAGAATGGACTATGGAATAAATCATACATTTCTCGCATAACTTCTGATCTCGCCCTAAAAGCCATTGGTAACCATGTGTGTAGCTCATTGTTTTTGAGCATTTGAATGGATTTTCATGTTATTTCACAACGCTATGGGGAAGAAAGGATCATTATCTACCTGCCCGTGATGTTGGTTTGGGTACTTATTCTTTCATTTGCTCAGAAACAACGAGCTACCCACGTGGCTACCAATGGCTTTTAGGGCGTTATCTCAGAGTATGCGAGATTTTTCGATAAAACGACATGCGCTATTTTTGGTGGATAGATCGCCTCTAGTTTTATCAATTAGTCAAATTCCAGCTTTTTATTTCATCAAAAAGACATATAAATAATTAAGTTTACGCATAAACATTCCTCCTTTGCACCAGTAGTTGCCGTTGTGTTCCATTGATCAATAGAAGCAGTTCTCGCATAACTTGTGATCTCGCCGTAAAAGCCATTAGTAACCGAGTGAGTAGCTTGTTGCAACCAAGCAAACGAATGGATTTACGTTATTCAACAATGCAACGTTGAAGAGAACATTCTCATCTATCTCCCAGTGGTTATAGTTTTCATCCGGGTTCCTTAATTTGCTTAGAAACAAGGAGCTACACACTCGGTTACCAATGGCTTTTGAGGCGAGATCTCAAGTTATGCGAGAGTTTCTAAAATGGATGTATAAAAAATGGAGAAAAGTCCCGGATACGATCATTATGCTGCATTCGAAATATTTCAGGAAAGAATGGTAAACCTATGTGAAAATTGACAATTTTGTTTGAAATTCCTTGTATCATTCCCGAACGTCTACAAATGGATACTAGCTCAACTACTGGAACACGTGTACCAATAGTGGCTCAAGCGATTTTATGCTTCCTATATTTTTCCCATATAGTAGAGGTTGAAATCTTTCTGTTGACGCCAAAAGATCTCTGTTTAGGCCTTTCGTTATTATGTTATGATTTTTTATAGCTTAGGTAGTCCACTAATGGCATCGGCACCCTACACAAATTCAATTTCACTGATTTAAAATGCTACTTACAATCTAGATTACATAAATGGCAGCATTTTCACGGTTTTCCGTCGTGAATAGTATTTGGTTTCACCAGACCTGCAGGTAAGTATAATAAATGTTTTCGTTCAATTTCTCACATTACTTTTTTTCCTTTTTAGTTACTACTCACGGGTTCTTATCAACTTCTGACCAACTAGTTCTAACAATGGAGCACTATTTCACACTTCAAAATTACGTAATATATTTTACTGTGCAAACAAACTGCAACTTTACTTTATTTGCGATAGCGAAATTCATCATTTATTATCTTATGCTTTTTGTTTATTTTTATCGTCCACCGCATAGACAAATAGTTTAACCATCTCTCTCCTTCGCTCACTACTACAACTATGCGAATTGTCATTCTGGGTTTATGCTCACGACTAGATCTGTTCACAGGTTAGGCCTGTTCAAGTGGCATTGCAACACCTACAGTTCTCTGCGGACAAATCTAATTAATATTTTATCACACTGTGATATAATAACGTCTTCGAAAATTATTTGTCACAATTTTCTAGGGGCCGCGAAATGTTTGCAGAAATTTCAAAAGGTTGAAAATCACTGTGTTAATGTAAGAGAAAAACCCAAGCTGCCCTTCTACGCCTACGGACCGCGGGACAAATATGCGTAGGACGGCAGCAAGTTTTTAAACCTTTTAGCATGAAAATCATTGGAATTATGCGTAATAAACATTTTTTTGGTTTTTACACAAACATGTTCAAAAGACTTCCACTTATAAACAAGACAAGCCAAAATAAACATGGCTTAGCTTTTCATTTGACTTTACACAAAAAAAGGTTTGGAAGTTGTGGTTGTCGTAGATTTTATGTAAATTAATTTGAACTTAGAAAACCATAGTTAAATTTGATTTTCATGGCATACCAGAAGATCCTTTGATTCGCTTTTACGCTGTCCCTTCATCATCGAGTTTTTGATGTGTACGCTGTCATCTCGTTTTTTGAACTTCTATTATTATTGTTCTTGTATTTTTCAAACAATTTTTGCATGGTTTGTCATTTTGAATTTCGGCGTAAACCCTTATGCTTAATAAATATAATTTTATGACACATAGCTTTCTGTTCATGCGATTACTTACAAAAAAAACCTTTGAATAGTTCGACGTTTTGTATGTCGACGTATTTCCTCAATCATCTATCTTAAAATATCTTTTCATCGCGAGAAGAAAAAAGAAAAAAATATGCAAAAATTGATTTAATAAAAAGTTGTATTTTCTTCCCTTATCAATGGATCGCATCACCGACCAAAGGTGACTCCCAAATCTTTTTCCTTCCTCACTAATATACACCCTTCCCGTGGTGATTGTGGATATGCAGAGGTATTTTAGGTCTCTGGAAGCAACAATCATTACACCTTAACATTCTTTCCCCATCCCAACTGACTGTAAGTACTTGGCCGGCGCCGTTATTTATTAATAATATGAGACCTAAAATTGCACTTCGAGAGTATGCGAAAACTCCCATCTCATATTCATTTGGATCAAAATGCAATTCTTACCAGTTCCGATCGATCACGGAGTACCAACCATTGATATGTACAGTCAGTCTATGCTATGCTTTATATGTACGCTGGGCTTCCATAATTGAATTCCTGTTGAATAAGAAAAACTAAACTAAACTAAAACTAAAATCAGGTCAATGTTCGATTTATAGGCAATCAGTTTTGTACAGCTTTTTTTGGATTTTTAGCTTTGAGTTTAATAAAAATATTCATTAGGTCAATTGTTTCAAAACTATTAGAGAAGACAATATATCATCGCCAGAAAGCGTACCACATAATATAAGGAAGTGTATTTTGCTCAATAACTTATGGTAGCCTGCCTATTTCGAGAATTTTATAGTGTTCGTTGATTTTAACTAGTGTATGGTTCTATTGTTGTTTTGAAAATTGATTCAAAAAAGCGAAGCTCAGCATAATTAAAATTAAATCAAATTTAAATTTAAATTTACACGTAGAAGTAAGGGTCTTCTCAGTTGTTTTTAGAAGAAGAAATTTTTAGTGTAACCAAAAATGTTGACTCTATCCCAAACATGTGCACTGGTTTTTTACAACCAATGTAATGCCGAAAAAGCTATACGTCGTCGATAGCAATTTTGATTGACAGACATTTTTGTTCAATAATAGGTTTAAGTAAAAAAAGTTTTTGGTGTAATTCAAAATTTTGCCTTCTGCTCAAACTTATGCACTATTTCTATACAATCAAATTTATGTCACAGACCTTCGTATCATTGCTTTGAAGCTTTATATAGCGAAAAGAAGTTAAAACGAATAAGTTTTTTCATTGTAATTTATGTAGATGAAATTTTATGTGTAACCATTTATTTTCCTGTTTCGGCAACTTTCTACAAACGAAAGAAAACAATAGGGTTTTTCGTATTTTAATAAAATATGTTTTGAATGTAATCCAACATTTTTATTTTTGCTCAAACAAGTACACTGCAGTCTAACAAACTAGATCAGTGATGCTCAGGCTCATTTTTCTATCGCCTGTATTTCTGATAGACGATACTTATCCGAATAGATCAGTGTATTATTCATGATAACTTTAGGGGTAGTATAACCTCCTGACGAAAAATTGTATGAAGTTTGTCACATTCTGGAGATCTGGGAAACGAGTGCGGCCCGTGGGCCGCACTATGGGCACCACGGAACTAGATCATAACGAAATCGCCATCGCTTTATAGTTTGATTTAAAGACAAACAGATTGAATCAAAAACTTGTGTGTGGTTATTTAATTGAAATAATTTTGAGTGTAAAATCGATTTTTTATTTCAACTTATAAATGTTCTCTCGATTGCTGTAATCATATAAATGTCGAGAAACTACGTGTCATCGCTCTGCTCATAGACAAACAGTTAAGAAAAAAGGAGATTTTGAGGCCATTATAGTGACATGAGTTTTAAGTGTAATCGAAAGTTTATATTTTTACTCAACCATTTTTGATATATTGAGGCAATTTATTGTCAAAAATTGTAAGAAAAAAAAATCAATGACGAAGGAAGTTTTAAGCTAGGACGCTCTTATCAAAAGTCGAAAGTGATCAAAATGTTTAATTTGTTTCTTCTTCTTCTTCTTTTTGGCATTAACGTCCTCACTGGGACACAGCCTGCTTCTCAGCTTAGTCTTCTTGTGAACACTTCCACAGCTATAAACTAAGAGATTTCTTTGCCAAAGTTGCCATTTTCGCATTCGTATATCGTGTGGCAGCTACGATTATACTCTATGCCCAGGGAAGTCAAGTAAATTTCCATTACGAAAAGATCCTGAACCGACCGGGAATCGAACCCAGACACCTTCAGCATGGCTTTGCTTAGTAGCCGCGGACTCTAACCACTCGGCTAAGGAAGGCCCCAGTTAAACATGTTTCTAAACATTTTGTCGAAGATTCCGTACATCTAGCATGCATATTTACAGTAGAAAACAGCGACCTATCAAAATTTGCTTCATTAGGGATACTCAAAGTATTGCTTTGCAGTACATGAGTTATTTTACTTATTATTCGTAACTTTCTGGATCTAAAAAAATCTAAAATAATAACATTTATTATATTTGTTTTTAATTATGAAACGTGGTTTTACGGCTAACCAGCCGAGTGGAAGTTTAACAACTACCGAAAAGCTAAACATTACATATAATTTGCAATTGGATTAGATGGACAAATTGATGTGAAGATTTGCGAAAAAGTTACACGTCTTCTCAGTGAGAATCGAACTCACGACTCCCCGATCTCTAGTTGGGGCGCGTTAACCACTACGCCATGAGAGGACTCATGAACACAGAAGTTAACCTGAATTCGATTTCAGCTCAATAATCACGTGGTTCTTTTTCGCAAAGTGCACCTCTTTCGGAAGAATTAGATGCCCATCCAAACACAACGCTTTCTATATATATCCAATGCCTAGCCCGAGAGCGCATTGTTTTTAGGTATAGGAATAGCACACTACACTAGCCAGCAACTGCGCTGGCTGAGGTATCTATTGTGTGGGCTTCCAATGGGTCGCGACGTTCTCAAACGACCGGTTACGGAACATGAGTCCGTTGCTCGATAAATATTTGTTTTTAATTATGAAACGTGGTTTTACGGCTAACCAGCCGAGTGGAAGTTTAACAACTACCGAAAAGCTAAACATTACATATAATTTGCAATTGGATTAGATGGACAAATTGATGTGAAGATTTGCGAAAAAGTTACACGTCTTCTCAGTGAGAATCGAACTCACGACTCCCCGATCTCTAGTTGGGGCGCGTTAACCACTACGCCATGAGAGGACTCATGAACACAGAAGTTAACCTGAATTCGATTTCAGCTCAATAATCACGTGGTTCTTTTTCGCAAAGTGCACCTCTTTCGGAAGAATTAGATGCCCATCCAAACACAACGCTTTCTATATATATCCAATGCCTAGCCCGAGAGCGCATTGTTTTTAGGTATAGGAATAGCACACTACACTAGCCAGCAACTGCGCTGGCTGAGGTATCTATTGTGTGGGCTTCCAATGGGTCGCGACGTTCTCAAACGACCGGTTACGGAACATGAGTCCGTTGCTCGATAAATATTTGTTTTTAATTATGAAACGTGGTTTTACGGCTAACCAGCCGAGTGGAAGTTTAACAACTACCGAAAAGCTAAACATTACATATAATTTGCAATTGGATTAGATGGACAAATTGATGTGAAGATTTGCGAAAAAGTTACACGTCTTCTCAGTGAGAATCGAACTCACGACTCCCCGATCTCTAGTTGGGGCGCGTTAACCACTACGCCATGAGAGGACTCATGAACACAGAAGTTAACCTGAATTCGATTTCAGCTCAATAATCACGTGGTTCTTTTTCGCAAAGTGCACCTCTTTCGGAAGAATTAGATGCCCATCCAAACACAACGCTTTCTATATATATCCAATGCCTAGCCCGAGAGCGCATTGTTTTTAGGTATAGGAATAGCACACTACACTAGCCAGCAACTGCGCTGGCTGAGGTATCTATTGTGTGGGCTTCCAATGGGTCGCGACGTTCTCAAACGACCGGTTACGGAACATGAGTCCGTTGCTCGATAAACTAGAGATCGGGGAGTCGTGAGTTCGATTCTCACTGAGAAGACGTGTAACTTTTTCGCAAATCTTCACATCAATTTGTCCATCTAATCCAATTGCAAATTATATGTAATGTTTAGCTTTTCGGTAGTTGTTAAACTTCCACTCGGCTGGTTAGCCGTAAAACCACGTTTCATAATTAAAAACAAATATTTATCGAGCAACGGACTCATGTTCCGTAACCGGTCGTTTGAGAACGTCGCGACCCATTGGAAGCCCACACAATAGATACCTCAGCCAGCGCAGTTGCTGGCTAGTGTAGTGTGCTATTCCTATACCTAAAAACAATGCGCTCTCGGGCTAGGCATTGGATATATATAGAAAGCGTTGTGTTTGGATGGGCATCTAATTCTTCCGAAAGAGGTGCACTTTGCGAAAAAGAACCACGTGATTATTGAGCTGAAATCGAATTCAGGTTAACTTCTGTGTTCATGAGTCCTCTCATGGCGTAGTGGTTAACGCGCCCCAACTAGAGATCGGGGAGTCGTGAGTTCGATTCTCACTGAGAAGACGTGTAACTTTTTCGCAAATCTTCACATCAATTTGTCCATCTAATCCAATTGCAAATTATATGTAATGTTTAGCTTTTCGGTAGTTGTTAAACTTCCACTCGGCTGGTTAGCCGTAAAACCACGTTTCATAATTAAAAACAAATATTTATCGAGCAACGGACTCATGTTCCGTAACCGGTCGTTTGAGAACGTCGCGACCCATTGGAAGCCCACACAATAGATACCTCAGCCAGCGCAGTTGCTGGCTAGTGTAGTGTGCTATTCCTATACCTAAAAACAATGCGCTCTCGGGCTAGGCATTGGATATATATAGAAAGCGTTGTGTTTGGATGGGCATCTAATTCTTCCGAAAGAGGTGCACTTTGCGAAAAAGAACCACGTGATTATTGAGCTGAAATCGAATTCAGGTTAACTTCTGTGTTCATGAGTCCTCTCATGGCGTAGTGGTTAACGCGCCCCAACTAGAGATCGGGGAGTCGTGAGTTCGATTCTCACTGAGAAGACGTGTAACTTTTTCGCAAATCTTCACATCAATTTGTCCATCTAATCCAATTGCAAATTATATGTAATGTTTAGCTTTTCGGTAGTTGTTAAACTTCCACTCGGCTGGTTAGCCGTAAAACCACGTTTCATAATTAAAAACAAATATTTATCGAGCAACGGACTCATGTTCCGTAACCGGTCGTTTGAGAACGTCGCGACCCATTGGAAGCCCACACAATAGATACCTCAGCCAGCGCAGTTGCTGGCTAGTGTAGTGTGCTATTCCTATACCTAAAAACAATGCGCTCTCGGGCTAGGCATTGGATATATATAGAAAGCGTTGTGTTTGGATGGGCATCTAATTCTTCCGAAAGAGGTGCACTTTGCGAAAAAGAACCACGTGATTATTGAGCTGAAATCGAATTCAGGTTAACTTCTGTGTTCATGAGTCCTCTCATGGCGTAGTGGTTAACGCGCCCCAACTAGAGATCGGGGAGTCGTGAGTTCGATTCTCACTGAGAAGACGTGTAACTTTTTCGCAAATCTTCACATCAATTTGTCCATCTAATCCAATTGCAAATTATATGTAATGTTTAGCTTTTCGGTAACATTTATTATGTTATATTATATTTATTGACAAGATTCTCATGCAGTTTCAGTTACCGAAAAGAATGTTTTGGTTAAATTTCTCTAGAGGAAATTTTACCCTCCCTAGGAACATTTTTTCTAACCTTACAAAACTTGAGTTTGGAAACGTTAAAATCGTAGTCCACTTGAGGAAGAATGTAGAATGTAATTAATAAGCTTACAGTAGGCGCAGCCGATAAGGCACTGCGAAAAGAAATGATTATGACCGGATCGAGTTAAACTTTGTGAAAGATGCCTAGAAGGTGACGCTTGGTGAAACTGGTTGTCGGATGAAGCAAAAACAGTAGCAGTATGGACGGTAGGAAGCTACCCTTTCCTTTCCTTTATGCCATTTATAGAAGATTTCAAAAAGTTTGGACAACGTTTCCACATATCGTAATCCAGGGTAACATTCATCAAATATTTGGATTTTTCTTGATAGTTTCATGTGAAAATGCAAATGCTGCAAGTTTTATATTTTAAAGCATGTAATTGCACCTATACATATGTTTATATGTTTTCTGTATGTTTTAGGCCTGTGAATCAATCGTCACCGAACACGCAGCAACAACGACATTGTCATCTCCTATTCTTGTTCCAACAATTTTAATTCGCAACATCAGTTTATCACAACTTGAACAGAATATGACAATGATCGATCACCATGTGCGCAGCGATTTTCTGGGTTTCGCATTGCAATTTTCGAGAACTTTCTCCGTTTTGGTAAACTTTGACACATTATCGATCAGCATCCTTCAAACAAATTTGGTTTTGTGTTTAAAATAACTGATGAATCGCGAGTTGAAAAGGTTGTTACAATGTTGCGCTCTGTGATTGTCATGACAATTTTGCTTTTGATTATATCCTTATCCGCAACAGTTGAGACAAACGGTTGTGAGCAAGCTTGCTTTGTTGTTTGTTTTTCATCTGTTTAGATGACAATTTGATTCACTGTAGGCATGATTTAAAAAATGTTTCAAGCGATTTTTTGGTTTAGCTGTTTGGGTTGGTTGAAATAGTCGAATTTTGCATTTTCAACTGCCGAAAACTCACAAACTAGGCGTGTTATGATATTTTTGAAAACAGCAATGCATTCAGCAACCCTTAGTAAAGTAAATAACGGTATTTTGGTGCTTGAGACAAAAACGTGATCCGCAGTGTAATTGTTTCATGAAAATACAATACACATAACACAATAGACTGAATTCGTTCTTCTCATTTCGCCACAGAACATTCTTCCTAGAACAGCATCTAAACTATATTTATCGAGTATTTTACTGTATATTACATATTTACACACCGTTTACTTCCTAGAACGATCTGATGGTTTCATCGAGAAACTCTCTAGCTGGAAACGGCCCTGAACTCAAGACCGGTGAAAGGAATGAAAGAAAATGGAATCCTCGAAATACCTCGTGGCTGTAGTCTAAAACTCGGCAATTTGCACTTGGCATTCTTGATAGCTGTTTTCAGATTTATATATAGCGGTGGAGCACACAAAAATCACCTTAACACATGAGAATGTAATGGCATACTCGAGGGGATGCCTTCGGCGAAACTTACCTTTTCGTTACGTGGCCAGTAATTTGCACGGTGGATGTGACTGGAGGTCCTTTTCCTTTGAAGCAGACCGTTCAATTTTATTTTATTGGTACATTCTTGAATGCTTTGGCGTCTTTTCGCGGCCAACGACCTGCGACGATATCTGAGGACACCTTTTGTCTCTACTTCTGGCGGGTATCCCGGGTATTCTTGCACTGCAGTAACGTTAAGGGAAATTTCTGCGATCACGGCGTCGAGCACAGGACGTTAAACGGAAACATTTATTTACAACAAGAGGAACGTCGACCCATTCCTACGACTTCGGTGATGACGACGATGGCGACGACGACAATTTAGCAATTACGGTACAGCCTTTTATAGTACATTCCTTTTCGAGTCGCACCTTAAGCGTTTCCTCTCACCTTCTTTACGAAACGGAAGAGGTAAAGCCGTTAAATTTCTAGCACTTTTATTTTTATTCCTCGAAATTGAGCCCGGCGTAGATCGTGAAACCCCCTTTTTCTGGAAGCACTCAGTAGATGGGGGGTAATGCTCTGATATCACTGCGATGTCCCTCACTTTCTCACTTGGGCTTCGGCCGTTCGCCCAACTGGCGCTGAGTTTGCATAGAAATTGTAATGGCCGGAAACGTAGGTTTTCCCCGTCGGGAATAACCAATGCAATGCTGATGGCTATTTGGTGGTGCTGTCGTGGGATTGGAACGGTTTCATTTCACCGGATGATGGCAGGGATTCGTTGCCCGTGTTATTGTTTTATTGCATTCAATCTGGTTGATTTGATGGCTTGTTGACAAATTCGCTTTTTACGGTCTGGGGCTTTGGATTATTTGTCACAATTTTTTTACTCTTTCGCTTGTGCAATTTTTTCTAACGATCTGACGGAATGGATTTGTAGTTTTTTTCTGCTCTACCTCAGTTGAGTGCGCACAGGGGTTTTGGATTTGTATTTGTTCTATTTACAGTTGCTTTGAGTTTATTTTAATTAAAATGGTACTGGCCGCGCTGTGTGTTTTGTGGAGCAGAAGATAATGTAACATGAGTTAACATACGCGTCACTTGTATCGTGAGTAATGATCGATAATGTCGCACTTTAGTGAGAGCCTGGAAAGAGAAACAGTTACAAAACATTAGATTGAAAAAGGAGTTGGAGTTTGCATTATTGAACTAATTAACCCCTCTGAGAGCAGTATAATTTTTCCAAGTAAATTATTAAAATCATCAAAACTTTTTTTGTTCTTCATTTTTTTTTGCACCGTTCTTAACAAGCTCTTATAAATCTTGTATTTTTATAGTCTGCGTCGAATTTGGTCACAGGGCATCGTAGTCATTACCCACGTGAAGAGCGGCTATTATGCAATATGACTGAACATAGCAGGATCATGTATATTGTTGGGTTCCCGGAAAGCAGCTTCCAACGGAAGGCTGATCAGACGATTGACCAACTATGATTTGTCGAGTCTAGTACACGAAACTGAAGACGGCCTTATAGTTGAGGTCGAAATATGCGTATCTGTCAAAGGATCCAAACTCTAGTAAAATTAAATGGTTTAGTACTAAATTCGGTTTCTAATTTATTCAATGATTTTGAGGATGAAGGATAAAGTTTCCTATCATGATTGTAGTTGTTTTATTTCTATTCAGTCTTGCAACTGAGATAGGCTGACCATAAGCCAACCAGAGAAAAACGGGACAAATAAAAAACAATACGGGACAATTTTAAAAGGCACAGATTATGCGATTGTGCTACTTTTCATCGAATTCCAGTTCCCCGAATGGCCCGTTTCTCCGAAACCATTTCCGCGAATGACCTGTTCCCTTGTAAAGTAATACAGCTCGATATGTAATGCAATAATAGTCTTTACCCGAGCAGGCGAAAAAAGCTAAGTAATAGCAAATTTTGATATGGACATACAAATTTTATATTAACTTGAAAGATATAAGAGATTAAAGATCCGTAAATAATATCTAAAATTTACTCCTGGAATACTATTAGCATATCATATTTAGCTTTTCTAAAATCTCATCAATATCAGCGAGCTATTCCTTAGATCTTCCAACATCAAATTTAGCTATGGCTCATAAGTTCCAGGAATAAAATTTTGATATTATCTTCAGATCTTTATCTATTATGTCAAACAATATCTCGATTTATGGTCAGAACTTTGCTTCTGCTCGGGTAGTGAGACAGTGTTGAATTAGAAAGATCGATAAGCTACCAAAGAAGGAGATATTTGATCATTTCGGGGAAACGGGGTTTTCGGGAAACTAGCATTCTGAGAACTGGCGTTGGGAGAACGACATTCGGGAAACCGCCATTCCAGGGAAAGTAGCAGAACCAGATTATGCAATCCCAATCGACATGGCTGTATAATTCAATAAAAATCACTTAAGAACCTTGAAACTCATTCTTTGATTTCCAAAAAGCAGCGTTTTTAAAGAATTTCCTAAAAAACATCGTTACACTTTTCAATTTTTCAAATTCAAACGAAAATGTGTCTAACATTTCATTACTTTATTTAAATATCCACTTTTTAAACAGTAAATCCAATCAATTGCGTATCAGAAGTAAACACATAGTTGTTCTTTTTCATTTTAGGCATTATATGAATAATTATCTTATGAAGATCCGTATTTTGGAAATCCACCAAAATTTGGCATAAATATGAGTAAAGAAACGTAGCATGCACGGATCAAGTTTAACTCTGTTTGAGAAACTAATAATTGCTTGGAAAATAGATGAGTAAGACAATAAACTCTGAAATATATCTTAAAACTGTTTGTTATGTTGTTATTTTAATTTTTTTACTGGTGTTGAAAATTATTTGCCAATTCTCCATTTCCTAAAATACGGGACAATTCGAGCATTTCCCGTAAAACGACGGGACAGTCCGTCGAAGGGATGAAAACGGTACTGTCCCGTTAAATACGGTACGTATGGTCAGCCTAAACTGAGATTGCACCAAAGTCGCTAATAAAGAGGCAACTACTACCAAGTTTCGTTCAGTTTTGAAAAAAAGACGGAAAGATACATTGATAATAGATCACTGAAAGTGCAATTTTTTTTCGGTGTCAAGCATCCATTTATAAGAAGCTTTTAGGAGAACTTATCCCAGATAAAAGCAAAAAGATTAACGAATTCTGGATTGAAGTAGATTGTGCAGTCGCGGTTTAGTATTCTTGCTAATATTTTATAGTCACACTTTAAGAGAGAACGGAACCCTTTTACGCTTTTGTCATTGGCGTAAATACGGGGGGCTTGGGGGGTGCTTAGACCTTCCTGGAAAAGTTCAAGCCCCCCCTAGAAAATTATTAAATTTTAACTCTCATGCTAGATATACACATTACTTAAGGGATCAAGCGGATCAAATAAACATTACTTAAGGGATCAATGATCAATACGATGATTCCATCATGAAAGAATTACTGAAGGGAGTTACCTTGATGAGTGTAATTGACTACGTTCGTGAACTCAATGCAGATTACACGCCACACTTCAAAAAAAAAAATCTTTGGGCAATCCATCGAAACCAGGAGACTTTCCCGATCAAATGCCCTAAATTGCAGCTAACACTCCATTTTGAGTAATCGGTCTCATGAGGTTTTTATTCGCGTCGCTCAGGTCGGGGATTGTCTTGGCTGGTAAGAAGGCTTCAGATTAGTCTTTTTTATGATTCATACAAATTCTCTAAGAAACTTTTGATAGTACCCTATTTTGTCAGCTCCAGTTTTTGTCTGCCCCTGATTTTATCTACACCCGATTTTATCACCCTCTTTGACCCGATTTTGTCTACCCCATTTAGCATTTTTTCCCGATTTTGTCAACTTAAAATTGATATTTATTTTCATCAGAGTACGCACGTCTATACTAGCAATATTGAGTGCATAAATTCAATTGTTACCTTGGCCAGGCCTATACAATCATCTAAGGACCGAAATTTTGAAATTTGAAATTTTTAACAATTATCCAAGAAACTGATCAACATTACCTTGGATTACAGTACATAGAAAATTGAAGTGAAAAACAATGTTTATATTACAAAATCATAAGACTAAGTCTAGGGACTTGAAACTTGAAACCAGTCGAAATTTTTTTTCCCCAATTTTAGTTCTTTTCCGATTTTGTCAACTTTAAATGCAGCATGTTGCTGACAAAATCGGGACACTACTGTATCCTTGATTTGCGCTTGATTTTGAATTGCACTGCCATCTTTTAACTGCAGAGATGAAATGGTAGTTTTCGATCTATTTTCTTGTACTTCTGCAACATGGAAAAGCGTTGTTGATTCACCAACTATAGATGTTTGGTTGATTTTTCTAAAGTTTCTAGAAAAGTTGCGCTGATGCTTATGCATTTATGCTTCGAAATGATTGATCATTCTAATTACAAACATCAGGATTACCAAAATAGTTGTCGTAAGCATTCTTCAATAGACGACGGTACCATTCCATAGTGTCACGAAAGTCACGAAATATAATTTTTTGTTCCGTAAAAATGCCCTGGAATACACAGATACAATACGATGACAACCACATTAAAAGCATTCATTTATGCGCTTCAACCGCATCACACATTAGCAGTTATGCTGTCGAGTGCGAGCCCAGCGGCGTGCGTAGTACTTCATAGTACACCGCGATAGGATTGTCCTCAACATCTCCCCTCTTAATATAGGTGGTAGGGGTCGAACCTGATTGGCGTTCTTCGAGTCTGTGAAGATCGCCTAGGGAGATCTACCACCGGTTCAACTTCGATTGCGGATTCAAATTCGGGTGATGTTGATGTCGTTGATGATGAAGAGGTGGACGGGACAGCCGGAACCTCGAGTCGTGGCGTAGACGATGCACGGGCCGGTGTGGATCCTAGCAAGTTAGGCTCGGGACTGGAGACAGGCGCTAACACAGGTGACGATAACGAACAAGAATTTAATCGGAATAAGGTAACAATCTTAATAGTCATAAATTTTCAAAACAGTAGGAGCATTACCAAAATAATTGAATTGATATTATGGCATAATTGACTGATGTCATACAATCACTACACTTATTAGCATATAACAATTATTCATAAAGTTCCTTCAAGCACAATCGAATTGAACACGCAAACAAATTCAGTAATTTAAATTGAGTCCTTGTAGCTTAATCTAGCCCAGCAAATCAACAGTGAAAACTAATAACTTTATTAGTTCTCGTGCAATCTGGCCCGGACCAAACTGTGCACGCAAAAGTTTAATTCTTTTTTTCCTGACATATGATCTAACACACCATGCATGTGGTGCCCATCGTTGCTCGGTTCCACCCACGCAGCCCCGGACAATTGCCAAACAACTATTATCAACAAGCATAATGCCGAAAACACGCCAACGAAATGTGATTAATCATTTCTACATGAGAAGACGCGAAAAAAAAACTTCGGGCCAGAAAGGCCATCAACAAACAACCACAGGACCTCATATCCCGCCCCCGATTCAGAGCCATAGTTGGGGCAGCTAAGTTCACAAGCATGTAAAGAGTCAATGGTTTGAACATTTTTAGCAACACTAGAATTGTAAGCATTTAAAAATATGTTTACCGTAAAATCGAGTAAAAAAATATATCACGAAATATATGTGAATTTAGCACAGAATTTAAAACATTTTAAGATAAAATGGAGTAATAAGCATAGAATAATAATAAAAACCAATGAATGATTGAAGTATTCAGAAATTCGAAAATCGCAAATGAAAAAAATAAACACTAATAAATAACAAAATTGGCCCAATTTCCTAGGAATATTTCTTGGAAGTTCTTGGAAAATACCGTGCGGGACCAAAATCCGTACACCTAAGAAATGAATCTAAATCCGTACACTTCATACAAAACGCCTACTATTTGTATGAAGTGTTCAGATTTTGAGCCTGTATGGATTTCGTCTCCCACTGTATGTTATTCTGAAATGCAGATTTTCGATTTTTTGATTGCTATTTTTGCGATTTATAATCAACTGTTGCTTGTTAAAAATTGTTTCATTGACTGTTTTTGGATGAAATATTGATAGTTATCCTTTTCCAAGATCATGATAATATTTTTCCCCTCATAGTTAGGTAAGTCAGTGGAGAAAAAAGGTGGACAGATAAACCAAAATTCCATCCGCGTCAAAACTGAGGGAGGCCAACAAGGAACTGAAAAAGATTCCCGCCAAACAAACGAATAAGTGAACACAAGCTGCGTGTTGTAGGAAACTTACACACACACATACCATAGACCAGACTAATCGGTGATGAGAGCCCGCTGAGTTTCCTTTCTTTTTCTCGCCTTACAGCGGTGAATTTCCTTCCGTTAACTTTAGGTGATAATAAATTATCCGAGCCAAATTGCGTGACCGGATTTTTCGATTATTAACATAGGTGGGCGTAGGTACTGGAAAATGAGGAATATTGTCATAGAAGGGTTGTTCTGTTAATTATGGATGTATAAGAAATGATGTGATTATTATATTTTGTGATGATCATTTTTTTTTTCTTTCGGGCGTTACGTCCCAAAAGGGTAAGAATCTACTTATACACTTTGAGTACTCGTGAGCATTCCCGAGTATGTATTTTATTACCTATTAGAAAAATCAAAAACACATCCTCTTTACCATTCAAAGAACACGCACTTTTATTGAAAATATTAAAAAAAATCGTTGTACGTATTAGAGGATGGTTATCGATTTACAATTTAATTAATAAATCTCAAGCCAATATGTAATGCTGAAACAATAGTTGAACTTTGCTTCAATCAGATGTAGCATTTTTTTTAGATAAGAAATCAGAGGCAGACATGTTATGTTGTTGTTGCTTGTAGATAATCATTACTGATATATACGAAGTTATGAATATGGTTGTTGGCACGATAAATGCTGGACATGGCGTACCATAGGTACCTCGCGTATTTTCAGGAATAAAATAGACCCTTTTTATGGTCCTCTTGTCCAGCAACACTTATCCCTACCTCCTCGTGGTACTGGCCGGGGTACGAGCAACCTAAGGGAAGATTGGGTAATCCCGGTGGGAACTTCAATCGTATGCCTCTGACCTGGAGGAGGTGGGAGGATGGGGTGATCTGCAAATCTAGAGCGTTTAAACATTGGGGGGAAATGGTCCATCGGAAATCTAGCAGGTATCAGGCCCTGCAAGCCAACCGTAAAAATACATCAGCATAGGAACGTCAACGAGAGAATACGGACCAGAACAATCGGCAAAGACCATATCGACGGAAATGGATTAACGATTGAAAACTCGGT
Source organism: Aedes aegypti (assembly GCF_002204515.2). Taxonomy (NCBI): domain Eukaryota; kingdom Metazoa; phylum Arthropoda; class Insecta; order Diptera; family Culicidae; genus Aedes; species Aedes aegypti. The sequence goes on along the minus strand of NC_035109.1, from coordinate 207,590,356 downwards.
ACGTGGAACTGCAAATCTCTCAACTTCATCAGAAGTACTCGCATACTCTGCGATGTATTGAAGGTGTGCGGTTCCCACACTTCAGAAACACTGATGATGGCAAGAACGCATTTTATGCGCAGCAAGAACGCGAGTACGACCGCTGCATAAGCCACTACGTCAAGATCAAGAGATTTGAACGCTCAGGTTGGACTGGTGAGGGAGTTCAGACCGACGATTGGATGGTTCAGCGCCCACCGACTAACGAACGAGAGCGGCCGACGACTGAATATGGCCATTCGTAGCACCTATTTCAAGCATAGTCTTCCGTATCGGTACACCTGGAGATCACCTCAGCAGACAGAACCGCACACTTAGAATATTATGCCGAAGCTCGGCTTTAGGAAACCGAGATCCGCACAGCCGACTGATCGGCAATGATCTCGGTTTAATTACTTTAACTGATAAACTCGGTTTACGAGGAGGCATTTTTTCTGAATGGGATGAGCTAAACTGACATATCAGCATACATTGAAGACAAACAAAATTGATGTTACCGAGAACTTTATTAGATGTATTTGTTATTTATTCCCATCGTGAGAGTCTAAGCTAAGTTTGAGTGTGGGCATACGTATTTGAGATTTCATTCTACATTATATTAAACCATAATGGACTCATTTATTGGAACGAAAACATTGTATTTCATCGTTTGAAACTCATACAAATATACTGGTTTAAAATCTGCAAAGGATCCGTTTTAGATATCAATTTGAAAACATGACGGTTATGGAAATTGACATGCCATCGGAAATCCTTCTACGTAGTCCACAATTGTTTTGCGGCAGATGAAAATTAATAGTGGCATTTGAAGACCGTATTTGAAGAGAAAATTGTACATTAATCTTACTTTCTGAGGCTATTATGCAGCCCCACCTGCCTCAATATTTCCAGTTTTAAACTTATTTCCAAACTTTTTTCAATGTTTTTACGCTTTTAACTCGTAAATTTCTGTAGACAAACTACCGATGAGCTTTCTTGTTTACAACCGAAATCAATATGGCGGATGGTAAAAGACAATGCTCAGAATCTCGGTAAAGCTCAATGGGGAACCGATATGTCGGCATTTCAGAAAACTGAGTTTCGTGAAAACCTTGTTAACGATGATGCTCGGCATCCTATATTGCTGAATTACGGGTTAAAAATAGAAATATCCGATAATTCAGTTTTAGCAATTACCGAAACTCGGTTACAAATAATTTTCAACTGATTTCTCAAAATGTGAAAATTATGTGAATGCCGAATGAGCTCAGCAATTACAAATGCCAAGCTCGCGAATAGTTTTGAAGTGTGCGCAAATTGACCACGTTTTTATCGATGGAAGGCACTTCTCCAGCATAACCGACGTCAGAATCTATCGTGGCGCCAACATTTGCTCCGACCACTAGCCAATGATGGTGAAATTACGCTCAAAAATATCCGCCATCAACGATGTACGGTACCGACGCCCGTCTCGGTACAATCTAGCGCGACTAGAACAAGCAAGATGTCACCAATGCGTACGCGCAGCATCTTGAAGTAGCGTTGCCGGTTGATGACTAGTTCGTCGGGGCTCCTCTTGAGGACTGTTGGACGACAGTTGAAGCAGCCATTAACAATGCTGCCGAAAGCATTGTCGGATATATTGCTGTTTGCATTTGAGATGCAAATCTTGGCTAAACGTCCTCCAAACGCGGTAACACAAAACAATCAAAGGACACCTAGCAACGATTATATAAATCACCGCCGCCCTAGCAAGAAAAATCTATCTTTGACATCGCATTTCTTGTAAAATATCTTACCGCGTTTGGTGTTCCCGCATTTTATATTTGCATTTCAAACGCACACAGCAATACTGACTGGAGTTCAAGAAACGATTGGTTCGACGAAGAGTGCCATGCGGTTTTGGAGAAGAAGAATGTTGCGCGGGCTGCAATGCTGCAGCATGGTACGCGGAAAAACATGGAACAATACATATTGAAGCGATAACATCAAACCCGCCTACTCCGGGACAAAAAGCACCGCATGGAAGAGGTGGAATGCCAAATGATGGCGCTGCTGAACCGTTCTCAAGAAACGCGGAGGTTCTACCGGAAGCTCAACGCATCCCGCAAAGACTTCGTACAGCAAGCAGAAATGTGCTTGACGGGCGGACGCGAAGTTATCGAAAAGTGGAAGTAGCACTATGATGAACATCTGAATGACGGAGTGAACACAGGCACAGAAGAACAAGGCCGCTGATAAGGATGGTACACGCTATGTCTGAACCAGACGATTATAAAAATCGAATGTACATCAGATTTTATCTCGCTTGAGTTTAATATTTGGGTTATATTTTCATTATCTGAAAGTTTTAAAATATTCCATCGGTGAAATTTTGATTTTTTCCACTTTTTATCCATTTTTTATACTAAATTCCATGAAAATCACGTTTTCGACGTATTTCAGCCCATACAAAATGTATGGAAAACAAAATTCACCGATAGATTATTTTAAAATCTTCCGATTACGAAAATATAGTCCAAATACTGATCTCTAGTGAGACAAAATCCGATGTACATTCGATTTTTATAATCATCTGGTTCAGACATAGCGTGTGGTGTCTTAGCCGAACTCATCAAGATAGGTCCTGAAAGGCTGGCCGCTGGAACAGTTACCGGAGGAGTGGGAGCAAGACGTTGTACGCCTGATTTGGAAAAAGGCGACAAACTGGAATGTGAAAATTATCGTGCAATCACTATCCTAAGTGCCGCCCACAAAGTGCCATCCCAAATTATCTTTTGTCGCCTATCACCTAGAGCATACGAGTTCGTGGGAAGTTATCACGCAGATTTTATCGACGGCTGCTCGACAACAAATAGGATCTTTTTCGTACGGCCAATCCTCAAGAAATTACGTGAGTACCTCAACAGTACTGACCGTGTAGAGCTATGAAAGATCATGGACGAGAACAGCTTTCCCAGGAAGCTCACAAGATTGATTAGAGCCACGATGGACGGTGTGCAAAACTGCGTGAAGCTAGCGACCCATTAACAGAAAAAGATACCGTACATGCAGAAAGAAAGAAATCCGAACAACTTGCCCCAGTGCAGTCCCATTGAGGATTTTTTGGCTCCCTCAGTGCCCTAGTGTACAAAACTAATTGACGGGCCAAGGATACGAAGCAGTTGATTACACAGATCCGGAATCATAAAAACTGATTTGAAAGATTTCTCAAGGAATCCCTCCCAAGAAATTAGTACAGGGATTCTATCAAAAAATCCATCATGAATTCCTATCAGGAATTCCTCTTATCAAAAATCTTCTTATGATCCTTCTAGTAATTTATGTAGGAATTCTGTCACAGGTTTCTTCAGAAAATCTTTCAGCGATTAATCCAAACCCTCTTACAGGGATTGCTTCAGGGATTCCTACACGATATTCTCTAGACATCCTTTCAAAAATTGCTACAAAAATACATGCAGAGATTTATTCCAGGAATTCTCAAAATGATTCTAGCCAGAATTCCTCCAAGGATTAATCAAGAAATTCCTCGAGAGATTTTACTAAGAAGAGGTTTCCACCAGGAAGCCATCAGGGATTCGACAAGTAATACTGCGAAAGAAATCATCAACACTTCCTCCACAGGATACCACCAGGAATTCCTTTAGAAATGCCGCTTGAATTTCGGAGATTTCACAAAGGAATTTATCCATCAATTATTTCAGGAATTCCTTCTAGTATTTCTTGCATATTTTTTTCCAATGAATTCATCAAGAATAACCTTAGAAAATCATTTAGGAACTCTTTCAGAGATTGCTTCTAATGTTTTTTCAGAGATATATTTTGAAATTTCTCCAGAGAATTCATTTGGAGTTTTTCCAGTGTTTCTCAAAAAATTCTCAATACATTGCTCCATGAATTTTCCTGAAATTCTAAAACAAAATCTCCCACGTTACTTCAGAAATTAAACTTGGAGGCATTCAGAGAAATGCTTTGTTTAATCCTCTGAATAAATATCACTGGAATTTTTGAAGGAATAATGTTTTGAAATTCTGTAAAAACTATTTGATGCAATACCTAGAGTAGAGCAAGAAAAAATTCCTGGTTCGATCCTTCGCAATATTCCTGGTAGATTGGTGGCTTTTCTGAAAACAATCCTTTTGGGCTTTTCGATTTTTTTTTTTTTGGGTTATTCCGTGGAGAATAGACCTGTTCATATTTAAACAAATGTGTGGAAATCTACCGGTCAAGCAGTATTCGGAATTCTCATGCTAAGAGCAATGTCTGGTCAAATTTTTAGCTCATTTGATAAAGATTTCAGTATGCTTCAAGTTGAAAATGTGTTTTTGGGCTTATTTCAAGGTTTGAAAAATCATAACTAGCATGTGGAAAATCAAAACCACTTGCTATTACCACTATTTGAAAGCTAATTCTATTCTGTTAAAGTTTGTCGAACACGCTAACAAGATTGAATTGAGTTTTGACATTGTTTGATCCAAATTTGTACTCCGCAGTACCCAGAAATTACAGTTTTCTCAATAAACATGGTATATAAAACATGCATTAGTATTATTTTTTCAGGCCCTAGTCAACGGGAATCAAACATAATACATTTATGAAATCATTGACCATCAACAGATTACATGTTGCTAAAGGCAATAAATTACAATAAATGCCCAAAGATCGAGCACCGCATCGCAACCTGATGATAGTTAAATCATGCATGACACATGTACCGGAAATGAATGAATTGAACAAGTTAGCATTGCTTTTTCTTTCCGAGTGATGATTGTTTTGATCGCATTTCACTGATCATTTAGAACGATTTGAAAATAATCATCATCATCGACTGAGAAAAGGCAGTGCTAACGTGTTCATTTTTTGTATTCATTGAAGCTCACGGTGGTGCTCTTGGCTCACCTACAGTGGATTTACAAATGTGCTTCTCAATTACCTATTTTTTATAATTTATTTTCGTAAGATAAATGGTTATTTTGAACGGGATTGACTTTTAGATATGCATTGTCATCATGTCTGGAAATTAAAAATCCATAATTTTCATGCAGGCATGCTGTTCAGTGAAAACAATTCCCGAAAAAAGAGATTTTCAAGAACCTCGAGATACAAACCTCAACCAAACTATGTTAAAACTTGCTCCAATTATAAGATTGTGTTCTGCAAAAGTTCGTAGAATTGAATAAACTACTATGTAGGAGTATTTCCGATAAATTTTGATGTTTCGTTCGGTAGTTATAATTTTTTAAAGCTTGAAAATAGCCCGAAAACACATAATTGATTTGAAGCACAACTAAATTTACTCTAAATTGAGTGAAATTTTGGCCAGAAGTCCATTTCGCAATGAAAAATCAAAGTATTGGTTGCCTGGAAGTTTCCAGACATTTTTGAAAATATGAATAGGTCTAGTGGAGAATTTTTGGATAATCTATATAAATAAAAATGGAATGGTGTTTGTATGTCACGAAATGGCTTACGAACGGTTTGATGGATTTGAATGATTCTTTCTCCGTTTTGTTCGTCAAGGGTTCCGACGTGTTTGTGTGTATATAAATCCCAGAATATTCACCGGGAAAGTTGGAAAAACTAGAGTGCATTTAATTGTCATTTTGCATGGGACGATCCATAGCGTTTTTCAACAGCCTACTTGATGGCAAGACGAAGTTTGCCGGGACAACTAGTCCTTAATAAATTCTAAGAAGGGAAATCCTGGTTAAACCTTTGAAGATTTTTTTTGGTGGACAATCTGGCGAAACTCTGATGATATTCCCAGTGTTAACTCTTGGTGAAATGACTTAAAAACATATTTCTAGAAAAAAATATGCTGGAATAATTAGGGAAGGTATTGTTGAACTCTGAAGGAATTACTTGTGAAATCTTCATAGGAAATTGTGGTAAAATCTCATAAAATTCTTGTAGAGATTTTTCCAGAATATTTTGGAAGAACCTCAGGAGGAATTTTTAAATTCCTGGTTAAATCATCGGAAAAGTATTGGTGAAGTCTTCGAAAGGATTTCTAGTGGAATCCCTATGAGAATTTCAGCTGAAATCCTTGGAGGTTTTCCTGATGCAAATCCTGTAGGATTACCTTGGAGAATTTCAAATGGAGGAACCGCTGGAAGAATCCTGGTAGATTTCGTGGTAAAACCCCTGAAGGAATCCCTTTTTAGAATCCTAGGAAGAACTCCTGAAATAGTCACTGGAGGAAATATTGGTAGACTCCCAAATTGCTGGTTATATTCTTATATATAATTTCTGATAAAATTACTGGAGAAATTCTTGATAATCCGCGTGAGTCCTTGAATATATTTTGGAAAAAACACCTATGTAGCGTCCGCCACAATAGAATACACGACAAAACCTCATATAAAATTGTTATTGCACGTCACACTATCACCAGCGTCAGATCTCATACGCAACAATCAATCTCTCTCTCTCTAAGAGTACTACCCAGTAGCAATTGAATCGATCTTAGGATCGCACTACAATTAGTAGATAATTATAATCGCACTTTCTACCAGACCGATTGATTACACGCCACGGCCGTCGTTAAAAAAGTGCGATTATAACTAATGAATTGAATTCCGTTGGATCCATTAGCGGTTGGTCTTCTAGATACTATTTGAGATCAGGAGAATGTATCGCTGTAGATGTGCTGATATGCAGTTATGTGAGGGGTGTGGTGTTAATGAACTGTGTTCGGAGTGTGCAGTAGTTTTTTGTTCTATTGCGGTGGCCAAAACACCCTTGAAAAATCCGGGAGGACTGCTTTGAGGAATTTCGGAAGGAATCCGTAGTAAATAATTTGATGGAACCCAGAATAAACCTATAGAAATTCCTGAAGAATTTTATAGAAGAATTTATAATAGTATCCTAGACACAATTTCAGATGTAATCAAAGAAGCTACTCTTGATGGAATAACAGGAGATTTTTTATGAAATGTTAGAAGAACAGTAATATCCCGATTTGGTCAGCCCCATGTTGCATTGTTGACAAAACCGGTTAAACACTAAAATCGAAAAAAAGACTACTTTTAATTCTCATTTGCACTTATAGGTTTCATTCTATGATTTTGTTAATATTTATAGTTTTTTTGTATGTTTATATGAAGTATAAGGTTATACAAGGTGCCTAGCGTGACTCCGTTCCGTAACATTGGTTGAATTGATCACCGAGAACTTCTATTTGATATTATATATTGGCTTTTCTCAGTGACAACGACTGTAATGACTGTCATGATACAAAGTAAATTAGAACTTAAGGTGATCGCATATACGTGACCAAGGTCTTACTTGACTTTGTACATTATGTTTGTACCCAATATTGCCATATTAAAATAATCTATTTTTGGCTGACAAAATCGGGTAAAAAATGATGCTTAAATCGGGAGTAGACAAAATCGGGTCATTACTGTATTCCTAAATGAATGATGGAATCTTTAGAGGAACTCCTGCTATTATCCCTAAAAGATCTTCTGATATAATACCTGGAGGAACTCCTAATAGAACATCTGAAGGAACTCCTGACGTGAATCTTATAGGAACTCCTGATGGAATCCCTCCAGAAACTCCTTATAAAATCCCTAGAAGAAATCCTGATTAAATTTCTTGAGGCATCCCTGATACAATCTCTAGAGGAACTACTGGTGCAATCTCTAAACGAACTCCTGATGAAATTCCCTGAAGAACTCCTATTGGATTCCCTAGAGGAACTTCCGATGAAATGTCTAAAGGGACTCCTCATGGAATCCCTGAAGGAACTCCTGATGGAATCCTTAGAAGAACTCCTGATTAATTTTTCGTGGAAATCATGATAGAATCTTTAGAAGGGCTTTAGGACATTTCGTCGAATGATATTTGGTCGAATGACGTTTGGTCAAATGACATTTGGTCGAAAAAAAAAATTTGGTAGACAGGACATTTGGTCGAATGGATGTAGAACATTTCGTCGCATGAAATTTGGTTGAATGATATTAAGTTGAACGGAAATTTTGTACAAAGCTTGTATTGAAATAGTTTATTGAAAGATCATTTGGTAAAATTAATTATTGTTTTCTAAGCTTTGCGAAGTTGGTAAGATGAGACATTTTATGTAATGTAATGTAATGTAATGTAATTTTATTTAGTTCGACGAAATCCTTTAGGTACAAGGTAGCCTTATTTCTAGGACAAGGAAGTGTTCAATGGAAAAAATAACAAGGATTGAAAACTAAATATATATAAAAAAAAGATCGTGAGGAAGCTACAATATTTTTTATGGTTGTCTATTTATGAGTGCTGCCCTGAAGGAGGTAATGGATGGCTGTTGTTTCACCGACAGCGGAAGTTGGTTCCATACGATGGTTCCCGCTATAAGTACACTCTTTCTCATGGAAGTTGAATGCCGTGGAACAACGAATGCTCGGGATCGTTCAAGCCGTCCACGACGAAGATGCTGTTGAAGGTAGCTAGGAAGACTCCCAGTAAACCCCTGTCGCATGAAGCAGCAAATTCTCTCATGGTAGTTCGTTGTTAGGTCATGTCCGATTATAGTGTTGATAACCCCAGCCGTAGACTCTCTGCGCTTAATGTTGTGTACGAATCGAACCGATGCTTTGAAACATCGATCCAACTGATCTTTCAGCGCTGCCGACAAACCAGGATAATACCCCACGTCGCAGTAAGTGAAGAACGGCAAGATCACAGATTGCACCAGCTTCTGCTTTGTGTGTAGTGACAAAACTGGTGCAAAACGTTTGAAGGTACGGAGTGTGCAGAAGACCTTAGACGTGATATCGTTCACTTGAGGCGTCCATTTGAGGCACCTATCCATTCGAAGTCCAAGGTTAGTCACTGTGTCCAGAATAGCAATCTCCGCGCCACAGAAAATAATCCCCGTGGTAGGTACGACTGTCGAATTCTCTTTGGCAAAAATTATCGCTTGCGTCTTTTTTGGGTTCGGAAACAGCTTATTCTCTCCGGCCCAACGTTCGATGTGCTTCAGATCCTCGTTGATGATAGAGATAATCCTATCGACTTGCTGAATCGGGCCTGAAACATAGATCTGGAGATCGTCCGCGTAAAGTTGGTAGCTGCATTGAAGTCCCAGAGGGAGGCTGTTAATGTAAAGGCTAAATAGCAACGCGCTTAAATATGAGCCTTGGGGTGTGCCTTCGGGGACTGGTAGTTGAGATGACAAATGGTCATCCAGTTTTACAGCTTGAGACCGAGAGCCAAGGAACGATGAGATCAAGTTGCATGCCATGTTCGAAAAATGGAATTCGTCATAGAGCTTTCCTTCAAGTTTCCGGTGGTCGACACAGTTGAAAGCCAAGGAGAAATCGACCAGCACCATAACCGTACAGCGGCCGTCGTCCAAGTTGTTAACTATGTCGTGTGTGATCTTGGTTAGAGCCGTAGTGGTGCTGTACCCTTTCCTGTAACCGGACTGATTAGCGGCAAGGAGCGCAGGGCCAGCTTGAGTGTCGTTGACGTGTTCGACTATTTGGTCTAGCAGAATCTTCTCAAGCACTTTGCTAAGTGCTGGAAGAACACTAATAGGCCTGAAGTCCTTGGGCTGCACAGGGTTCGCCAGTTTTGGAATGGGCGTGACTAGTGCTTTCTTCCAAATATCCGGAAAGACTTTTGCATCAACTGCTGCATTGTAGACATGCACCAGCAGAGGAAAGATGAAAGGAGACAACATTTTGATGAACGAAATGGGTATTCCGTCAGTGCCTTCAGCGTTTGTCCGGATTTCAGAGATTTTCCTAGCCACTTCCACGACAGATGTTGGACGGAAGGTGAATCTTTCACCACGATCAGCAGCAGTGCGATGAGGTGGTTCTGTGTTGGAATTACGAGCATCGTTAGGAGCAGCGACCCTCAATTGCCGGTGTCCATCGCAGAAGAATGTATTGAGCTCCTCGCCATCGATGTGATCGCAGCAGAAATTTTTGTTGCTGTTATGGATGCCTTCTCTTCTGAGATTATTCCAAAGTTTTTTCGCAGGAAGGTCCCGCCCGAATTGCTTCTCTCCATAACGCCTTTTAGCTGCCGATATCAGCGAGACCACCTTGTTGCGTTTCCGCGTGTAGTCCTTCCATTCATCATTACTTCTGCTTCGGTTAGGGTTCCGCTTATACAGAGCATGTGCTAAGCCCCTAACAGATAAGGCCCTCTCGATTTCGAATGTTACACAAGGTGTACGCTTGTCCTTCACTTGTATTGACCGCTCGGGTACATGACGCTGCATGAGATTCCGTAGCTCTGCTGTTAGGCGTTCAGCTTTGACGTTGATGTTGGTCTCTCCCAAAACTTGATGAAAGTCACGGCTCTGGAAATCCGCTTGCAAGGCAACCACATCCACATTCCGAAAATCTTTTATGTTGATCCTTTGGGTCACTGCTCTTTGTATCCTTATGTCCGAGATAAGGTAGATAATTTCGTGATCCGAAATACTGTTAGTACATGTCTTGGCTGAAAGGATCGATTGGGGGCAGTCCGTTATTATGAGATCGATTGTCGTTGAACTTCGATCAGCAATTCGCGTGGGAGGGGTTGGTAAGATTGAGAGATTGAAAGCATCGTGTATTCGAGTTAAAGCAAGGTAGTTAGTCGTTGGTTGGGAAGAACGAACGTTGATGTTGAAATCACCTAGTACAAATATTCGGTCGAAGGCGAAATCTTGCAGATCGAATAACAGCTTTTCATATTCACGGGCGAAATTCGGGTTCGAAACTACCGGATTGTAAAGAACTACAATACCAATATTAAGGTCGTTGATTTTGATTTGCACCGCAATGAATTCCAATCTTTGGGAGATAGGAAGCTCTGGGTTGAAGGATGACTTGAGGACAGGAGTTGCCTTCAGACCCTTTCGGACATAAAGTCCGATACCACCACACGATCTGCTCCCACGACCTCGACTGGACGCCAGTGAGTGTTTTATAAAGTTATATGCTGGAACACGAATTGGACCAGCAGGAGAAGATGCCTTTAGTTTAGTTTCCGTGACAGCGAAAAGGTGGTAATTCGTCGCATTTAGGAGAAGTTTTATTCCATCGATGTGGTTTTCTAATCCTCGGACGTTGAGATGTCCGAGTCGAAGATTCGAGTGATTGTTTGACATGATTAGGTATGGTGAATCGTCAGCGTGTGATTAATGTTGTGAAACGATTAACAGCAAGAAGAACTTGCTGCCGACACTGCGAAGAATACAGAGGATTCGCCGAGAACATCTGGCTCGATGAGTTTGAGAAGATCGCAAGAGTTTTCGACAGGTACGTAGCTTGTTTGACCCGTGAGCTTCACTGACACCCTGTCGTTCCGAATGAAAACCGACTGTACGGCTCCTTTTTGCTTTAATCGCATTGCCATATTCCTAATACGGAAACTCTTAATCGATAACATTTCGTTGACAGTGAAGCGGTACTCCAATGATAGAGCGGAGTTGAGATTGCACAGTTTAGCATCCTTATGTTTTTCAAAGTATCGCCGCAATACCATTGACTTTAGTTCCCTGGTGTCGAAGGCAACCATGATAGTTGGGGTGAGGTTGCGATCGGTCCATTTGGATGGTTTCACTGGGAGACGGAAACATACTGTAACTTGCGACATCCTATCACGGATATCGAGAAAATCAAGGAAATCACTCACGATACTTCGCACATTTTCACCTGGATGAAAAGGGACTTTGTTAATGGCGATACGGCAACAGTTGACGGATTGTGAGCAAGCATTAGCTAATCTCGCCCCCGATTCGATGGTCTCTAGCTTATTCTCTACATTCTCGATGATCTCTCTGTTGGATGCTGCTTTTTCTTCCCACCGATCAGCTGCATGCATCCTATTCTGCAACCTATCGAACTGCTTCTTGATGCCTGCTTGAAGGGTTGCTATTTCCGACTCCAGCTTGGTAATCTTCGATGGAAGTTCTGCTATGTTCTCCTGGGCGTCCTGAGACCTGCTGTCAGGGGTAGGTGCTTTCAGATAAAAACTACCTACGATAGAGCACTTTTCGCATAGATAGGAATGATTCTTCATTTCCAACAACGCCTCGCTGATCCGAGCGCAAACGGTGTGGGTCCATTTGTCGCATTTGTCACAGCCTACCCAACCGACGTTGGAATTCCTCTTCGATTTCTTCTTCTTCTTCTTCTTCTTCTTTCTATCTATGGGTTCTTCTTGTTGGCAGATACAGCAAAGCAAATCTTCTTTCATGATGGATGATATAATCACAACGCCGACGATTACAGGTTATGTTTACTGCTGCATAACAGCGTTACGGGACACACACAAATAAAGTTTGGTTGCAAAACAGAAAGAAAAGTGCACTTTTGGGCAGCACGAGGAAAAAAACTGTTTTTTTAGAAAAAGTGAGCCAAACTTTCAGTGGACTCCACTTGCTACAGGTACCCGGTTCACGATTTGGTCCACTGGAAACCGACCAATGACCGGAAAATACGGAAAACTTGAATAAATCGATAAAATTCGCGGAGGCAAAATAAGATCCACGCCACGCACGCAGTGCTGCCAAAATAGTGTTATGTTTGGTTTTTTTACATTGACATTGACTGAAATATTTAGCTCTAGCGAATTTATTAATCTTTTAAAATATTATCATTCTTTGAAAAACTGCTCAACAAGTTATTTTATCACTCAAAGATGTGAACATGATGATTTTATTTATTTATTTAATTTATTATTTTTTTAAATGTCATCGTTCTTCATAATGAACTGCTGATCTTCATCTGATGGAAGCATTCAGAGAGAGTGCTCGGGATCTTTATTTGAATTCCAGGTCTTGAAGCTTATGGACGTGGATAAGATTTTTGAATGCAGAAACGACAGGAAAATTTTTTTTAGGGAAAACCTTTATGGCGAAGTGAATGTTAAGTGTTGGTGTCGGTCTACCTATGACCAATTGACTTATGGGGACTTCCAGCCTAATAACATTTCTCAAGTTATGACTTCTACTGACAGTTTTAATGACCTTAGGTGGATAACATAGTTTGCAGTAGATCCTTTGAACAATTCAACAAAAAAATGTGCTTATTCTATGTATCGTGTAAGGTAAAACTGTTGTTGTCAGTTGAGTTGACTGAGGTGACAAAAATTGATACGCTTCCATTAAAGATCAGCTTATGTCGACTCGCAGAACAAGCCTGAATGAAAATGCGGCATGAAACGTAAAAATACAGTTGGGTGAGTCCATCAGATTGCATGCAGTGCATGCAGTGTTGATAGACTCATACTCAAATCTCAATCAATACGCTCTCCCGTGAGAGCAAACTCATAAGAGATCTGCTTCGCAAATCTCACGCTTGAGATGTTGATGCAAAATCACTGAATCAACTCAAATCTTAAAAAAATGATTCAGTCGCAAAACCCGTCAAAAACTCGTAAAACCCGAGTGTTATTGTTAACGTTAGAAAGAATTACTATGATTTTACCAGACTAACAATAAATTATTGCCGTCTGTGAGTAAACTGTGGAAATACGAGACAATGAGTCAGAAGGGTGAGCCAACTCATCCATGATTTTTTGACTGCTGAGTTGCGTGATTGACAACTCACGCATGAAAAATCTCAAGCGTGAGTTATGAGAAATTGAGTTTTTCACAACACTGACTGCACGTAGATTGTTGGTTAAGGGGTTGATACTTTTTTAAATAATTCAATTACTGTTGTATAAGCAATATGCTACTCTCGTCTCGACGATAAACGAACTAAACGTAAAACGTTGTTTCCATACTATTTAGATTCGAACACATGTCCTTTCCACGAAATGTTGATTCAACCAAATGTCATATATTTTCTGAGGCTTAAGGACATTTCGTCGAAAGACATTTGGTCGAATTACGTTTGGTCGAATGACATTTGGTCGAAAGTACATTTGGTCGAAGGGACATTTGGTCGAATGGACATTTGGTCGAATGGCTTTAGAACGAATCTATGATATTTGCTCGAAAGACATTTGGTCGAATGACGTTTAGTCGATTGACATTTCGTCGAATGGACATTTGGTCGAAAAGGTTTAGTTGCAGCAGAAAGCAAAATATATGTGATTGAACCGACATTTCGTGGAAAGGATAGAGGTCGATTCTAAATAGTATGGAAACAAAGATTTACATTTCGTCTGACTATCGTCGAGAGCAGCATTTTGTCGCTAATGCAAGAGTGATTGAATAATTGAAAAAATATCAGCTATTTTGCCAACAATCAATATGTGATTAGCAAAATTTTGTTATTCAATTTGATGAACGCTCTCCCAACATATTGATCAGCCTCTTGCGGTTTGACGTTTCCTGCTACATTTTCGTTCAGGCGTGTTCTGCGATTCGAGATAAGCTGGTCTTAAATGGAAGCAAGCCAACTTTTGTCGCTTCAGTCAACTCATCTTCCCTTACCCGATACATAGAATTAGCATAATCTTCATTTTTAATAATTCAAAGGTTCTACTGCAAACTCTGTTATTTAATCGAGGTCATCAACACTGTCAGCAAAGCCATATATTTGCTTGAGGATAATATTCTATAAGCTGGAATTCACAATAAGTCAATTGGCCATAAGTAGAATTACCGACACCTAACATTCGCTTCGCCATAAAGGTTTTAGTTAAATCAAATTTTCCCTGCAGTTTTAATTATGATTTGTGCATTAAAAAATCTTAGCTAAGTCCATGAGCTGCAAGACTCGGAAATCAAAGAAAGATCCCGAACACTCTCTCCGAAAGCTTCCATCAGATGAAGATAAGCAGTTCATTGCGAAGAACGATGACATTTCAAAAGAATAATAAATAATATAACATTATGTTCACATCGTTGAATAATAAAATGACTAGTTGAGCAGTTTTCAAAGAATGAGATATTTTCAAAGAATAATAAATTCACTAGAGCTTAATATTTTAGCCAATATACAAAAAAACTCCTTCTAAAAATTCTTTTGAATAATATTAGATTAAAGAATTTTAGATTTGGCATTACATCAAGTTTCAAGTAAAAAGATGCATAAATTTAAAAATAAGACTCCATTTTTTCATTCAACAACGGTTATTGAACAGATTGTTCAAAGGAATACGTTATCCTACCTTTTTTGCAAAATTTAGAAAACAAAGCAATTCGACCAAATGTGCATTCGACCAAATGTCCTTTCGACCAAATGTACTTTCGACCAAATGTCATTCGAGCAAACGTCATTCGACCAAATGTCATTCGACGAAATGTCCTAAAGCCCTTTAGAACAATTCGTGGACTGAGATTTGGTCGAATGATGTTTAGTTGAACGGGAATTTGGTCGAAAGGTTATTTTTATTAAAAAATCATTTCGTAAAATTGATTTTTGTTGTCTATATTTTGTAAAGTTGATAAGATAGCGTATTCGTTTTAATAATCTGAATTATTGACAGTTGTTGAATGAAAAATGGGACATTTTATTTTCAAGTTTCATAAATCTTGTGATTTGAAGTTATGCCAATATCTAGGATTTAGATGATAATTCAAAAGAACTTTTCAGAAGTTGCTTTTATTACATTGACTTAAATATTTAGCTCTAGTGAATTTATTATTCTTTTAGAATGTCGCCATTCTTTGAAGACTGCTCAACAAGCTATTTTATTATCAACTATGTGAAAATGATGATATTATGAATGTATTATTCTTTTAAAATTTCATCGTGCTTCATAATGAACTGCTAATCCTCATCTGATGGAAGCATTTGGAGAGTGTGTTCGGGATCTTTTTGTGCATTCCAGGTTATGCAGCTTACGGACGTGGGTACGATTTATGAATAAAACGACAGGAAAAAATTGCTTTAAAGAAAACCTTTATGGCGAATCGAGTGTTAAATGTCGGTAACTATATTTATGGCCAATTGGCTTATTGTGGCTTCCAGCTTCCAGCTTCGTCAAGCAAAGAAGTGGATTTGCTGACGGTGTTGATAACCTCAAGTGAATAACATAGTTTGCGTTAGAAGCTTTGAATAATTAAACAAGAAAATTGTGCTTACTATGTATTGGGTAAGGGAACGCGAGTTGACTGTGGTGACAAAAGTCGGCTTACTTCCATTTAAGATCAGCTAATATCGGCTCTCAGAATATGCCTAAATGAAGAAAGAGCATGAAATGTCAAAAACGCAAGAGGTTGATCAATATGTTTAGAGAGTAGGGTCCTTCAAATTGAATAACAATATTTTGCCAACCGCATAAAGATTGATTGTAGAATTATTGATTTTTGTTTTCCATTATTCAATCACCCTGCGTATGCACGATAAAATGCTGATGTAATTAAAACTTTTCGACCAAATGTCATTCGACCAAATGTCTTTCGACCAAATGTCATAGATTCATTTTCTGATGCAGTTGAACCTTTTCGACCAAATGTCCATTCGACGAAATGTCCGTTCGACCAAACGTACTTTCGATCAAACGTCG